>NC_056501.1:34738982-34756573 GCF_014905685.2 Nematolebias whitei | reverse complement strand
GTATCTTTACAACATTGTTCCATGTACATTGTTAATTAACATTATTAAATGAATGTTTGCAAGAAGCAGCCACAAACCTTGTTTAACCCTCGTGAATTCGTCGGGGTCGAGCGGACCCCGACGCGAAGAGCGGCGGAGTCGCGAGCCGGCTTCGTGCGGGGGAGGATCCACGTGACCCGAGGGGTTGATCATTTACGCACGTAGTCGACGCGGCCGAGGTGACGGAATGTCGGCCGACGAGGAAAACCGCAGCGCGTCGCGCTGGCGCTGGAACGCTCGCGAGGCGGGCCCGCTCGTGTGCGTGCTGAGCCAGGGCTTGGCGCTGCCGCGCCGCCCGTCATCATCGACCGACGGGTCGGGGGAAGAGGCGTCTTCGGGCGGGGAGGACGCCGTGGGTGGTGGTGGTGAAGAAGAAGAAGAAGAAGAAGAAGAAGGTTTTTTTTTTATTTTTTACAAAACTTTATTTGCACAATAAGTTAATAAAACAGTGTTAAAAACATGATCATGTTAAGGTTTTGTATTTTTTAACAGTGTTCACATGAGGAGGTTGTTGTATTTTAGTTCTCCTTTGTCAGAAACTGTACATAAAACCTTTTTAAAACCCCACAGTTCCACAAACTTGTTCAAGTCTCCGGTGTCTCTGTGGAAGCAAAACTCCAACGCCAGTCTGGCCTTGATGTTGCACTTCCACAGAGACACGACGTCAAGTTGAGGTCCAGCCTGCAGTCTGTCTCTTCGAGATAAATACATTGCCATTTTGGCTTCGGCGATTAAAAAGTTTAAAATTCTGGATTTGCATTTAGTGGTTTTGTTGTAATATACACAATTAGTAAAAACAGATTTGGTAAAAATGGTATAAAAAAAGCTAAAGATCCTCGTCATTAAGTTAAAAAGAGCAGTCAGTCGTACACAATCCATAAAAACATGAAAAACACTCTCGGACAAACTGCAAAAAGGACACTCGTTTAAAACCTCAGGACTGATGATCGATAGGAAAGAGATTGTTGCGATGGCGCCGTGAAGTATCCTCTATTGGAGATCACCAGTCCGTTTTTTTATGGGAGGTTTGTAAAGCGTCCTCCACTGGGGCTTCTTTCCTCCAAACTTGCCGTCCCACACACTGACAGCTCTGTTGTGCAAAGTTCTCTTGTTTAGGACTTTAACACAAGTCTTATAGAGTACTTTTGGACCTGTTGTGCACACGTCTATTTGTGGGTCCGTGTTGCACAGCAGAGGTCCACTACTGTCTGCGAAGTCGGGATCTAGGTTGATGTCCGGGAAGGGGTCCGTTGGGTCAGGCAGGTGATCTCCCCTGGACCACAGCTGCAGGAGATGCTCCTCCCCTGCTGTGATCCTCTCCTTCACCCGGTCCAGGAAGCGCCGCACCAGCCTGGCAGACCAGACTCCAAGCAGCGAAAGCACCTCCCGAACGCTGGAGAAGTCCGGACCGGCCATCTCCACCAGCCGCCTCAGAGTCACCATCCCAGACCCGCACAGCACCCCTGACAGACCTGGTACCGTGCTATCAGACACATCTAGCCTTGCACCACAGATTAGCGGTTCCTCTAAAAGCCAATGCAGAGACTTATATGTTCTTGATCTGTTTGGGTTAAAAATGGAAAACAATTTAAAAACACTCTGGTAAAACTGGGGTAACCCCTTTAACTTTAAAAGGCTAACATTGGTCAGAAACAGAGCAACATCCAGCCCCAACCCTCTCGCACGTCTAAGAATGCAGCTGGCCACGTTCCTCCACACATTGTCAGGAGGTCCCGCCAGGTATTTCTGGAGGAACTGTAATCGAAACGTTGCCTTTCTGCTGGCCAGGTGGACAAGGCCCTGTCCCCCCTCCTCTCTCGGTAAAAACAGCACAGACTGCGGCACCCAATGTCAACCTTTCCCAAAGAACTCCACTATCTCAGACTGGATCTTTACCAACAGGCCTGGAGGTGGGTCTAAAACACAAAGTTTGTGCCACAGTTGAGATACGACCAGGTTGTTTAAAACCAACACTCTGCCTCTGTAGGACATTTGAGTGTGTAGCCATTTCCATTTTTGTAATTTGCTCCTGACCTTTTGTTCCACATTTTCCCAGTTCTTTTGCACTTGAGCTTTATCCCCTATATGGATGCCGAGGTATTTAAGCCCATCTCTCTTCCAGGGGAGGTTTTGAGGGAGAACTGGGAGCCCTTCAGGCCACTCACCCACAGCGAAGGCTGTGCTCTTTACCCAGTTCACCCTCGCAGCAGCCAGGGTGGAAAACTCTCGGTGAGCTCACTTAGCGTGTCGGCATCTTGTTGGTTTTTTATAAAAACAACAACGTCATCAGCATAGGCGGATAAAATTATGTTACTGTTAAAACCAGGTGAAACTAAACCACAAACACTCGAACGGATCTTTTTAAGGAGGGGTTCCAGGGAGAGCGCATAGAGCATTCCAGAGAGCGCACAGCCCTGCCGAACACCTCTATACACCCTAAAAGGAGCACACAGGCTACCATTGACTTTCAGCACACTCTCAATGTTACTGTACAGCACCTGGATCTTGGCTATAAAACCAGCGCTGAACCCGAACCCCTCCATGGTTTCCCAGAGGAAGCTGTGCTCAACGCGGTCAAAAGCCTTTTCTTGGTCAAGTGAGACCAATGCTGTGTTCAGACCCAATGAACTGGAGACTTCCAAAACATCTCGAATCAGGTAGATATTATCTACCATGGACCTGCTGGGGATGCAATAAGTCTGGTCTCGATGGATGACCTGTTCCATTGCTTCTCTCATCCTGGTTGCCAGGACCTTGGAGAGGATTTTGTAGTCGGTGCAGACAAGGGACACCTGGCGCCAATTCTTCATCTCCTGCAGGTTCCCTTTTTTGGGCAGGAGGGTGACGACCGCTCTGCGGCACGACAGCGGGAGCAAACCAGTGGTCAGGCTTTCACTGAAGACATGGAGCAGATCCTCTGCCAGGATGTCCCAGTAGGCCTTATAAAACTCCACAGTGAGTCCGTCGACGCCGGGAGCTTTCTGGCCTTGCATGTTTTGGAGGGCTGTGTGGAGCTCCTGAAGCCCAAGGGGGCGCTCCAGGTCAACGTTAGTCTCCTCAGAGACCTGGGGTAGTCCACTGCAGAACTCCCTGAACAGCTCGTCGTTCCTCTCGTATTCACTTTTGAATAACGAGGAGTAAAACTCCACAGCCCTCCTCCTGATCTGGCTCGGCTCGCTCAGCTGCTGCCCGGTGTCCGACAACAGAGAGTGGATGAGTTTTCTCTGCCCGTGCTTCCTCTCCAGGCTGAAGAAGAAGATGGAAGGTGCATCCATCTCTGTGATGTTCTGCATCCGGGACCTGACCAACGCACCCTGGACTTTTGCGTCCAGCAGCTTTGTTAAAACTAACCTTTTAGATTTGAGGGCTTCAATGTGCTCTCGATTTCCTGTGGTTTCACTGAGGTGCTCTAGTTCCACTATATCAGTCTCCAGATCTTTGATAGATCTTGTGATGTTGCGAGTAACATTGAGCGTGTGCTGTTGACACAGCTGTTTTATTTGTACTTTCCCGTGGTCCCACCACTGTTGCAGACAAGTAAAATCACCCTTCCTCTGTCTAAAAACCTTCATAAAATAACTCAAAATCTCTTTAAAACTACGATCATAAGTTAAAACGGAGTTAAAATGCCAGTAGGCGCTCCTAGGTAAAATGTTTCTGATAAAAACACTACCTAAAACCAGCGAATGATCCGTAAAAGCTACTGGTAAAATCTGACAGGCTTTAAACATGTTAAAATGATGTTTAAAACAATAAAATCTATCAAGGCGAGCCAAAGAAATGTGATTCTCTTTACAGTGGGACCACGTGTACTGTCTGGAGCCTGCGTGCATCCTCCTCCATACATCCACCAGGCCATGAGACGAGACCAGCTGCCGCAGAGCGCGCTGGGCTGCTGGATGAGGCTCTGCATGATTGCGGTCTAAAAACTCGTTTTCAGTACAATTTAAATCCCCTCCTATAAAAACATAATCTTCAAACCCACAATCTCCCAACCTTTCCCCAATTTTGTCTAAAAAACATTGTTTCTCTGCATTGGCAGTGGGAGCATAAATATTAATAAAAATTACATTAAAATGTTCAAACCCGGCTTTGACTAAAAGACACCTTCCCTGAACAATGTGTTGCACCTCTATGTGGCTGGGAGTAAAAGCTTTAGAGAAGAGGAGTCCCACTCCTGCACTCTGGGAGGTGCCGTGGCTAAAAATGGCCTCCCCTTCCCACTCCCTGCGCCACTCTGTCTCATTGGATGGATCACTGTGTGTCTCTTGTAAAAATAAAACGTCAATTTTTTTTATACTTAATGGTTTGGTAAACCAGTGCACGTTTCACAGCCTCTCTGGCCCCGTTCAGGTTTAATGATGCTATTTTAAAAGCATCCATGGATTTTGGAGAAATCTGGTGGTGGCGGGCGTGCTTGCGCGGGTGTTTGGATTCAGGTGCTTTGACAGATGCACGCTAGGTTGGGTAGTGGTGGAAGCTAGATGATTCCTTGTGCGATGTCGAATGTTTCATGGTGATATTGTGGGTGGCATTGTGCTGTGCATGTTGTTTTGTCATGGTGGTCTCTCGTCTTATCTTCTTCTCTTTTATTATTTATTTATTCTTCTTTCTTCTCTTTCTTAAAAAAATTAAAAATTTAAAAATTAAAAAAAAAATTGAGCGATGATGATAAGTTCATTGAAACACTTCACAATGTTTCTACACTTAAACTGAGCTCACAAAAAAAAATAAAAAAATAAAATAAAAAAAAATAAAAGCATCCATGGTGAGTGAGAGGTTTAAAAGCGTGTACAAAAAGACTATAAGAAAAATTAAAATGCTGCTGTTCATCATTTGTTCAGAATTGTTTTCTGACTTTGCTCATTATTTTCTTTAATCTGAATGTTTCTTGATCTGTAAAACCTGACTCTTTTTTGTGTCTAATGTGTTGTCTGGCTGAGAAATAAAACGTTTTCAGGTTAGGAAAATACCTTTCAACTTTAACTCCTCTCAGCACTTTGGTTTGCTTGATGAAGGACAGGAAGGATTCTACAGGGTACCGGGGTTCAGTGCAGTCAGCCTGTGAGACAGAGGCTTCACTGAAGTCAGATCACCAGCCCTCACTGTCACTGCTCTCTGCTCCCTCCTTCATCTCTGCACACATTTTGCTGGCTTGCTTGCTGGCCCGTGCAGCAACTTCAATATTTTTTCTTTTCCCTAGTTTCTTCACCTGGGTTGCTCCATCTCCTCTACAACCGCCGCTGCTTCTCCCTCCACACCAGTTCCTGACTTCTCACTTTTCTTTCCTGCACCTTTTATTTCCTCATCCACCTCCACCTCTCCTTTCCCTTCCCAATCACCACACACTAACTCCTCATCACCCTCCTGCACTCCTTGCTCTCCGTTTCTCTCCCCCACATCCCCTCGAGCCTCCTCCTCACCATCCACAACACCACCATTCTCCCCACCACCACCATTCTCCCCACCACCACACACCTCTGTGTTTCCACCTTTTCCCACACACATACTTTTTGTTGCTTCACCGTCCACAGCTGTCACCTCAACACTAACTTGTTCCACGTCAGCTGGGGCCGCGGACTCTCCCGCAGCAGCGGCGGGAGGGGGACCCGCCAGAGCCGGGGGGGTCCCCACAGCGGCGGGAGGGGGACCCACCGCAGCCGGGGGGTTCCCCGCAGCAGCAGCGGCGGGAGGGGGACCCGCCGCAGCCGGGGGGTTCCCTACAGCAGCGGGCAGGGCCGGTCCGGCCCTGTTTGGGCACATTTTTATTACGTGCCCCTCCTGGCCACATCCAAAACATTTCATGTTGGAGGAAGTGGCGAATAAAAGATATTCAAAATCATCCAGTTTAACATGGAAAGGAACGTTAAACTCTTCCCCCCGCTTGTTCAAAATCATAAAGAGTGTTCTCCTGTGGGAGACGACATGTTTTAGAAGTGGTGATTTACACCCCGTCAACACTTTTTTAATCGGTGACACCACCTTCCCGTGTCTGGACAACTCCTTAATCAAAAACTCATCACTAATAAACGGGGGGACGTTGGACAGAGTGATCTTGGTGGCTGGCAGCGTCAGTGGTGACACCTGTAGGAACAAGTCTCCCACTGAGATGCCAGCCTCGACCAGTTGATGCGCCTTCTCCACCTTGTCAACAAAAATGACCACAGCCCCGTTCATGCGGGCTGCGGACCTGATGGACCCATGTCCAACCACCTCCCCCATCGCTCAACAAACTTCCTCCACGCTGCACGGAGAACTAGCACTCACCTTGATGCCATTTTTCCGCGTCAGCGTGGAGAAGCTTCCCGTGCTCTCCACCACCATGGCGTCGAGACGCCGGCCAGCCAGGTGCACCTGACGGCCACACCCTGTCAAACAAACTTTTTTAAACTAATAAAATCCCAAACCCCACAAATAAATAATTAACAAAAACATAAACACCAAGTGAAAAAAGTAGAAAAAGGACAGAAAAAACGAATGAATAGACACTCTCACTTTCTGCTCCTCTGCTCTTCCACACACCCTCCTCTCATATGAAGAAGAAGAAGAAGAAGAAGAAGAAGCGCCCGACGGGTGGCGCGCCGCGCCGCCCAGGCGTAAGAGCGTTGTCCCCCCTCGTCCTTTGTTGTCTGAGCCGAGCGGCGGCGGCGGCCCCACCGGTCTGGCGACGCTCAAAGGTGGCGGCGAGAGCCCCGCGGCCGCCTTCGCGCTCTTCTTCACGCGGGCCATGGAGAAGACGGTGGCGGCGGCGACCAACGCGGCCGCGGAGCATCGTCCGCGGTGGCGTCATATGGGCTGCGCAGAGTTGCGCGCGTACGTGGGGCTGCTGGTGCTGGCGGGCGTGTTCCGGTCACGCGGCGAGGCCTGCGAGAGCCTGTGGCGCGCCAAAACAGGGCGCAGGGTGTTCCGCGAGACCATGCCCCTCGGACAGTTCCGCGCGTACTCGGCCGCGCTACGCTTTGAGGACCGCGAGACGAGGGAGGCGCGATGTGCCGCCGGCGACCGTCTGGCACCCATCGGGGAGCTGTGGCGAGCGTGGACGAAGCGGCTGCCGCTGGCATACTGCCCCGGCGACAGCGTGACGGTGGACGAGCAGCTGGTTCCGTTCAGGGGTGAGTTGTTGTGGTGGACACACACGCACGCACACACACACACACACACACACACAGTCCGCTCGAACCAGCAGGTACACAGAGCTTTGGATGTCGCGTGGTGTGTGTGTTTGTTCTTGTTATTCTTCCTTTTCGCGCAGGACGTTGCGGCTTCCGACAGTACATGCCCTGCAAGCCCGCGCGCTACGGGCTCAAGCTGTGGGTGGCGTGCGACTCGTGCTCCAGCTACACGTGGCGCGTGCAGGCGTACGTGGGCAAGCGCGACAAGACGGCGCCGCCCGAGCGGGACCTGATGCTGCGCGTGGTGCTAGACCTGACCTAGGGCCTGCCCGCGGGCACCCTCGTGACCACGGACAACTTCTTCACCTCGCCGCGCCTGGCGACAAGTCTGGCCGCCGAGCGCGGGCTTCACCTGCTGGGCATGCTGCGCGCCAATCGCGCGCATGGACTACCCCGCACGCTGCTGGAGTCGGCGCGGGAGCCTCGTTCGTGCCGGTTCGCCTTCACGTGCGCCGTGTCGTATGTGCCTAGGCGGGGCAAGAACGTGCTGCTGCTAACGTCCGAGCCGTCGCTGCTGAGGCTGCCGGCCGACGAAGAGGACGGCAAACCGCCCGCGCTCCTGCGCTACAACGTGACCAAGGGCGGCATGGACAACCTGGACAAGGTGACGGTGGCCTACAGCGTGCGACGGAAGACTGCGCGGTGGCCCGTGGCGCTCTTCCACAACGTGATCGACGTGTCGGCGTACAACGCATTCGTGGTGTGGCGCGAGCTGCACCCCGACTGGCTGCAGGGCAAACGCGATCGCCGTCGGCGTTTCCTAGAGTAGTTGGGGCTGGAGCTGACGTGCGACCTCGCCGTTGCCGCGGCGGTTGCCGAGGACCCGCCGCCGCCTCGCCCCCACCACCACAAGGAAGCGGTGCAGCGTCTGCCCGTGCGCCAAGGACATCAAGACGCGCGCCGCCTGTGGCCGATGCGGCGCGCCCCTTTGCCTGGGGTGCGCAGCGCTGCTGTGCCCCTCGTGCCTCCACTGAGCGCGGCGCTAGACGCGCTCGGCGTTTGTCATTGTTTTTTTTTTAAAAAAATAAATCACACGCACACCATAAAATGAAGACAACGTGTGTGTGTGTGTGTGTGTCTCGTTTCTCTTTATTTGTACAAACACAAAACCGATCAATCACAGGGAAAAGGATATAATCTTTTATTTGTTTGTCTGTCCCGAGGGGGGCTCCTTTTATTACAAAAAAAAACGCGGTAGTCACAGCGTCTCCGCGAAAGCCGTCAGTTGGTCAGCGCGTTCGCGGTTCTCGTAGTCCAACGGCAGCGCGTTCTCCGCACAGCACAGCCAGCACGCCTCGTCTTCGCACGCGGTGGGTCCGCACAACCCCTCGCACCACACGCCCGTCTCCACCGTTATACAGACGCAGCAGTGGCGGCGCAGCCTCCTCGCGCTCTCGCGCTTCCCCGTACGCGGCGGCCGAGCTTCGGGGACAATCTCGTCGTCCTTACACGCCGAGGCGCATACACTAGCGGCAGCCTTACGCGCCGAGGCTCGACCCTCTGGAACCTTACGCAGCATCTTGCATCGACTCATCGCCTCCTCCCGCACTCTCCTCCCCTCCTGGCGCGCCCCGTTAATAATTCCGGCATCGTCAAAGCGACGCGAGGAAATCGTGGACTAATTTCGCCGCATCCGCGCGCTTCTCCGTGTCGCGCTTGAAGTCCTCTTCTCCGTCGAGCACCAGCACGGGCAACTGCAGCGTGGCCGCCGAGTCCTCTTCGTGCCGCCACAGCCACGCCTCGTGTTTCTCGTGAAGTCGAGTACCTCGAGCGAAACCCCGCACTCCTCATCGCGGCCTCGATACACGAGCCTCTCGGCGCAGCGTTCCGGGCTCGCGCGCAGGTACACGATGCCGTCGAGTCGTAGCTCGGGCTCGAAGCACTCCAGCAACCACGTATGCCAGTCGCGGTACGCGTGCCACTCGGAGTCGCTCACGGCGCCGCGTTCATGCAGCACGCTCGCAAACACCCCCGCGTCCGAGTACACGGAGCGCTCGTAGACCCGCACGCGCTCTCCGTCCCCGGGGGGCTCGATCTGGGCGCGGATCCTGCTCAGGCACGCGTACGTCTGGAACGTGTAGGCCCAGCATCGCGGGTCCTCGTACAGCGATCGCAGTAGGTTGCCGCCCTCGCCGTCGCCGACCTCGTGCCACTGGGACATGGGCTCCGGAACCACCCGCAGCTCCTCTTCGCGGCCCTTGCTCAGGATCCGCAGCAGCGTCGACTTGCCCGCCGCGATGTTTCCCTCCAACGAGATCTTCTTAAGCTGCGCCGCCGCCATACCACTATCCACCACTTCGCTCGCTTCTTTCTATACCTCCACCCCACCCACCATGTGTGCATGTGTCACGTGACCCACGAGAGCAGGCGGGGTCCCGCGGACCCCGCGCGTCTGAGAGGCGTGGACTCCCGACTGAGATCGCGTAGACGGGGTCACACGGACCCCGACAACGCGAAACGCGTAGACGGGGCCCAGAACACACAAGGGATAACCGACCCGCACCAAAAGGGGGGGCGTCTTTAAAACGCAATCCGAAATCCCTGACGGCGCCAACTAGGGTTATGGGTTCACCCCCCTCGTTCGCAATGAGGGGCCCTCGGGCTGGGCCCGAGGTGTTATTTAGCGCAGGCTCCGCGACGTCGATCCGCGCGCTACTCGGATCACATTCGCCTGACCCTCGGCTCCCTGACTAACCTATTTCTCTGACCCTGTGTATACATTCGTACACAGATCCGTATGCTTATGTTCCTTTCTCAATCTCAAGCGACGCGGGACGTTTCTATGCCAAGAATGTGTTCTTAGTCCAATTGTTTACATGCAAGTCTATGAGGTACATGTTTAATCACATTAGCTGTCTTACAAGAACATTTCTATGTACACGCAACACAAAACAAAGACAAATACAAGTCAGAGAGAATAAGTGCTTTCTTTTTTTTACTTGAAAAAAACACAACTGTAAGAACGTTTGACACCAACGCAGTGAATATGTTGGCACTGCAGCAAGAGCTAGTATCTTCGCTGGTTTGCATGTGACTGCATTTGCTGTACATCAAAAAAAAAAACAGAGATGGAAATGTAATCAGTGTTTATTTGTCCTTTTATACACAATCGTAACCACGATGACCACTGTCAACACCACGACTCCTACAGCAAAGCCAACGATGCTCACGATAGACATTCCGCCTTCGTTTACAGAGGTGTTCAAAGACCGCACGATGAACGCGTTCGAGCCGAGACGGTCAACTTCGCAGGTGTACGCGGCAGAGTCAGACTTTGACAGCTCGACGCTGTCTCGTCTCTGGAACGTATCGTCTCCGTTGGGACGGACCCCGGACGACTCCACTCCGTCCTCTTTGGTCAGGACGCGGCCGTTCCTTTTGATCCGCAAGTCGACGTCTCTCGCGTGGCAGTCCGTGACCATGCATGTCAGGATGTTCGTTGCGACACTAGAGCTGCGTGTGAACATGTACACTGCAGGCGGAAGGCAGTTGTTGATCTCATTTTGCATAGGTTTAAGACATCAGCTTAGCCAGCTCATACATTCTTTCTCAATGTAACCTTTGGTATATTCAAGAAAGGTCGATATGCTGTTCCACTTTATTGCTGTTGCTTTTGTTGTATCTGCTGTGGTGACCCATATAGTACTGTTGATGTCATAATATAGGACAAGGTGCCCATCGTAATTGTACATATCCATCCCATCCACGAATGTAATGTTACCGTCGGGCTGACGCTCACCTTTGCAGCCGTGCATCCACTGAAGGACATGTGTATCTGTGGAATTCTGTTGTGAACGCTTACCCAAAGTCTCAATGTTCTTCTTGAACCATTGCTGCTTGTTTTGCCTGGATACCGTGCCCTTGTCCCAATATTCTCGTTCCATATTTTCCCTTATCCACGACTGTTTGGGGACTTTTTTTCTCATCGTTATCATAGTAGTCGACCATCACATTATCTAGAAACCCCATGGCCATAAATTTGTGGAAACCCGGGAGATCCACGGGTTTGGAGAAGCTCGTGTACATGTAGGTCAGAGAGTGAGTTTCACAGTACACTGACATTTCTGCTTGGGCGAGGATGTAAATTATCATGGGTAACATTGTTCATGTACCATCTGCCAAGGTTCTGTCATACGGTACATCGGTCCACGCAGCCGTTTCCAAAGTCGCTGATACGGAACGTAGTGAATCTTTACGTGTACTGTGTGTATAATAATAAGACACAGCCGTTTGTTCACAACGTCCATTTTATACACGGTGAGCGACGAAGGTCGGTCGGGAGAGACGACGGACGGGCGAATGTGAGCGGAGTAAGTCGGGGTCGGGTGAATGTAATAAGAGTGGGTTATTCAACGCCATTCTCAACGAGAGTGCGGGATTGGTGGGTCCGTGACGGCTTGCGACATAACAATTTGTGTAAATTGTGACGGTCGGTCGGGAACCGATAATGATATATATAAAGAGAGCGTTAACTATGCGTATAAGAATACCACCAGCCATAACGGTACATAAGCGGAGTCGATGTATGATTTGTATTACTTGTAACACGATATCGATAGATACATTTGTTTTTTTAGTTGACCCAAAATAGTTTTTCTCGCATTATATCTATACTGAATTCTTAAGTGTTCATGATATGTTTAAGACTGCTATTACTCGCAATTTCTGCCTTTTTTTTGTTACACCTTGGCTGTAATGATTCTGCATCCGTTTGTTCCATCGTACATATTGCACAAGATAGATTTGTCACGTGATATTAGTCAATATAAATTGACTGTAATAATTGTTTGTATACTTTATCTGTGACTATATTTTACTTATTACTCAAATAAGTATTTTTGTACCCTCCAGCCAGGACTGAGGACAACATTGGAAACGCAACGCACAACTCCCCAGCATTAAAAAAAAAGAAACATGGCATCTTGCGAGGACATTGAAGAGAACAACCACGAGGACATCAGAGAGCGCACGTTGTGGACATTCAATGTAAACGTGACAACGTACAATACGCGGGACAAGCGAAAGTGTATGTTCCACGTAGAACCTATAGACTACCGTAAAAACGACCAGTTGCAAGAGCAGCAGGAATCGGTCATAGAACGACTACGCGATACCGTGGTCGTAAACGGTCTGCTTGAAGACATAGAAAAAAAACACGTGCGAAACCATCGCTTACATCTACGACCAGGCCCTGGAAGCTCAACGACCCAAACCACCAGAACCGTTTCACAAAACTCGCTTTCAATATTGGATTGAGTTCAGTGGCAAAGAACGCTTTAAGCTTTGGACCTTCAAGTTCAAAGTTATTGTTACGAGGGATCCAAATGAAAGGATCCGCTCATACCAATGCGAGCCCATGGCTAACAATAAACAAGGTTACCTCTCTCAGGAGGAGGTCATCGATTGGTTCGATCTGTACTATAGCTTAGCAAACGATAAGATCAAAGCACAGGCCAAAAAACGCAACGAGTTGGTGAATACTGTCTACGATCTGATGGATCGTATCGTTGACATACACGAAAAAGAGTTGAAGCGGGGTTAGTTTATCGCAAGCAGCACAAAGGAACCCTTTGTCTTTTTTTTGCCACATTAAAAATAAACACTTATAATCGGTCTCGAGTGATTTTTTTTTTTTTGGATCACACACACAATAAACACCCCTTGTTATACGACTAGTTTGCAGGCGGTTTTATAGAGATCACAGTCCCGCTTACGCACGCGGGTTACATGGCATATCGATATTGTATACACCATTTTACAATATTGTATGGTTGTTACAATGTTACTAACAGTCAATGATCGACTAATTCCTGCAATAATATAAATTCATGAAATCAAAACTTTTGGAACGTCTGTATAATATTACCCCCCCCCCCCCCCCCGGACACAATTCACCTCCGCGATACATAATAACATCTTCAGAAATGCGCAAGTACTTATTATTAAAGAGTGTTCAATCTTAAGAATCAAGTGCGCTGTGTCGCTTCTAAAGTCAACATGCAATTACGCATAGAGTTACTGAAACGTGCGGTTGTTTGTCTAGCGCTCGAGTCGTTCGTTTGGGCGCGAACAACACCGGCTCCTATGACTCCGTTAACAACACCGGCTCCTTTGACTCAAACGAGCAAACCACATGTCCACAAGCTCTTCGAAGACAACCGGTGGTTAAATATTACCATGACACCCATTGTAGACCCGACAAACAAGCAGACTATTCTCCTCGGATACAACGATAGCAGAGCGAACGTCTCATCTACCGCCGATTTCGAGCTTTCGCCGTCAACAACCGAACCACGCATCCACGAGCTCTTCGAAGACGGTCGGTGGATAAATATCACCACGACACCCGCCTTAGACTTGACAAACAACCACGATATCCTCTCGGAATACTACGACAGCGGTCCGAACATCTCGGCCATCGCCGATGTCATAAACCCACCGCAAAAGAAGACTCTGTTGAAACTTCGTTGTCCGGACGAAAACCGAGAGCATTTCATAATAACCAAGTGGACCGTACATCCCTCTCATCGTAATTTGTATCTAATCAAGGCTGGGGGCGAGATACGTTTGTACGCAACCACGCTCCAGTACAAACGTGACCAGCGAGAAAAACACGGAATCGAACTCACTGTGGACAACATGTCGGCTCTTAACATAATAGGTTGCGGCTGTAACTACACGGCTGCGTACGCTTGTCACAGATATGCACACGTTGGATACAAGAGTGTATCATACACATTCTCTGTTAAGAATTGTACGGTCTCACTGGACGTGCCCGCTGAAGAAAAAGACGAGATCGTAACATCGAAGCGAACGCGGTTTTCAACCATATGCTTATACCATATATATTAATTCTATGCGTTGTACTTTTCATTGCTACCATAATCGGCATAGCGTATTATATGTAAGTCATTTAGCGGTCGCTGTATTTGATTGGATGGCCACCGACCAGGTGAAATCAAAACGCAGTATCGCTGAGGACAAAGAGTGGACATAGTCATCATGTGAATGTCCGTTTTGATGTGATTAATACACTATTAATCTGATCTAGTTTTTTTTTTTGGCTTATCACCAATAGTCCTTACGAGTTACACGAACGCGAACCCCCGATGGCGTATTCTATGCGTAATAAAAGATCGAACACAGCTGGCAGTGCTTGGTTGTACGTGTTCCAAATGAGCATCGACTGTCGAAGTCGAGATTACACTAATGAACATGGATTTCATTTAACCCCTCTGTTCTCAGATGATCGATACGCATATCAATGTGAAACAATCGAACGTGTGGACGACAACGAGTCTCCGGACTGGGATACGTTGATGAGACTACAAGACCAAGTGGTTGATTATTGTCAAGACCTAGCCGGTGTCTACGATCATGCTCACATGCTCGTGACGACCAAACGCGTGGACGATGAATACCCGGAATCTGGTACTGTGGTGAAACTACAAGACGCTGCGATAAAAGATTATGGGGACTTCGCTGCTACCCACGATGAAACTCAGACGCACACAACGAAGACGTTACATGAGTCTGGGGCTTGGTTCTTAAAATTTGAGATATACAAACACTCACGCCAAGAGTGTGACAACCGCGTCATATAAAGTCGAACCCGTGGCATTATACACACCCGCCGAAGTCAGTGCTCAACATAGGGCTATTTGGATGCTTGAAGATTATACATTTTTGTGTGACCGAAAGGCTTACTATATAGAGCAAATCATAGACGCGCTTGGGAAGATCCTCAAAATGTATGACCGAGAGTTTCGCCGCTTGTTGTCAATGAACTGAAATAAAGAAAACATATACATGTGGGTTTTTTTTGGTGGTTTGTTGTACACCATGTGTCCACGTTTCACACGGTCTTCTTCACAAGGGATACTTATCGCTATATAAAGAAAGACCCCCCGTCAACAAGTGGTTTGTTTAGCGGGTGCTTAAACAACCTCGTGCACATTGTGTAAACGGGTATGAAACACAATGCCCATCACATTGTACGAGTGGTCAACGACGCCACTTGCTTGCACGGTGTTAAAAAAAAACATGATTTGCATTAGACTTTTCAGCCGACACCGCCGATCCTTAGACGCGCGTCGGCAATTGGAGCCACAATTTACGCATGGTTGCTTTACCACATCACCGGTGTACGTTCTGATAGTGTACGGCTGGTGGTGTCACAAAAGAAAAGACGTTTCCGTGTTGAACGTTCGGGGAATCTTGTGAACTCCGTTACCCGCACAGATGTACTACGCGTAAGTACACAGAGGCCCAAACGCGATCTGCTCAAGTAATAACCGGCCACGTCACGTGAGGCGAGCCCAAAGGCCAACAAAGAACAATCTATTTCCCGGAGCCTACTGTAACCGTCGTGTTCGTTGCTAATGTGTCACCCTGTCGTATGTAGTACAGTACATGTTCTTTTATTATCATCCACAAAGACCACAGGGGACAAGGATGTTGGGGAAACATATATCGCATTTTTGTTATAACTCACAGTAATACCTAGACTCTCGTAATACACACACACCACAGTTCCCGCTCAAGTACTAGCCTGACCAGTACACGCTTTCGCTCATTCACAATGAGACAGACATCGACTCAGGTACCGTTTCACGCGATCACCATCCGTTTAGACACATTTACCACAACCGGACTCGTTGAATGGTCGTGGTTTTGTTTGAGGTACACGTTAGGTAAGGACGCTCATTGTGAACAAACGCCTTTCACGCCCGACGCGTCGCTGTCTACGTACGACGCGGAAAGGGATATTCTACGTCAGTGCATATACTTAGGTGGCGTGTACGACGACTCGTTGGATTGCGAACTAGACGTCGAAGACGAAAGCGGCGAGCCGCTACTGCGACGATGGAGCTTCCGATTCACGGTTTACATGACATTAGATCGCTCACGGCTGTACGATTTTAGCGTGCGGCCCATGTTACCCGACACCGAGGCCCGGTCTGCGCAACTCTGTGCCATAGCCGAGGTAGACCGTGTGTGTTTGTGGCATATAGCGCGTGAACATTCGGTGGATGTCATCCACACACTAATGGACACCGTCGTCGACAACACGCTTGAGTTTTTATGATATTTTGTTACAGTGTGTATACGGACTCATAAACCGTCTTCGCATCAAGGCCGTACGTTGTCACGCTGCAACATGTGATGGGACACGTGTGCTCAGCGCTTGCACCGAGTGTGTGACCACGATGAATGGTTGGTTGCGCGGATTGTTTTCCGTAACCGTCGGCATGGTCGATTAAAAAAAAAAAAAAAGCGAATTTTGTGTGCGTACCAGCGTTTAAAAAGAGATCGGTGCCGTAATTTTTCATTCGATCCAAACCGCACGCCAATTCTTGTCCTGTTGGTAAATCGCCTTCGTTTTCGCGGAGTACACCGGCTCGGTTCTCACAAACATAATGCGACCATGGACAATCTGACACGACGAGCCAGAGGTTGTCCGCATGTGAACGCGCCGGCGCTCAAAGACTATGCAGTCTCTGATACAATCTCAGATCTCGACGGCGCGAGCGTCTCATTCAACCGAGACGGTTGTCGCGAGAACAAAGCCACGGAGGAGGACGTTAATCAAAGGTGTTGCAAAGAATGCGGCGATTCGCGCGAGTTTGCAGCGGCGCCTGAAGACTCCGTCTCTGAGACAAACTCGGACCCTGACGACGCGAGCGTGTCCTCCAACGGAGCCGAGCGCCACAAGATGTGCGAGTGCAACCTGTGCGAGGATCACGAGATGTGCGGCTGCGACATGTGCACGGATCTGGCTTATGAGGAATACTCCAAGGACGAAGTTGACTACTTTTACAGCCAAGGTCTCGTATATGACCAAGATTTCGGGTGGTACGAAGATAGCGGCCACATACTACCATCTACCAAAGGACCAAAAGGTGTTGTGTTTTTGAACAGCGACGAGGATTGAAAGTGTGGACCAATCCTTATTGAAAACAGGCTACTGTTGGTCGCATAGTACACCATCATCGTTGGTGTGTTTGTTTGTTTTTTTGTCTATATATAAGGACTTGTACGCTTGCATAAATGGAAATAAAGATGTCTAGTTGTACACCAATCGGTGTCTCGTGTCTGATTCCGTGTTACACATGTTATATGTTATCCGTTGACGTGTAACGATGCTTAGTAAGTATCGGACTCGGAGGTGTACCGACAGAAAATCCTACGTGGTTGTATATGCACGCGCGCACACACACACACACACACACACACACACACGCTTCTGACGCTCAATCCCCACTGTGCAGATTTGCACAGTGTGTTACGCAAATACACATTCGAACCACTGTCTTTGGCGGTTGCACGACATGTAAATGAGCGACAAACGCATTAGGTTCCAATATACATTTTATTGTG
>NC_056501.1:34737626-34738882 GCF_014905685.2 Nematolebias whitei | reverse complement strand
TCGAGCTCAAAACCAGACACAACGACGCGTTAGACGATTTGACGTTGCAACACACAACTGTGGCTGAGCTGGCTCATGTTTTTGCTCACGTACCCGAGCGTGGCCGAAAAAACGTCCGCGTATCTAGTTATAATCCGACCCGGGACGAATCACGTTACGATACGACGTTGCGCGAGACCTTATCTGAGCAAACGCCTCAAGCGCGGATTCCCTTGGCTAAGCTGTTTGTGTTCGCAAGTACTGAATGTGTTGGCGCCAACGTGTGGCAACACGCGTGCAGGTCATCGGGCACAAGGAGTTATATGTTATCTGTTGACGTGTAATGATGCTTAGCAAGTATCGGGCTCGGAGGTGTACCGACATAAAATCCTACGTGGTTGTATATGCATGCGCACGCGAACATACACACACACACACACACACACGTTTCTGACGTTCAATCCCCACTATGCAGATTTGCACAGTGTGTTACGCGAATACACATTCAAACCACTGCCTTTGGCGTGACACGTAAATGAGCGACAAACGCATTAGGTTCCAATATACATTTTATTGAGAACATGATATCGGTAAACAATGTATACGCGATTGGAAATGCTTTACAGCATTTAAAACAATACAACCACCCGTGGTATCGTCTCCGACAGAAAGCTTCAGTTTACGCCGCACGCACAACCGGGTCACAGACGCGACATGTCGTCCTCGCATCCCGAACGCTGGTCCGTGGCTTGAAAGGCGCCTTTGTGCGGTTCAACGATCACTCGGTTTACCAGATGTTGAGGCACGACGCATTGGACACACATCTCGCAGAAGACGAGAGGACGCGTCTTCGTGTTCCAAGGATCTTGTGAGATGATGTACAACCGAGTATTGCACACGCCACACAACTCGTTGTCTGCGAGTAGTCCTGCGGCCAAACTTCCTCGCTTCTCGACGACCGTGTCCATTCCGCCTGACCGATGTCGATAAATGTCTATGAGGGCAATCTTTTCTTCCCTCTTATTTTGTACATCATACACCACAGACCGAAGCGAGTTTAGGTACGCGGACAAGCAATTGGGTTGACGGACATGATGACTGTTTGCGTACGCGACGTTGACCATTAGCCGATAACGCGTACACGGACGCACCTATGCTTTGGTTTTGGTGTAACCGCTAAACTTTCGTCGCGTGCAGCACATTCCGCGCCACCGAACGCGTTCCTCACGTGCGAGTTTGCCTACGATATCACGTAGGGTTCCTCGTAACATATAACG
>NC_056501.1:34736272-34737526 GCF_014905685.2 Nematolebias whitei | reverse complement strand
GTATACGTAAGCCGGCCGTTTTCGAGTAGCGCATCTTTCGGTCGATTCGTCGCGCTTCGAACATCGGGCGAGCCGCGGATCTCGCGGCTTGCGGGCCTCTCGAAGTTGCGTCTTTCGCGTAAGGCGGTGTACGCCCAGCGGGGGACACGCGTAGCCGTTCCGTTTAGACTCGAGAATTTACATCGCGCGTGCAGTTAACACGGGCCATGGCGGTTGGTTGAACGGGCTACATGATGTCCGCAGACGGGCCGATTGATATAATATGGGAAAAAATTTAGACCAAAGCTCAACCAAGAGTCCGTAAGTCACAAAGGATATTAACGGCCGCAAATATACATCGTCGCGTCGGGGATCGTGCGCGTGAGCGGCATCGCATAACAATGGCTTCGTGTAATGCTCTTACATTAAAACAACGTCAATTAAACAAACTCGAAACCAAGTTGTTTGAATCCGTAAACAAGAAACACAAACACAATACGACATTTCATAACACCGCGTTGTTCACGAACGATGAGACCGAGCTTGCAGATAATGCGAGGAGCGTACCTTATGTGGCGCATTACCACGTAAACGTGATACTGGCCATGTGGTCTTTCTGCAACGGGTCTGACCTGAAACCCGTTATATGTTACGAGGAACCCTACGTGATATTGTAGGCAAACTCGTGCGTGAGGAACGCGTTCGGCGGTGAAGAATGTGCTGCACGCGACAAAAGTTTAGCGGTTACACCAAAACCAAAGCATAGGCGCGTCCGTGTACACGTTATCGGCTAATGGTCAACGTCGCGTACGCAAACAGTCATCATGTCCGTCAACCCAATTGCTTCTCCGCGTACCTAAACTCGCTTCGGTCGGTGGTGTATGATGTACAAAATAAGAGGGAAGAAAAGATTGCCCTCATAGACATTTATCGACATCGGTCAGGCGGAATGGACGCGGTCGTCGAGAAGCGGGGAAGTTTGGCCGCAGGTCTACTCGCAGACAACGAGTTGTGTGGCGTGTGCAATACTCGGTTGTACATCATCTCACAAGATCCTTGGAACACAAAGACGCGTCCTCTCGTCTTCTGCGAGATGTGTGTCAAATGCGTCGTGCCTCAACATCTGGTAAACCGAGTGATCGGGGAACTGCACAAAGGCGCCTTTCAAGCTGCGGACCAGCGTTCGGGATGCGAGGACGACACGTCGCGTCTGTGACCCGGTTGTGCGTGCGGCGTAAACTGAAGCTCTCTGTCGGAGACGATACCACGGGTGGT
>NC_056501.1:34733375-34736172 GCF_014905685.2 Nematolebias whitei | reverse complement strand
CTCGTTCTGGGTCTCATATCATCTGGGTTCCCCGCGCACTCCTAACAATTACTCTGTAATCTCAAAATATGTGTCAGATTTTTATAGAGATCTGTATAAAAATTATGACTGTATGGATAGCACATGTTTATTAAACTCATTAGTAGAGGTAAACAAAGTTAATGACTCTCTAAAAGAGGAATGTGATGATGCACTCTGTATTGAAGAAATAAAATGGGGCATCAGAAACATAAAATCTAACAAGTCTCCTGCCAACGATGGCTTGACCTCAGAATTCTATCACAAATTCTCGTCTGAAATTTATGTATTTCTTCTGGCAGTTTACAGTGAATCTATGAACAATGAAGAATTACCGACATCAATGAAACAGGGTCTCATCACTCTGATTCCCAAACCAAATAAAGACCAGTTAATAATAGATAATTGGCGTGGTATCACTTTATTAAATAATGACTATAAAATCTTGGCATGTATATTAGCTAAAAAACTGAAAAATAGCTTGAACGAGTCAATACATGAATATCAAAATGGCTTTTTGCCTGGACGTAATATTTCTGATAACATTCGTTTAGTGCTAGACTTCGTTGATTATAAAGATCTCATCTCTGGTGATCCAATTATCCTCTTCCTGGATTTTCAGAAGGCTTTTGATACTGTTAGTCACAACTTCATTTTTGATACATTATCCTTTTTTTAATTTTGGTATTTGTTTCATTAAAGCCTTTAAGACACTTTACAGAGATAATAATAACTCTATTAAACTTTCATATGGCACTTCTAGTCGTTTCAATATCAATAAAGGAGTTCGTCAGGGTTGTCCGGCCTCCCCTTAAATATTTCTACTTATAGGCCAAATTCTAAACTATTTAATCAGACAGAGCTCATTTGAAGGAATCAAAATTTTTGATTAAGAACTTAAAATTTTGCAACTCACCGATGATACAACAATATTTTTAAAATATTATAGTGAAGTTCCTGTTGCTCTATCTATTATATCCAAATTTTCTAACATTTCTGGACTGAAACTTCATCTTAAAAAATGTGAAATCCTTCCTTTATTTACTACTGCTGTTACTGAAGTCTGTGGTATCCCTGTAAATTATCTAGGTATTAAAATATCAATAGATCACAATAAAATAAGTAATAACTTTAACCCGGTTTATGAATCTATCAGAAAGAAATTTAATAGTTGGACAGCCAGGGATGGAAGAGTGCTACTAAGCAAAGCAGAGGGATGTCAAGGACGTCTTGTGTTTTTTCATCTCTAGAGGTCAGTAAGGCGCTCTGTTCTGAACTTGATAAGATTATTTTCAAATTTCTTTGGAAAAATAAAACTCATAAAATTAAAAAAATCTGTTCTCTCAAATTCTTTAGTTGAAGGAGGCTTAAATATTTTGATGTTTTCTGTTTTTAATCAAATTTTAAAAATTTGTTGGATTAAAAGCTTCCTAAAAATTTAAATTCTATGTGGAATCCATCCATTATCTTTACCGGCTTATTCCATTTTGGGTCACGGGGTTCGCCGGTGCCCATGTCCAGCAATCACTGTGCGAGGGGCGGGGAACACCCTGGACAGGTCGCAAGTCCATCACAGGGACACATAGAGACAAACGAGACAAACAACCATTCACTCTCTCACTCACACCTAGGGACAATTTAGAGTTACCAATCAGCCTAACATGCATGTTTTTGGTCTGTGGGAGGAAACCGGAGCACCCGGAGAAAACCCACGCATGCACAGAGAGAACATGCAAACTCCACCCAGAGAGGCCCCTGGACCGGGGTTTGAACCAAGGACCTGCTCGCTGAGAGGCAGCAGCTCTACCAGTTGCGCCACCGTGCTGCCTCTATGTGGAACATTTTCCCAAGTTATTTCTTTAATAAATTGGGGGGTATTAACTTTTTGTTGTGTTGCCCTTACTCAGTTGGAAAACTTTCAATCAAGTTAGCTAAGTTCCATCAACAGGCTCTCTTATGTTGGACTCTGCTATATAAACATAATTACTCTCCTCATAACTGCATCATATGGAATAATACTTATATTTTATATAAAAACAAATAATTATACTTACATAATTGGGCTAACAAAAGTATTTATCTGATACAGCAGTTACTTGATACTGTATTAATGTTGAATGGTTTACTTACGAGAATTGTATTAACATTAATGATATAGATATTTCTCAAAAAGAATTTGATTTGGTCATTAATTCTATTCCTCATAACTTACATGCACTAGCACAAACCATACATTTAGACGAATTATACTTTTATGATTCAGTTTCTATTGAAGGTACTAATATAATGCATACAATGTTTAAAAACAAGCTTATCAGATCTCAGTTAGTTACTTTCTCTACTCCCATAAGTAAACATACTGTAGATGGGGCTACTTAGGCAATAAACTATGGAGTGAAATCTTCTTATTGTCCTATAAATATATTTTATCTAATAGAATTAAAGAACTTGTATTTAAAAATTTACATAGATATTATCCAGTTAAAGACTACATTTGCCATTTCTACCCAAATGTCAGCAAAAGCTGCTCTTTTTGCCAGAGTGAAGGCGAAAGTATCGAACATCTATTTGTAGATTGTTTTCACACTGCAATATTCTGGTCTGAAATACAAAAACTGCTTACTGAAAAAATTAAAAAGTACATTGTGTTATCTAAAATGCAAATATTGCTCATCTTTAATGAACCAGAAAGACAATCATGAGAAAGTTATGACACTCCTTAGTGACTTAACCACTTATGAACCTCTGAAAAGAGATCCAGGAAGTGGTTACAAGAAAA
>NC_056501.1:34728062-34733275 GCF_014905685.2 Nematolebias whitei | reverse complement strand
ATATATTATATATACGTTATTGTGTTTGCATGCGTTCTTGTGTTTGCGTGTTTTTTTTAGTTTGCGTTTTATTTTTTGGGTTTGCATTTTGTTTGTGTTTGCATCTTTCTTGTGTTTGCGTGTTTTTTTTGTGTTTGCGTACGTTTTTTGTTTGTGTTTGCATTTGATTTTTTTGTGTTTGTTTTTTGTGTTTGCATTTTGTTTGTGTTTGCGTGTTTTTGAGTTTGCATCATACATGTGTTTGCTACGCGTTTGCACCCGTCAGCCACCATAGTTTAGAACCCAAGAGGGCAGAAAGCAAACTCTGACAGACTCAAAAGTAACATAAAATATATATTTTTTAACTAAACAAAAAAAAAATGACATGGCAGGCTAACAAGGAAATGGCTGAAATACACAAAGGAAGCACACATGATACAGCTTCATGCCAGGACGAGGAACTTCTTCTTTGGTTTTCTTTGACGGTTGACATTCACATTTTTGAAGCATTACCTCCATCTGCTGGTTTGGATTGTAAACTGGAATGACACTCAAAAAAAAAAAACCTATCCATAAAGATGTATAACTAAATAACACATATTTTTTTCAAACAGCTGAGTCCATTTCAGATATCTCAACAAGATATCTTGCAGATCTTTAATTCCCTTGTAACAACTCCACAGGGTCGAATCTGACTTTTATTCCTGCAAGTCTATTAATCATGTGTCTTCTTTCATGACTGTATTTCTTGCAGATCATTAGCACATGTTCTATGGTCTCATCTTCCCCACAGTGTTCACATTTACTGGTGTTTTGTTTCCCTATCATGAATCCTGTTCAAGCCTGTGTGTCCAAATCTGAGTCGTGATATGATCGAAACGTTTCCTCCCTTCTGTTACTTTCAGCTCTTCTCATTTCTCATGCTTTTCGTTGAATTCTGTAAAAACATCAACCTTTTCTTTCTTTCTTATCCCCATTGTTTTGGCATTTTTTCCCTCATTCTCTGCTTTATGATGCTTTTTATTTCTGCCCGGCTGAATTTTAAATCTATTTCTACTGATATGTTTTTGGTGGCCTCCTTTGCAACTTTATCTGCCATTTAATTTCCTCTTATCTCTGTGTGTGCTGGTATCCATAAAAATGTAACTGTTAACCCCATCATCTTAATTCTGAATAATGTTTGCTGTATTTCCATCAATATGTCTGGTCTGCCCTCTGAACAACTGTTTATTAAACTCATTCATGATGAACTGGAATCTGAACATATCATTAATGTGAGTGGTTGATTGTCTTATATCCATTGAACTGCCAGTAATATGGCGAACATTTATCCTGTGTATACTGACAATTTGTTGTTTAATCTCTTCCTACTTTAACTACAAAACTCCGGTATAATGAATGCTGCCCCAATTCTCTGCTGTATTTTTTGAAGCGTACTGATTGATGTATTCGATAAAGGTATTTGAGTTTAATCCATTTCTATTTTGTGCTAATATTTGTAAATCAACTGTTGTGTCTGTGAGTAACCATTTGGATGTGGAACTGTTGGGCTGACATTAAGATGATCTATTTGAATTTCTGCTGATTTTTTATTTATGGTCCTACCAAAGCTTTTTGTGTGTTTCTTTTCTTTTTCCCAGCAAGGTTTTAATATTTCTCGTGTTGGATGGTTTTTTTCGTGTCCTTTCAGATCTGCCCAGTAGTTTAAAGCTAATTGTTCTCTTCTGATGTTCAGTAGTGGTTCGTCCATTTCTACTAATATTGATCCTGAATGTGTTGTTTTGAAGGTCCCGGTAATAATCCTTAATGCCTGATATTGATTACTGTTTAACTTTTCTAAATTTGTTTCTGAATCGGAACTATGAACTGTAGCAATATGAAGGATGTGAGATGGAGGAAGAAGGGTGACACTTTCTCCACTCCCCGTCACTACATTTGTTTTTATTTATTTTCCATTCATTAAAGTGGGACACCAGCTGCTCAGTTTACTGACCAACAACTACTTCATTAATACATTCACCCTTTAATGATCAGAATCAGTCACTGAAGTAGAATCTCTTAATTACAGGGAGTTCTATACCAGAACAAATGAATACTCATCTGAATGAAGAGACCAAAGTTGTCTTTGAAGTTTAATTACAAAAATAATCACTCAAAATCAACAACAATAATAAACAAACAATAATGAATCAATCAAGGGTAAATTCTCTTATCTAAGGTAAAATTGACTAATTGAGCAGGAATTATTTCAGTTTTATACGTGCATGAATTTAGACAAAGTTTGACTATGTTAATAAATAGTTTACTTTGGATTTTGGTTGAAAGAAGTTATTTAATCTGATCAGATAAAGTCATTTATCATCACTGGAAGCAGGAAATGATTTACCAAGTTGCATCATGTCACCAGGTTCTGCTCCTTACTGGGTCAGTGTTGACGGCACCACTCATTTTTCTGGGGTTCTCTGGTGGATCGGACCAGGATACACCACTAAGAGGACTCACTGGGAACTGCCCATGGTAGCTGACTGTCACTGTGACAGCTTCAGGGGTCTGTGAGGGCAACAGCTGATGAGAAGGTGCACCGTCCATCGCAACCTTCAGCCGAGAGCGTGAGTCTTGCAGTGAGAAAAGGCTTCATCTTCTGCACTTATCTAAACCTCTAACAATTGTAATTTGAGCGACATGTTTATCTGCTCAGGAGTTGAACGAGTGGACCTTGGCACAACCACCAGGATCGGGTCCAAAGAAGAACCATCTTCCGGTTCTGGGCCGGAGATGAACTGCTTTTTACACAAAGAGACTTTGTGACTTGATTTAAGGGGGGCGAGCCAAGATGGCGACGTGTCCAGACGCTTTTTAAAACATCTACATTTAATTCGGACTCCAGCATAATATGAACGTCTTTTGAGAAGCCAAAACGGACTTCAGTGATTTGTAAGACTGAAATTGATGCTTGGTGATAATTCAGTAACGTTACATATTGAAAAAAATAGATGTTAATCCAGTTACGCGTACTCGGCTAAGAAGTAAGCTAGAAAAAAATGAGCAACAAAGGAAAAAAGAAGATAACAAAAGGAAGTCCAGGACTCCAGTCACACCGTTGAAGGCGAGAACCGAACACAACTACTGTGATGAAAACAAATATTCCAATCTGAACATGCATGATGATATCTTGCCATTACCAAAGTCTCCAGTTAACAGCCCAAACGCTAAAAAAAAATGGTGGTGTTGAGTCACAGCCTTCTTTACATGCCATTTTGAAAGCGGTGAACGACAGAGCGGAGGAGGTAAAGGCTGACATCAAGGATATTAAAACAGCTATTGAGTTCATGCATGGTGAAACTGAAGACTTAAAAAAGGAGAACAGTATGTTGAAGAACAAAATTGAAAAGTTGGAGGAGAAATTAGAAGATCTACAAGAACGTGTCGCGGATGCAGAGCGCTACAAACGGAGATGGTGCCTTCGGCTTTATGGAGTCCATGAGAAGGAGAATGAAGGTCTGAAAGAGATAATCTTGGCTATCTGTAACAAAACTGCACCTGATCTAGGATCCAAAGCAGCTGCAGGAATCGACGTAGCTCATCGGCTGGGGAGACGGGACAACGCTAAGACCAGAGCCATCCTCATCCTCTTTGCTTATCGATCAGTAAGAGACATCATCTGGAAAAGTGCGAAGAACAGCGTATACCTACGAGAGGCCAAACATCGTTTTGGTGAAGACCTTTCCAAGGATGCCAGGGCTGCTCTGTGGCCTATCATCGAACAAGCCCGCAAAGATGGAAAGAGGGTCTACTTTGTGGGATGAAAAGCTTTCGTAGATGGAAAAAAAATTGGACGGGCATCTGGACAACAGTGTTTCTGATCGAGCAGTAAGCATTACACATTTCAAATAGGTTACAGAGTGGCTTCAAGTTTCATCTTAGAGTCCTTTTCAATGGTTGACGTTTTACTAAGTTTTTCTCTTTATTGTTCTTAAAGAGAAGACATTTTGGAGTTATCATTCTTATCTGTTAATACAAGGGGTTTGCGGAATAATATAAAAAGAAAAGCTTTATTTTTGTTTGCTGAAGAGGCAAGAGTGGATTTCATTTTTCTTCAGGAATGTCACTCATGTTTGGAAGATGAAGCCTTTTGGAAATCCCAATGGGGCAACGATTTATGGTTATCACATGGTTCAAACAAATCAGGTGGAGTAGCTACATTAAAAGACAACTTCAAGGGTAAAATTTTAGATGTCAAATCTGATAATAAGGGTCATTGGATCTTCACAGTGATTGAATTTCATTCCTACATTTTTCTGTTGAGTAATATTTATGGATATAATTCTGATTCTTTAAATTTGATTTTCTTGAAGGAGTTGGAGGACTCTGTTATTTCTATGTACCAAATTCCCATCAGCAAAGGTTATTTTAGGAGGAGATTTTATTTTGGTTTGGTCCCCTCAGCTGGACAGATGTCCTTCAAGACTTCGAAATGGACAAAATCTTCTTATGGACTTTTCTAACAGACTGAATTTATTGGACATTTGGAGACATCATCATCCCTCCAGCCGTCAATACACCTGGAGTAACAAAACTTTTTCTGCTCAATCTAGAATTGATTTATGGCTTATTTCAGAAGAACTGGAGAAACAAGTAACAGAGGTAAAAAATGTCCCCTGCAGTTTTAACTGATCGTAAAACCATTTCTCTGAAATTAAATCTTTCCAATAAGGAGAGAAGAAGAGTGTATAACTACTGGAAACTTAACTCACTACTAAATACAGAACTTGCATTATGCATTCATAAACTACTCACACAGTATTGGACAATTGCTCAAAATAAGAACCAGTTTGGGAAATATTGGGAACTACTCAAATATGAAATTAGAAAATATGCGATCCAATTTAGTAAAAGTTTAAAACGTAAAAAAAGAGAAAAGTTAGAACAATTAATTAGATCCATCTCAAACATTACTGCCATTCCACAGATGATGAAGTTCTTGTAACACAACAACGAAATTATCAAGAAGAATTAGACGAGATATATAAAGAAAAGGCACGTGGTGCTTTCATTTGATCTAGATTAAAATGGATCAAGGAAGATAAAAAAAAAACAGTAAATACTTTTTTAATAATTATGGAAAAAAGAAACATAGCATGGAAATCACTAACTAAACTAAATATAAATGATAATATAAGTGAGGATTACTGTAAGGGTCCCACTGCCTGCAGCCTGCCTTGCTGATGGCCGCT
>NC_056501.1:34723594-34727962 GCF_014905685.2 Nematolebias whitei | reverse complement strand
TTACGACAGGGCCGTCGTAATGCCTCGGAGTTCGCTCTGGAGTTTCGGATCCTTGCTGCCCAAACAGGATGGGACGAGCCCGCCCTCCAAGGTATTTTCCTTAACGCTCTGTCTGATTTTCTCAAAGACCAGCTGGCCACGAGAGATGAACCCGAGACTTTCGACAATCTGATAGACCTTGCCATCTCAATCGATGACCGTTTCCGGGAGAGACGTAGAGAAGCAAACTACAGTTCCCATCGACCCTCGACTTCCGGGTTTTCGACTCCTCCAGGTGAGCCCAAGCCTGCACCTCAGCACTACGTTTCCCATAATTCTTCCACTTCCGGGTTTATGACCCCTCGCTACGAGTCCTTTTCTTCAAAACAGTCCCCTGTGAACTACAACTCCCAGTCTTCCTTGCTTCCTGGTCATAGCCAATCATCTTCTCTCCCCTCACGGGATCGCTCCCCCGAGCCTATGCAGGTGGGGCGCGCACGGCTGACTCCTGCAGAGAGACAGCGGCGTGTATCTGCCCGTCTCTGCATTTATTGTGGTAATCCCGGTCATTTTCTGCCCCACTGTCCATTTCGGGGAAACGAGAACTTCCACCAGTAAAGCGGGAGTTACTGGTGGGAACGTCTGCGTTAACCTCCCCATTTACATTATTACTTCCCATGGTCATTCAGACTCAAAACCGTCGTTTTTCTTTCTCTGCTCTAATCGATTCAGGTGCTGAACAAAATTTAATTAGCTCCGATTTAGTTAAAGAATATTCTCTACCTACTCGTGAGATTCCGTCAATTTCTGTCGCCGGCTTAACCGGAGACACTTTGACCCTTATTAATTTAAAAACTACCGAGCTACATGTCATAATCTCTGGAAATCACCACGAGATGACTGATTTCTTTATTTTCAATTCTCGTTCACCTCAAGTAATTCTAGGTTTCCCCTGGCTTCGTAACCATAACCCAGTTATTAATTGGGAGCGTGGCTGTATTGATAAATGGAGCGACAAGTGCCTCAGCAATTGTCTGCGCTCCGCTGTTAAAGAATTCCCTCAAGACACGTCTCCTCTAGAGGAGATCGATCTTACCTCGGTTCCTGCAGAATACCGCGACCTGGCGGCCGTCTTTAGTAAACAATGCGCCTTGTCACTTCCTCCTCACCGTCCCTATGACTGCGCGATTGACTTATTACCTGGCGCCCCCTTGCCGTCAAGTAGACTCTACAACCTTTCTGGTCCTGAGAGAGAGTCTATGTCTGACTATATTAATGAATCTCTTGCCTCAGGCATCATTAGACCCTCGACCTCCCCTGTGGGAGTGGGTTTTTTCTTTGTTTCTAAAAAAGATAAATCACTCCGGCCATGCATAGATTATCACGGTTTGAATAACATAACCATTAAAAATAAATATCCTCTTCCTCTTATTGATTCTCTTCAGGAACAGTTGCAGTCTGCTTCCTGTTTTTCTAAACTTGATCTTCGAAACGCGTACCACCTCGTCCGTATTAAAGAGGGCGACGAGTGGAAGACCGCCTTTCGCACTCCTCTGGGCCACTTCGAATATTTAGTTATGCCCTTTGGGTTAACCAATGCCCCGCTGTTTTTCAGGCGCTCGTTAATGACATCCTGCGCAACTTCATTGGTAATTTTGTGTTTGTTTATTTAGATGATATCCTCATTTATTCCCGCGACCCCGATCAACACACGGCCCACGTTCGCACGGTTCTTCAGCGGCTGTTGGAGAACCAATTATTCGTTAAAGCTGAGAAGTGCGAGTTTAACACCTCCACTGTCTCATTTCTAGGTTTTATTTTTGAGGGTGGTCGTTGCCGAACCGACCCTGAGAAGACCAGGGCGGTAGTCGACTGGCCGACCCCTGAGTCCAGGAAGCAGTTACAACGCTTCCTGGGTTTTGCGAATTTCTATAGGCGTTTTATTAAGAATTACAGTCATGTCGCCGCCCCCCTGTCTCAGCTCACTTCAACCGCCCGAGCCTTTCACTGGACCCCGGAGGCTGAAGCCACCTTCTCGAAACTCAAATCCCTCTTTTCCTCGACGCCCATCCTCTGCCATCCTGACCCCGCGCACCAGTTCATCTTGGAGGTGGACGCCTCTGACACTGGGGTTGGGGCGGTCCTCTCCCAGCGTTCTCCTCTGGACAACAAGGTCCATCCCTGCGCCTTCTTCTCTCGTCGTCTCTCTCAGGCAGAACGAAATTACGACGTGGGCAACCGCGAGCTTTTGGCGGTCAAACTCGCACTCGAGGAATGGCGGCACTGGCTGGAAGGCACTGAGACACCTTTTTTGATCTGGACAGATCATAAGAACTTAATCTACCTCCGGAACGCCAAGCGTCTGACCCCCCGTCAGGCCCTTTGGTCGCTTTTCTTTAACCGCTTCAACTTTGTTTTGACCTTCCGCCTGGGCTCCAAGAACATTAAGCCTGATGCCCTGTCCAGGCAGTTTGCCCCACCTGACTCGCCCGAGGTTTCTGACTCAATTATTCCATCTTCCTGCATTGTTGGTTCTCTTTCTTGGCCCATCACCGCCACGTTCAACAGGCCCTCCTCTCCGAACCGGATCCAGGTGGTGGTCCCCCCGGCACCCTCTTCGTCCCCTCCAGCGTGCGGTCCCAGGTGCTCCAATGGCTTCACTCCAATAAACTTTCTTGTCACCCCGGAGTCAACTGCATGCTCTCCCTCACCAAGACCCATTTCTGGTGGCCATCAATGAACTCTGATATCAAGGACTTTGTTTCTGCCTGCCCTGTCTGTGCCAGAAACAAATCCAGTATTCAACCCCCGGCTGGCCCTCTGCTCCCCCTCCCGACCCCTAGTCGCCCTTGGTCCCACATTGCCCTTGATTTCGTTACCGGCCTTCCTCCATCTGACGGCAACACCACCATCCTCACGGTGGCCGACCGCTTCTCTAAGGCCGCTCATTTTGTTCCCCTCCCTAAGCTCCCCTCTGCCCTTGAGACTGCCCACTTACTCACCCTCCATGTGTTTAGGCTCCATGGGATCCCATCGGACATTGTCTCTGACCGAGGCCCGCAGTTCATCTCCCAGGTCTGGCACTCCTTTTGCAAGTCGCTCGGGGCGTCCGTTAGCCTCACCTCTGGTTACCATCCTCAGGCTAACGGACAAGCCGAGCGCTACAATCAGGAGCTGGAGTCCACACTGCATTGCCTGGTCGAGTCTAACCCTTCGTCCTGGAGCCAGCACTTGGTTTGGGTGGAGTATGCGCACAACTCCCTCCGCTCCTCTGCCACCGGCATGTCCCCCTTTGAGGCCTCCTTAGGTTACCATCCCCCCTTGTTCCCTGATTCAGAAACAGACTGTTCGGTCCCATCCGTCCAGCACCACTTCAGGCGTTGCCGTCGCATCTGGCGCCAGGCCAAAGCAGCCCTCCTTAGGACCGCAGCCCAGGCAAAATGGTTTGCTGTCCGCTACCGTTCAGAGACGCCCGCCTACCAGGTCGGCCAGCAAGTTTGGCTGTCCACCAAGGACATTAAGCTGTGGGACACCCCTCGCAAACTGGCCCCCCGCTTCATTGGTCCTTTCCCCATCACCCGTATCATCAACCCCTCTGCGGTCCGCCTCCAGCTCCCCAGGGCCATGCGCATCCATCCTACGTTCCACGTCTCACAGGTGAAGCCTGTCTCCCTCAGTCCCCTGTGTCCTCCATCTGACCTCCCTCCGCCGCCTCGCCTGATCGACAACCACCCTGCGTTCTCCGTCCGTTCCATCTTGGACGTGAGACGCAGGGGTAGGGGCTTCCAATACCTGGTCGATTGGGAGGGGTACGATCCTGAGGAGAGGTCATGGATCCCCAGGTCCTTTATCCTTGATCCTAGTTTAATTTCCAGGTTCTACAGAGACCATCCCGAGAAGCGCCTCAGGTCGCCAGGTGGCGATTCTTGAGGGGGGGGGGTACTGTAAGGGTCCCACTGCCTGCAGCCTGCCTTGCTGATGGCCGCTGATTACCAACACCTGGCGGTCATCAGCCTGATGAGCCTCTCCATCTACTTGAGGCTGCAGTCCGGTGTGACTCGACGCTGGAGCATATCACCTCTTATGGTATAGTACTGTTGTGAGGCAAATGTCTTGGTGAAAAGAATTTGTTCACCTTTTGCTCTTTTTTCCAGTTTCCTGGTTCCTCGTGCTCTTTGGATTCCCTCGTGACCTGATCTGGATCCCTTGGCCTGTCAGGTATACCTCGTGCCTCTTTGCCTCCAGTTGCCAGCCTTCCTCGTTCCCCTTTGGACCCTTGTTGGATTTCCCTCTGCTGCTCGCTCTCCTCGGACTGAAGGACCAGCTCTCCTCTTCGGGTTTGGACTGTAAGGACAAACGCTCATTAAACAAACCACTCTGGCCTTCCCC
>NC_056501.1:34721476-34723494 GCF_014905685.2 Nematolebias whitei | reverse complement strand
TGAAGATCAACATCATCAGGCCAGGACTCTGCGGTCTACACTCATCTCCAGGCCAGCAGTCACTCTTTCAGGGATGAAGATGTTCACATCCTGGACAGAGAGGAACGATGGTTTGAGAGAGGAGTAAAGGAGGCCATCTTTGTGAAAAGAAACCGTCCATCGTTAAACAGGGGTGGAGGCCTCCGGGTTCAACTGTCCCCCTCTTACAATGCTGTGATTGCTAGTATCACTCAGCCCTCTGTGAACAGTAAACAGCCATCAGTGTGCTAATGATCCATTGTTAGGCTGATGGTCCTTCTTGAGCATGTGATCAGCTGGTTTTGGTTGTCAGCAGCAAAACTGGTTGATCCACTCTGAGAAGGTGCTATTTAAGAGACTGAGCTGAATACAGCACCTCACACTGAGGAAGTCTCTCAGATGAGAGACGAAACGTTTCTAGATTTTTTTGTTGATTTGCTTTGTTTTGTTTTTTTTGAATGTCCAGAGGACCAGATTTAACTTTTTTAGATTATTGTATTCTTCTTTTGGCTGCTCCCTTCTTCAGGGGTCGCACGAAGACTTGGCGATTATTTTTACACCGGATGTCCTTCCTGACACAATCACAGACCACCGAGCTACCACAGCCCTCTGCGTGGAGCAGAGAGCTGCTATCTAGGGCACCCAGGGGAGCAGATGGTGGGGGTTAAGGGCCTTGCTCAAGGGCCCAGAGTGGGGCAAATGAAGGTGGAGGCAGGTGTGGGTGCTTCACTTTTCCCACTCACATTTTGATGTTGATGGTACCGGGAGTTGAACCGTCGATCTTCCGATCACAGGCCTACCTTCTCTAACCTCTGCGCCACCACTCCCCCTACTAAAATGCTAAAATACAATTTATTGTGCAGCTTTTATTTCACAGTTCAGCAGAAGACTTGTCAAGTTCTTCTCTCACATGATGACCAAAAACATTTCTTGTGAAACTGTCTCTGCTGACTCTAAAAGAAAAATACATTTTATAACCTTACTGAGAAACTCAGACATGATCAATGCAGAGTTCAGTTTTCCTGCAGTGACAAGGGGTGCACTTGAACCCACCCGTTAAGAAGACAGAGCTTCGCAGGGACTTTCCTTGTTTCTATTAACGTATGTCAACAACAGGCTACAAGATGGCTTCCTGCAGACTGAAACAAGCATCTTGTGCTGATGGAAAACCAAACATGTGCTCGATATTATCTGTTTACGAAGCAGGAAGACAGTGGCCTTCTATGTTCCACCATCAGCAGGGATGGCCTCAGATCAGTTTTGTGTTTGAATAGAGCCCGAGGCTCCGTGCACAAAGTCTCAGCGTTGTGCCTTCACATGAAGATGGGGACATGCTCACAGCATTTTCTTGCACTTCTACTGTCAGTTTTTATGTTGAATTACGGTGCAAACTGTCTTGTGACTTGCATGTCCAGAGCCAGTAAAAGAAGGCCTGCAGGGAGTTGGAATGAACCCATGACATCCAGTATCAAAGAGGTCTTGTTAAATTGTGTGCTGGTGTGACCCCTTTTGGTTTACAAGTGTAACTCCTTGTGTTTGCATGTTGAACCTCGCCCCCTTGCCCCATCAAATTTAGAGTTTAGTGTTTCCAGACATAGTAAAAAGGAACATGTAGTCTCACCTGGCACTCCTACCAGGTTTTGAAAAATGAATATTTAACCCCCAAGAGTTCAAAAAGAAATACTAAGCCCACCACATAATCATTTATTGAACAGTACAGCATAGTTTTCAATGTTTCACCAGAATAAAACACGACTTCTGGAACAAAGACCTTTGATTGGTTGATACAAAAGTAAAGATGTTTACCCATCATGCACAGTGCCTTGATTGGAGAAAATCAAACACAACATGTACAGTAAGTGCAAATGCCTCATGTTAGAGGAAAACACTCAGTGATTCAAATCAATTAATTTTATTTATACAAGGACACGTCACAACAGAAGTCATCTCAGGGCACTGAACAGAAACATTCATATATATATATATATATATATATATAT
>NC_056501.1:34711680-34721376 GCF_014905685.2 Nematolebias whitei | reverse complement strand
TATAGCCAGCCCATACTCAGGAATATTAAAACAATATCTACCAAAATGCCAAGGGCAGCTTGGATGGTGCTTCTGCAGTGAATCACAAGCTCAGGTGACCAGAGCACCCTCTAGTGGTTTTACATAATCCACGGTGCTAACCACTGGCTGTAAAACTTTGTCTTAATCTCTGTTCAATTGAGCCCAATTTAAGACGAATCCTGCACCTACTTGATCTCAGGATAAACAAAAACTTGTTTAATAGATGGTGAGCTGCAGTTTGGTGTGGTGGTTGCAGAAAGTCATCCACAACATCAGAAAGATACATCCCAGCAGACCTCACAGGTCAATGTTAGACCAGAGCTTCCAGATGAGACATGTTGAAAACTAGTGGCTAAAATTTGTTGTATTTTGAGGAAAATGATCAAAAACACCCAGTTTGCATTTTAAAGTGTCAGATTTACCTTCTTCTATAGCACATTATTATAATCAATGAATATTACAGCCAATAATACATGTTTATGTGTAAGTACAAAAGTGTTGGGGAAAAAGCACCCCCTTGAGAAAAACACCTGCACATGTGTTTCATTCCTTCAACATTTATTTATACAGGTTAGCAGGGCCGGAGTGGGACTGATTTTCATCCCTGGAGTTTCAGCCTCAGAGTGGCCCACTTTAGATCACAACCTATTATTAATAAAATCATGTAATTATAACCTCACATCAGGGGCGATTCAAGAATCTGCCCTTTCGGGGGGCTTAGCCCCCAGTGATGACAACGTTTCTTGGTTTGAACAATGTGGTGACCATTTATGTCAGAAGCATCTGTAATGTGATGGGGGGGACACACTGGTGGTGGTGGTGGTGGAGGGGGTCTGGGAGTCCTCCCCCAGAAAATTTTGAATACAATAGATCAGGGGTCCTCAACTACTGGGCCGCTGTCTGGTACCAGTCCATGGGTCAATTGGTACCAGGCCACACAGAAGAAAAAAAAAGGATTCTCTCCACCACATCTGTCAGTGACTCACTCTTGACGCAGGTCAACACACACATGTGGTAAGTTTCAGTTTCTGTTAGGCACATGCACAGATTGGTTATACATTGCCCGTGTGGGTGGAGTAATTCAGCTGCATCGTCTGGAAAAGATTTCTGAGAATCGCAAGGCACTTGCGGTTCCTGGCACACTGGCGGGAAGGAATCGACCTTGGAGAAGCTACAAGCTTGGTTCGGCGTGTGACCACAAAATGTGGCTGTTTGGAATCACCAGTGAGACGTACCAGCAGAAGTATGAAGGCAGACATGGAAATTCAAGCAGAGGCTGCCTGACCCAAAATAATTGTGTTATCTGAATTTGGCTTCTCCACTCGGCCTTGAATTGGCAGCTATCTCAAACTGCTCCTGGTTGTTTATGTGAACGAGAAGCTCCGCTCCCCTCCCCCTCCCCTCCTCCCCCATCGCTCCCCTCCCGAGGACATCTGTGGATCTGTGTCAGAGCTGAACTGACACTGTGTCATCTTTATTAGGACTATGGAACTGGCAGTGTCACTCACTGCCCTCGTCAGCCTCCTCATGCATAAATGTATTATGATGTCATCAGTATGTTGCTGTTTCATGTGCTGAGGTCATATTTTTTTTACAACTTTCACCCTGTGTCTCGTCTAGGACACAGTGTGAGATTTGATTATTTTACCACCTCCACTCCCCGTCATGTTTCTTTTCCTTATCTGAAAAAAAGGCTGTGCCTCTCGAGGTCGGCGGCCTCAGTCACCTCCGTCTCGCCATGTTTCATTGTTTATGTTTTCCTCTAGCGGGCTGTACTGAAATGTTATTTTGCTGTGTTTCAGTGCAATGACAATAAAGCTGATTCTGATGTGTCTGAAGGTAAAAGTAGAAGGTCTGATGCTAAATGGTCAGTAGTTGTGTTCCACAGGTTGGATGTGATGTGGAGGAGTAAGATAAGTTTTGGAAAGATCTGGATGAAGTGATAAAGAGTATTAGGTCCTCCTTGATCATGTGAACTACTAGTTCTGGATGTCACCAACAAACTGGTTGATCCAGCATGAGAAGGTGCTATTTATTTATAAGACTGAGTTTATTGCAGCTCCTCAAACTGAAGAAGATGAAACGTTTGAATAAAAATAATCAGTGCAGAGGACCTGACTTTACTTTGTTAGATTTTTCTACCTGGATTATTGAGCATGCATCAGAATGTAGGAAGAAAGTGACATCTGCCATGTCAAGGCAAGCTTTTAATCTGTCATTGTTGTTAAATCAGTCGAGTTTGGAGTCGTAGGTTAATCAAGAGGTGGCATTAAGACATCATCATTTTCAAAGGTTGTGACGTTTGTTCCAGTTTTTAGTTTAGATTCACATTAAAAATCTCCCAAGTAGCCTTAAACCATGCACCTGTAAGGCTGCACAGCATGGCCGTATGATTCATACATCTCTGATTTCATTTGGGGACATTTTCTCAGGTGGAAACTGCAAACAGCAGCAGTCTGGAGCCTCAAGCCACCAGAGTGAAACTGTGTCAAACATCTGTCAGTGAAACGCAGACAATGATGCTTCTCAGACAAACCTCATCATGTGCCATCAAACAAGAACTCCCCCCTCAGTTCTCAGGAACTTACTCACCCTACACATGAACCACCCTCCCCCTCTGGTAATAGTCATCTTCATTTTAACGGCTTGTAAACAGCAAGTGTATACAAAAGAACACGTTTCCTGCTGAAAGTATTTTAAGATGCAAGTGTATTTTTATACTATCACTGTGACGCACTTTAGGAGAAAGGGCCTTCAGTTTACTGACATTTAAAAATATTATTTTCACATTGCTGCTTGAAGTCATTTTAAGGACTTTGGCTTCAATTTTTCATGGAAACCAAAGAACAGTTTTCTTGGGCTTCATGTGCTCAGCCACAGAAACAAAAACATAGATAACTTTTGAGCAGAAATTATCTGACACATCTGTAGGTACAGCTGGCATGAAGTTTGCCTCCCCAGGAGCTGAAGCAGGTTTGATGTAGCTGTTCAACACCGAACAGGATGCCGTGGACCCTGGAGTCAACTGTGTCAGTTGAGGTCAACAGCTTGTCCAGCAGATCACTCTGTCTGATTCAGATGAGGGCAGAAGAGGTGAAACAGGCCTGACTTCTTCAGCAGGCGACCCGAGCTTAGGTCAGAGCCGTGAAGTAAGCGTTGCAGTATAAAAAACATATTATCTTCTTTAATTACTGCACCTCTTTGGACTTGGCTTTAAAAGAATTGGTTGCTGAGCAAAGCTCATCTTTTCTGAGGAGTAACGAAGAAGATGGACAACACAAAAATACATCAGGGCTGGAAAAGACAGCAGGCAGAACTGACCACGTTCAGTTCGTTCAGCTCCGTGCTGCCACTTCAGACTCTTTTGACTTCAGTCTGTTCAGGAATGCCTTTCTGTCCCCCAGAACTCTACAGAGTCATGGAGACTCTTAAACTGAGTTCTTTCTGAAAACAAAGCAGAGAAAATGTGTTAAAACATGTTATAATATTTCACATGATTCATAATAATGTTTTAAAATATAATCAACATCATCCATGTTTTAAACATGTTAATCACATGAACCAAACTTCATTCATGAATATGTTTTTCTTTATCAAAAGCTTAAAGAATGTGTAAACGTTTATCATTCTGTAAGTGGTTAAGTGTCCAGGACAATGGACGTACAGAAACAATCAGACGTTATTCCTTCAAATAAAACCAGGTCAGGGTGATTCTGAAAGGTGCACCTAATTTCGTGCTGCTCGGCCCACCAGAACATTATGGAAATGACTTCCCAATGGCAGTAAAGAGAATACAGTAGTCCTTCGCTACTTCGCAGTTCGTTTTTCGTGGACTCGCTCTATCACAGTTTTTCAAAGTAAGATTGGACATGACACACAATTGGCTGATTGATGGATGAGCCACATGATAAGCATGGAATTTTTATTTCAAATAATTAAAAAAAAAATATTTAGCACCTGTGTGCAGCCCACAGCTGTGGTAGAAGCTTCCTCCTGCAGCTGATCAGCTGATCTCCGTACAGAGCGGAGAAGTGGGCGTGACTGAGAGTGCAGCCAGTGGCAGAGAGCTGAAATCATGACATTCTGTTCTGTTTTAGTGTCTTTAGAGTTTAGAAACATAGTTTAGAATATTGCAGCAGTGTGGGAAGGGTTTAATACTAGTATTCCTACTTTGGGGTTTTTCATTTATCGCGGGTCTTCAGGGTACGGATCCCCTGTGATAAATGAGGGACTGCTGTATTAATATTCCACAAAACACTATGGTCTTCACCTGCTCTGCAGCGCACGAGCCCTAATAATAAAAAAATCCTTCATGTCTGAACATCAATGGACTCGAGCTGATCTGACCTAAAAAAATTCTGCTCATTGTTCTGGGGGGTCGTGTAGACTGTACGGTCTTACAAAATCTCTGAATAGATTTTTTTTTAAATTTTAACTTGTCAAAAAAAAAAAATAGGACATAATAAAGGGAAGAACAAAATATATCTTTTTACTCTTTTTTTTATTCAAATTTTCCATGTTTTGTCAATAATGGATGTTTAAAAACTTCTTAAAACTCATTACTCACAATAGTAATAGTGGATCATAATAATAACATTTTCCATGTTCAAAAGGGAAATATGAAAAAAAAAAAAAAAAGACTAGATCCAGCATTGATGGAGCATTCAGACAAATGCTGTAAAAGAGTTTTCTCATCACTTTTTTAACCCATCATGAATGCAGCACTGACAGAACCCGACGACCCATCCCAAAAGTACTGAGAGCAAAGCATCCAGCTCAAATGATGAGGATTAACCAAAATGTCTAATAATATGAGGATTGTGCTGTTTCGTTTTTGCATGGGGAGATGTTTTGGTGTTAGGTTGTTCTCTCTGACAGCACAGTGGATCAGTGGAAGTCCACAAGGGCTTCATGAGGTGGAAAGGACCCATGATCCTTTTTTGGTCTGCCTGTTCATGATGATGCTTCAGTCTTAGAGCTCATCTGTCTGTTTTGAGTCTAAAAGTTTAAAAAGACTAACCCCAGCTGTGCACAGATCTTTGTGCTGGTGTCGTTTTGCTCTGAGCCAGGTCTGATCTCCAGACACCACGCTTTGCAACTATTAGATTCTGACGCTTCATCTCAGATTATGGTATGCAAGCTGAGCTCTTTCTAATGTTACAGAAAGTTGTTCTAATAAATGTTTCAGCTCATTCTGTCCAAATGTAGCATCATGACAATATGCACGTTTGCACGAGGAAGCTGTTTGAATGTATAAACTTAATAATCAGCTTCCGGTTCCGGCGAGCTGATGGACAGAAGCTCCCCCCGGCTTCTCTGCAGTCTTTTATCATCAAACAGACCCGTTTTTCGAACCGGACTAAAGTTGGTCCCCCTTCCAACCAAATTCTGTGTTCAGTGACTCAGAGAGCCAGACGGAACCATCCAAAAAATTATTTCGGTCCAGGACCGGCCACTCCCACCTCACCGGTCACTCTGAGCGCACCCTGCCGGCCAGGTGACCCCTCGAGCTGGGGAGTTGTCGCACGAAGGGCCAGTGTTTTCTCTCTCTCTGGATCCCAACAAACTTCTCATCTGGACCTTGTGGTTTTACCTGGTTCCGACAAAAATCGCTGGGTGTTATTTTCCTGGCTTTTTAGCTGGCTTTCTGCTGGACTGGCCCTCGTGGTGTCTTCATTCAGTGTGGGGGAAGTGTACATGTGTCCCTGAACAGAACCAGAACCGAACCGAGTTGGCTGTGGGGGACTTCGTCTTCAGTAGAACCAGTCTTAGCCTCAGTGAGCAGCCTGTTGTCTTTAAACAAAGGACTGTCCACCTTTGTGGGAATCGCTGTGTTTCGCCTGGAGGAGACGCTCTGATGCTTTGAAGCGTCACCGGAACACGACCAGAGCAGAACCGGGCCAGAGACAACTTAGGTCAGTCTCATCATTGTTCACCAGAGGTAGCCTCTCGTGCTGTGGAGCGCCAGAGCCGGACTGGAGCAGAACCGGACCAGTGATGACTTCAGCCTCTCCGGTCAGTCTCATCGTTTTTCGCCGGAGGTGACCTCTCGTGCTGTCAGGTGCGGAGGTGACGTGCAGAGAAGCGGAGTGAAGTGCGGAGGAGCAGTGCTGTGTGGTGCTCGAGATATGTTCGGAGTTTGCATCGGAGTTGCTGCAGGCCTCCATCTAAACTCACCTGGATAATAAATCATTTTTATTCCGGATCACACTGTTGTCCCCTGTTGACCTAAAACGATCTAGGACCATGCCTTTCATTTCAGGAGGATTTTCTGGCAGCTCGCTCTGTTATTTGCTGCAAATTATCTGTTTCTGCCTGTTGATTCTGGACCCAGCTTCTGTTTCTCATGGGAGTATCCATCCATCTTCGCAGGGGGGCCGGAGCCCACCTCAACCCACCTCAAACTGCAGTTGGGACACCTCATCGGATTTGTTTGTCCATTTGATTTGTAACGCTTTATGGTCTGAGACTTTTCTGCACCATTCATATTTTTGTCATTATTTTCAGATCTCAGACTATCTGGAGTCACTGAATCTTGTTAACACATCTGGATCTGCCCATCATTGCAACTTTCACTGTTTCTGGGTTCTGAATGATCGCGTGTTCATTAATGCTTCTCATGGGTCAATTATGGGGGCTAATTGTCACACTGTTAACTTCTGTAATTACACATCAGTCATGAAAAACTCAAGAAAATGTCTGATATGTTGATGTGATGTGATATGATGTCTTCTGTTGTTACTGCTCTCAGTGATTCAGCCCAACCCTGGACCCCCCACTAATTACAGCACACCAAATGACTTTAAAAACATGTCAGGACTTCATTTTCTGCATGTAAAGGCACGTAACCTTCTGAGAAAACTTGATGCCTTTAAAATTCTGGTCTGGTCTTCTGGGGCAGATGTAATCTTCATCTCTGAAACCTGGCTCAACAAATCTGTACTGAATAATGACCTGGTAATCAATGGATTTAACATTTATCGCTGTGATCGTCAAAAAAGGGGCGGTGGAGTCGCTATTTACATCAGAGATTCTCTGGTTTCTAGTCTTGTGTCTGCTAAAACAATTCCAAACCAGTTTGATGTCTTAGCTGTAAACATCACTTTGAATGAAGGCAGGATCTTATCTGTAGTGGGTTGTTATCGTCCCCCCTCAGCAACACCTGAGGCACTGTCCTCCCTGATGGAATTCCTTGGAAATTTAAAATTCAAAGAGATTGTTTTGGCAGGCGATTTCTACATTGACTGGGATAAGTCAACGCCCCTCTGTGATAAATTCAAGAAATGTTGCCTGTCACTTAATCTAACCCAACTGATTGACTCTCCCACTAGACCAAGCAAAAACTGTCCTGAAAAATCCTCCCTCTTAGACCTGTTTCTAACTGATATGCCTCATAAATTCCTTGGTACAGGTGTATTGGCTGACATTTTGAGTGATCATTGTGTAATAGTGGCTGTCAGAGATATTAAACTTCCACCTTTTAAGTCCAGATTAATTCAAAAAAGGGATCTGAAATGTTTTTGCAAATAGTCATTCCTCTGGGATCTATCTCACTTTGACTGGCATCGTATTCTATTAACTGACAACGTGAACACCGCTTGGAACTATTTTCTTAATAGTTTCATTTATTTTGTGAACAAACATGCTCCTTTTCGTCAGTTCAGAATAAAGGGACGAGACAGCCCCTGGTTTACTCCAGAGCTAGCTGACCTCAAGCACAGGAGAGATCATCTTTGGGCCGCAGCGAGAAAATCTGGCTCAGACACTGATTGGTTGAGTTTTCGGCAGATGAGGAATAAATGCACAACTGCCATCAAAGCTGCAAAACGCAACTATTTCTTATCTCAGACCTCCAAAAATCTAAATGACCCTAACAGATTCTGGAAAAACATCAAATCGCTCTCAGGCACCCCTCAATCATCAGACCTCCCATCACAACTTCTCGTTAACTCAGTTCCTATGTCAAATAAGCACGAGATCTTGAACTGTCTCAACAAACATGTTGTTGCTTCTAGTTCTTTATTTGACTAAGTTACTAAAGGAAAATCAGCCACTTCACTTAATAACCAAACTTCTACAAATCAAATCCCTCCTACAAGTCAATCCTCAGTTAATCTCACCTTCTCTTTTTTCCCTTCCCAGTTAATGAGGTTAATAAACTGTTAAAAGGTCTTGATCCTAAAAAATCTGTAAGACCAGATGAACTTCCACCTTATTTCTTAAGGCTGGCCACTCATATCATCACAGTCCCTGTGACCCACATCTTTAATCTTTCCATAAGACAAAACTCCATCCCAGACACTTGGAAAACAGTATTACGCAGCGCGTAATTACACACACACAGAAGGCTGAGTGATGAAATGTTTTTTTTTTGTGCAAGCACGTGCTTCATGTTGTGTCTGAATGGACCCACTGAGGCATTGACTACATCCTGCTTCGCCTTTAACCCAATAGCGATAGCCTTAAAGGGCGAAGCATATACGAAATAGAACGTTGGTTATGTACTATAACCCCAGATTCTATGAGTATAGGCTCAGTCCTTTAAGCTCTGGGCCTGACTGGTTCCTAAATGGCTGAAGAAAAAATTATATTTGGGCGCCGATTGCCCGATCTTACCATAATTTATATGGACCGGGGGTGGGGCCCACACAGCCGGTGGGCGTGGACTAGTTTTCAGTGCTGCGCGCGTTGGGATAAGCCTACTAGCGATAGCCTTATAGGGCTACGCCTATACTCATAGAATCTGGGGTTATGGTACGTAACCAACGTCTATCATGGTGCACTAAGATTCATAACTGGCTGTGATCATCGTACCCACCACTGCACCCTGTATTCACTGTTTAACTGGACATCATTAACTTCATGCAGACACTCTCACTGGTACATTTTCATCTTTAAATCACTTCTTGGTCTGCTGCCTACATACATCTCCTCCTTCATGTCTCTGCGTGAGTGCAGCTACAGCGTGTGCTCTCAGGACATTATTACCTGCAGTGTTCCCTCAGTGCGGACTGAACTTGGCAAAAGGGCCTTCTCCTACTCCACTCCTGTTTCCTGGAATATCCTACAAAATGATCTGAAGCTCTCGACCTTGACCTCTCTAAGTGGCTTTAAGAATCTGTTGGACTCCTGGCAAAAACCAACGCAGACATGCTCCTGTTTTTAGTTTTCTATATTCGCCTTATATTCTAGCTGTTTTGTTACTTTTTTTGCCATCTTATTTGTAAAAAAAAATCTGTATGCCTTTTTATAATCGTCTACTGTTGTCGCTGTTGTCCATTGTTGTCATTATTCTTTGTTGAAATCAGGTCTCTCTTGTAAATGAGTCCTCGAGGCTCAATGGGATTGACCAGTCTAAATAAAGGTTGAATGAATAAAATTAAAGGGCTTTAAGGACAGTTATTTTCTGGCCCACCCCAGTTCAGATCATACTTATTTTACTTATTTATTTGTTTCTTTAAACATCCTCAGAGTCAGAGTCAGAGTCAGAGTTTCTTTATTGTCATTCGCACCTCATGTGGTACATGTGGTGGAGCGAAATTATGTACACAGGGTCCCAGTTACATCCAACAATAAAATGTATAAGAAAAACAGTAATAACATCTAAGATATGAACTAAGAAAAACATCAACTAAATATACACTAAGCACTCATAACATAAAACATTGAACATCA
>NC_056501.1:34710313-34711580 GCF_014905685.2 Nematolebias whitei | reverse complement strand
GCCCATGTCCAGCAATCACTGTGCGAGGGGCGGGGTACACCCTGGACGGGTCGCAAGTCCATCACAGGGCCACATAGAGACAAACGAGACAAACAACCATTCACTCTCTCACTCACACCTAGGGACAATTTATAGAGTTACCAATCAGCCTAACATGCATGTTTTTGGTCTGTGGGAGGAAACCGGAGTACCCGGAGAAAACCCACGCATGCACGGAGAGAACATGCAAACTCCACCCAGAAGGCACCTGGACCGGGGTTTGAACCAGGGACCTGTTCGCTGAGAGGCAGCAGCTCTACCAGTTGTGCCACCGTGCTGCCAGCTATTCAACCACCAGAGTAAATATAATTCATGCATTTGTGCAGATATTGAGGTAAAATTATGTCTGGTAGTAGCTACAAGTCATCCCCATCACACACTCTGAGCACTGACAAACTGCAACAAATGATGATCTAAAGCTTTGGCAGGCAAAGGGTATATGTGTGGAATGTATTGTTTCAAGGAACAATGCCTTCATTTACATTTGCCTAATTAGTGAAGCATTGTTTAACTTACCATAACTAAAGGTTTCTAAATTGTTTGTGAATTTAAATGTGTTCTTTTTATAAAGCTCTGGCTATATTATTCTGGGCAGTGTAGTAAGTCACCCATGTCAAATCAAAGCAACAGTCTTTGGTCACGCAGCCATTTTTGTTGTTCTAGGAATGAAAACTGAACAAGTAGAGCCCTGATGGGTGAAGAGGCCATCTGCAAAACACATCAACCATGCTACAGGTTGGAAAAAAAGCAAGAGCTAAAACAAAAGTTATGCGTGTTGTTTTCAGAAGTGTAGACTATATTTGCTAAAATACATTTTATTTATTTTTATTTATTTATTGTATTCTTATCCTGATGCATGCTCAATAATCCAGGTAGAAAAATCTAAAAAAGTTAAATCTGGTCCTCTGGACATTCAAAAAAAAACAAAACAAAGCAAATCAACAAAAAAATGTAGAAACGTTTCGTCTCTCATCCGAGAGACTTCCTCAGTCTGAGGTGCTGTATTCAGCTCAGTCTCTTAAATAGCACCGTCTCAGGGTGGATCAACCAGTTTTGCTGCTGACAACCAAAACCAGCTGATCACATGCTCAAGAAGGACCATCAGCCTAACAATGGATCATTAGCACACTGATGGCTGTTTACTGTTCACAGAGGGCTGAGTGATACTAGCAATCACAGCATTGTAAGAGGGGGACAGTTGAACCCGGAGGCCTCCACCCCTGTTTAA
>NC_056501.1:34682341-34710213 GCF_014905685.2 Nematolebias whitei | reverse complement strand
GGTCGGGAGACGGAAAGCCCGTGGTCTGTCGGGAGACACAAAGTCAGACGGAAAGCCCGTGGTCGGTCGGGAGACGCAAAGGCAGACGGAAAGCCCGTGGTCGGTCGGGAGACGGAAAGCCCGTGGTCGGTCGGGAGACGCAAAGGCAGACGAAAAGCCCGTGGTCGGTCGGGAGACGGAAAGCCTGTGGTCGGTCGGGAGACGGAAAGCCCGTGGTCAGTCGGGAGACGCAAAGTCAGACGGAAAGCCCGTGGTCGGTCGGGAGACGGAAAGTACGTGGTCGGTCAGGTGACGAAAAGCCCGTGGTCGGTCAGGAGACACAGAGTCAGAAGGAAAGCCCGTGGTTGGTCGGGAGACGCAAAGTCAGACGAAAAAGCCAGTGGTCGGTCGGGGGACGGAAAGTCGGGGGACGGAAAGCCCGTGGTCGAACGGGAGACGGAAAGCCCGTGGTCAGTCGGGAGACGGAAAGCCCGTGGTCGGTCGGGAGACGGAAAGTCAGACGGAATGCCCGTGGTGGGTCGCGAGACGCAAAGTCAGACGGAAAGCCCGTGGTCGGTCGGGAGACGGATAGCCCGTGGTCGGTCGGGAGACGCAGAGTCAGACGGAAAGCCCGTGGGCGGTCGGGAGACGCAAAGTCAGATGGAAAGCCCATGGTTGGTCGGGAGACGGAAAGCCCGTGGTCGGTCGGGAGACGGAAGCCCACGAGCCCGGCGAATGGGCCAACGACGAGAGCAAGACGCGATAGCGGAGAGTGGCTACATCGAAATGACCCACGGCGACGATCGCGTTAAAACCGAGCCTAGTTTCCGCCCATCATATAAAATGAATATATGTAGTTCCGTGTGCGGGTAAAAACACACGTAACTCCACGAACGCGACGGAAACAACGCAGCGTTTCGGCAAGCAAACACAAACCGGCAATGACGACCATCGGCGCACCCCGGGACAAGTACAATGCGTTGTGGATTTTTTTCTTCATCCTGGGCCTGGGAACTCTCTTGCCGTAGAATTTCTTCGCGACAGTAACGGCGTAATTCACGAGCAGACTGAAAGACGCTCCGGCGAACTCCACGGCGTTCGTCGCGATCGTCGGAGAAACTCGTGGTGTGCTCGAGTCAAAGTTCAACAACGTTATGACGCTCTGTGTTATGGTGCCCCCGCTCATCTTCACCTGCCTCAACTCCTTCATTCACCGGCGGATACCTCAGAAGCTGCGCATCTCGGGCAGCCTGATCGTCGTCATGCTGGTTTTCGCGCTGACGGCAGTGTTTGTCAAAGTGAACGTGACACCGCTACCCTTCTTTGTCCTCACGACGATCAAAATTGTCTGCATCAGCTCGTTTGGGGCCATCTTTCAGAGCAGTCTGTTTGGACTGGAGGGGATCCTCCCCGCCGCCTACACCACCGCCATCATGAGCGGGCAGGGTCTGGCCGGCACCTTTGCCTCTTTCGCCATGATCTGCGCGCTGGCTACTGGATCGAGACCGCGCGACAGCGCTTTTGGTTACTTCGTTGCGGCCTGCGTTGTCATTTTTCTGGTTGCGACGTCTTACATCGCTCTGCCCAGGATGGAATTCTTCCGGTACTACATGGAGCATAACAAGAAGATGGGATTGATGAAAAAAGAAAACCTGATGGAAGACAGTTCCATCTTTAAAATCTTCAAACAGATCTGGACGACGGCGCTGTCCGTCTGCTTCATCTTCCTCATCACCATCAGAGCCTTTCTGGCCGTGACCGCTGAAGTCAAGCCGACGACGGTCACAAACGAAGGCGGCTGGAACGAGTACTTCGTCCCCGTGTCGTGTTTCCTGCTCTTCAACGCGATGGATTGGGCCGGCCGGAGCCTGACGGCCTTCTGCGCGTGGCCTGGTAAAGACGGCATCTGGCTTCCCGCGCTGGTGGGCCTGTGGGTCGTCTTCATCCCGCTCTTCATGCTCTGTAACGTCGTGCCTCGTCGCCACCTCCCCGTTCTCTTTTATCACGACGCCTGGTACGTCGTCTTCATGATCCTCTTCGCTTTCTCCAACGGCTACCTGGCCAGCCTCTGCATGTGCTTGGGACCAAAGGGGGTGCCGCAGCATCAGGCAGAGACCGCTGGCGCCATCGTGACCTTCTTCTCATCCCTCGGCTTGGTGCTGGGCACCGCCATCTCTTTTGCCGTCTGGGCCCTGGTATAATATTTTCAGAAGAATAGTTTTATAAATGTCCAGAGACCGCTTTATCCCCAGCGACGCACGCGCTCAGCCGGCAGGGTGTAAACTGGACGGCGCTTTAAAAAAAAAAAAAAACAAGTCCACAAGATTCAAGAAAGATTCAACCAGAGTTTTTAAAAAAAAAAAAAAAAAAAAAAAAAACATATATATTTCCAGAGTCGCGCAACACATTATGTCCTTTCCCGCGTGATTTTGTCATGCACATCTGACCTAAATGTATACTATAAATGAAACGTATCGTATGTCGACATGACCCAAAAGCGCGATAGAGATCAACATCATCCAACGGTGGATTTCTTTACCCGAAAAATGGGCTTCGTTTATATCAGAAATGGGTCACGTGTGGTGGGGCAGCACACCGCTCGACCGGATCGAGCGCATCATTAAGACTGTTCCAAAGGGCACCGTTATCCTTCACGACCCGTCGCCTGAGGACGAAGTCGGTACAATATGTGCCGTGCTTATAAAAGAAGAAGAGAAGGAGCGGTACAAGAGATACACGATCTGGATAAAATAATGCTACACCATCGAGACGTACGTGTTTGACGATAAGGAATATAGGTCTCTGGAGCGCTTGATCGACTTCTTTAAGAAGGCGTTCCATTTGTTACCGAGGTGCATGTCCAAACCATAACCCAGGTCGCGGGATTCGTTCGTGGGACATTTGTGGCTGAGAAGCATATCCGAAACGAGACTCAACCTCGGGTTGCGGGGTTCGACCGACGGGATTGTGCAGGGCTTGAAAGACCTATACTGTATGCTGGCCGACGAAGACATGTTCTGGGGTGCGGTCAGAGAAGAGTGCTTTGACATTCTTGACAAATACATCGAAAGTCAACCGCGAGACCGCAAACACGGCGTCGTCGTGCGGTATTTCGATGAAGCGCCCAAAGGACATTTGTTTATCGTCATAAACACAAAGAGTTGCGTGCATGTACTGTTTAGAACGCCGTTTTTTTATTGTGCGAAGGAGACGTAGGGTCGATAGAAAATTTAAGAACGCAATCAACGTCCTAGAATACATAACCAGCGACCTGGGTATCGCTCTGCTACCGATCGACTATACGGTGCACGAGCGCGTTCGCAGGCGCAAGGTGTTCGACTTGGTGTCCGACTTTGAGTTCGACTCCGACGACAACTAAGAAACGGCTTCAACGAGACTTTTAGAAAAGAAACAATCCGAATACGGGCGTATGAGATTGGTGGCCTTATATAAAACGTATAGCTATGTGGAACGGGAAACACCCCGAGTCGATTTCGGATATTCTCATACGCGAATACAGAAAAAGATGTGTGTATCGTTTAACCCCGTCTCATGTATAACGGATATGTGAAAAATAAAGGAAAATCAAAAGACATTGCGCTTGTTTGTGAACTGTTTACTGTGGTGCACTCATTTCGTATTTGTATCTATCTACGACCCAAGACTGTCGGTTGGGATAGTTTGGTTGGCGCCGCGGAGCGCGGTCCGTCGGGATATCTTGTGTGAGTTTTTACGAGGCGGTCTTTGTCGACGAGCACGGTCGGTGAGCGAGTTGTGTACATAAAACGGTCCGACAAACAACCCAATCCCGCAGTCTCAATCGCGATGAACACCAGCGAAGATGTCTCAATATACAACAGAAGCGGTCCGGGGTCAACCTACCCACACGGACCTCGCTGTCATACGCAGTCCGCGGTTTTGGTTGTTTACGATCATCGCGTTACACTGCGCGGTGGCGATCGTCGGGCTGATCGCCAACTTGTACGTGCTCGGTCGCATCGCGTGCGCGCACTACAAGTTGCACGTAAAGTTGTCTAATACGGACGTGTTGTTCCTCTTAATCGGAGTGTGTAACGTGATAATTTTGTCTATAATGCCCACGTGGACTTTGCAAGCGATACCGAAGCTAGGATGGATCTTGGGACGCGGCGGTTGCGTTGTGGCAAAGGGTGTCACGACGGTGAGTTGTAATACAAAAAAAATCAACAATTGAGTCTGCCGACGCCACTAACCCGGGGCTTGTGTTCTGTGTCTCCAGTTTTGCTTCCAATACAGTGTGTTCCTGCTCACGTACATGAGCGTCGAGCGCTACGCGGCCGTGGTGTATCGAAACGCCGCGTTTGGCTGTCGAGCTCTCAACACGAGCCGCAAGAGGAGGAGCCGCGTTCCAATCGTCCTCGCCGTTCTACCCAGCGGCACGGCACTGTTCGATATGTGCAACTGGACCGCGGTCCGCGTGGGCCACACACTCGCCGTGTGCGCGAGTCTGAAGGCGGGCGTTTTCGGTCGCGCCATGTTTTGGACTCGCATACTTGTGTATTTTGTCATCTCCACGTGCGTGTTATTGTACCTTAACATCGCGATAGTGAGATTCGTCCGTACTCACGTACACAATAACCCGTGTGCTAACGGACGGTCCCTTAGACTGGCTCAATCATTGCCGGTCGTCGCCTTTGCATCGTTTATATGCTGTTGGTTGCCGTGGCTGATAAGCATCGTGTATTTCAGCTTTGTTTTAGGTTGCCACATGACTACGGTACTTAACGTGTGCACGGCCGTGGGACACGTGTATTGCACAACCACCGCGGTTGTGTATATGTACACGGCGAACAAACGATGGCACCGCATGTCAAGTTTAAACAGTCAGAACACGGACACGGATTACCCGCGATTGCCGTGAACGCGGCCTTGTGATATTTTATCTGTAAATATGTATATGACATGTGTGTACGGTGTTATCTGTTTATGCAATATATGTAACCGTCTACAATAAACTGACCAAAAGAAATAAATCACCGCGTGTTTTTATTGTAAGCGAGCATGTGTCTATGCACAATGTATGTTAACCTTGGCCGTCTACAATAAACTGGACCCACAAAAAAAATCACCACACTCTGTTTCACTCACCACGTGTTTATTGTAAACGACATAAACAAAAACCAACAACATACTGATGCAGTATAATTACAAATCGTTATAAACGTTATAAGCGCGCTCGCTTAACATTGTCCCCGCCATTGTTGTTGTCGTCAACACTGCCGGTCCGTTTACGCGTCCGTGTGGGGACCTCGTCTCTTCGCAGCGCTAATGCCACGTTCCCGTCCGTGCGAGCCACGTACGCCAAGCGTTCGTGGTACAATCTTTCTAAGCAGACCATCGTTAAAGCATAGTCCAATTTTAACATTTCCGTAGTAAACACGACGTTGTTTCTGATGGAGTTGAAGACGTCCACCGCGTCGCACCACTCCCAGTCGGGTTCCAGGCGCGAAATGTACCTGCCGCGGTCGTCTTTGTTGCGTCTGAGGACGATTTTGTCCTGGTAGTACACAGTCCTCAACGTGCAAAACGATGACACGTTCTCCACGGGCACGCCGCTATATCGCAACGAATACACACACAACCTGGCGCCGTGAAACGTTCCGCGCGGGCCGACCATAGACTCCTCAAGGTGATTGTCGTCGCACGCGTATCGCAGCGCGGACTCGCCTAGTCTGTACACGAGCACGCCCCCATAATACGCGGGCACGGAACATCGGTACACGTGGTCGCCCATCACGCTTTTCTCAAACGACAGCTCGTCCAGGATCCGCACCCCCGCCGTGGCTTCCAAGACCGTCGCTTGCACGGGATCTTCCGTGAAATCTAACGTGAATGTAAAGTGTGGCGTCGTCGTCCGCCGTCGTCGTCCGCCGTCGCTTGTCATTGTCGTCTTGGCACTGAGCTAGAGCGGTCGCGTTGTCGCCGCCGCCGTTTTGAAACGCATCAAAATGGCGTTTGACACTGCCGTCCAGAACGCCACGTGCGACCGCGGCGCGTACAAAGCCAACAGGTTGTAGACGAGCTCCAACGAGACGGACACGCACGAGACCTTTTTGCATTGGTCTCGTAGGCCCCTGGCTTTACTCGCCGAATACGTGCTGTTGGACAACCAGTACGTGCACAGGCGCATAAAGCCGTTGCCTCTGACCGGAACACGACAGTCCGCCGCCAGCACCAGTAGCTTGTGCATGCTTTCGCTTCCCCCCTTCAAAACATCGTCCTCGATTTGAAATCGGTCCTGTTGGGACACGGTCAATTTAGAGTCTTTGATGTGCGTATCCAGAGCCTGCGCGTGTATTTGCGTCAACACGTAGCCCAGGATTTTACATACGAACCGCGCTTGCATGTTGAGCACGCGCGGACAAATGTCGGGCAGGCAGGCCACCACGCACAGCTTGTAGACGACGTTGACTTCCAACGCGACTTGTCCAAAAGTCAGCGCGTCGAGCGCTCGCACTCTGCTCGCGTTCACGCTCCTCGCGTAATCCGCGTAGTTCGTAAAGTCCGCCGGTGCGGGTAGGTCCATCCACGGTGGAATCCACAGGTCGAAAACGAAGTGACACGCCAATTTCATAGCCTCGGCGTACACCAACTGATTTATCCGCTCCTCTTCCCTTCGAGCGACGACGCCTTCGCACACGACATGCGCTTTTCGTATCGCGTTCAGGCAGTGTTGTCGCGCGACGTCGTAGCGCGCCGTGAATTGTATCGCATCCGAGTTGGCGATCATCGTGGCGCACTGCACTAGGTTTTGTCGATACAGGCATATCTGCGTAACGCGATCCATCCGTTCGCGCTCCACCACGTCCATGAGCTGTTTAGTGCTGCGCGTTCGGGGCGGGTCGTTCGAATACTCCGATTCCATCATCAGACATCTGTCGACCCACGCTTCGCTGACGAAGCCCATCGTGTTCGTGTTCCAGACGAACCCGCAGTTGTGCACGGCGTAATGGCTCACGGTGTTGGAGCGGCCGGTCGCAATGTTTTTCGTGACCACTTCGCTTTCCAAAACGCTGTGGTCCAGTAGGTTCTTGAACATGTTGGGTATCACGTTTGACACTCTGTCTACTGCCTTGGACGTTTTCTCGTGCATGACGTGCGCGTCGTTTATGATCACCACCGACGCCGTTCTATTTTGTTTGTATTTGAACGCTTGCGGCGTGAACGACGTTAGGGTCTCGACACACCCGGACACCAGGCAAAACTGCTCGGTCAAAACGCCGTTCGCGTAACTTTTACCTTCACCAGGACCGGTGATGTTCATCAACATGATGCGTTCTATGGTGTATCTCGGTGCCGTGTTTGTTATTATGTAGTTGAACGTGGTCGAGGCTTGAAACAGTCTGCCGACCTGCAGATGCGTGACAAACAGGTATCTCACCATCGCCTTGTCGTACAATTTCAGCGGACTGTGGGTGAACGTGGAGGGATTTCTGCAGATTCTTGTGTAGGTTCGGTAAGTGGTTGCCCACGGACATGTCAGAATTCAACATCCGTACGCTCAACACGTTGCGTATTCTGCGATACAGCGCGTGTTGATTTTCGATGCGTCCGTTGACGAGAACGTCACACACCGTATTGGCTATCAGCTCGAACCGTTGGCCGTTGCTGCGCAGACTCTGTTTCAGCTCCTTACTCAATCTCTCGAGCTTGCCCAGGTGCAGGTAGAGTCGCGCGAAATAGTGACTCTGTTCTGTTTTGCTCAACGCGATTGGGTGTTTTGTCGATTCGTTATAAAAACACAGATACGCCGTTTCGCATCGACCCGAGCACTCGCGCGTTTTCGTCACGCATTTGCAGCGGCCGCCAGTCAACGCGACGGCCGCGGCCCTCGTCCTGTTCTTTGATCGCATCTCGTGTAAGGTGGCGTCTATGTACCCGCTCACCACGGGCACGTGTTTGTGCATGAGCGGTCTCGTAAACAGATCGGGCTCATCATGATCTATCAGGCTGTGTAACGTATACCGGAAAACAATCAAACCATCTGCGTCGACGCAGTTCGCACCGCCGCTTGCAAGCGCCGATGCGAACCGCGTCAGCTTTTCTCGAAAAAGCACATCTCGATGCACGGCCGCATCGTAGCGGCCGAGTACTTCGTGCCCGCACCATTCTGTGACCATGAGTTTGCGAGCCAGCTTGCGAAACAACTCGCGTCTGCCGCGTTGCGACGCCTCCGTGTCTGTGATGCGGCCCACGGCCCTTTCCAGGTTTTTCAGGTCTAGTATGGCGACGCTCTCGGGTAGCGTCATCATTGCGTTTTGTTTGCCGTACTGACCCGACGGCATGTACAGCGAGCCTTGGAGCGTCTTGATCTGCTTTTTATCCAATGTGCTTGCGTATAGCATGTCGTTGTCGACGTCGATCCACGCGAACAGCGGCTCGAGCTCCTTATTCACGTCGCGTTGCACGACCATCACGTTGTTCAGGGACGATATCCGTTTCCTCGCCAGCTGGAGACGCATGAAAGCATTATACAGTTCCGCCACACACCGGTTGACGTTCGGTCGATCGGGTCCCGCTTCTGTAAACACACCCATGTCCACGTCGACGTCGAGCAAACCCAACGCTTCATCCTCGTTGTCGTTCCTCTCGAACACGGCCGCCGCCGCGTCCCCGGCGTGTTCGGGCGCCGCCAAATCCAACGCGAAACAGAATAAGCGTCCGTACGCAAAATCTTCACGTAGCAGAAGAGACATGCTGACCAAGTCGGGGTCCTCGAGAGTCACCTGGAACACGGTGCCCTTGCAATAGTACGTCGCGTACAGGAGCAGTTGAAACAAAGCCTTGTCTTCAGTCGACAACGCCGCAAAAGACAGTTCATCCACGCCCGTGTTGCTCATGCGATTGCGCGGCAGTGCCAAAAAGAACACTCTGCGATTGTTGGGAATAGTCACGTGATCGAGTACGGCCGTGTCTCGATCGACGTGATGCAGGACGTAGCAATCCGAGTTGCCGACCGAATTTGTACATTTGCAGGCCATCGCGCGACGCGTCTGTCACCTCACAAGCGCCAACGCGTAATCACACAACAGACTCATCAACGCACAAGCACCACTATATATGTATGAACTAGCACGACCAGTGCACCGACTGTAATAACATACAACGGTCGGTCGGGAAGTAGAAACACGGTCGGTCGGGACCCAACAAAAAAAACGATCACAGTCGGTCGGGACCCAACAAAAAAAACGATCACAGTCGGTCGAGAAGTAGGAACATAGTCGGTCGGGGACCACGAGAGGGAAAAAAAAACACGGTCGGTCCGTGTTATAAAATCGACGGACGGTCGGTGCACGAGAACAGCGGAGACAGCCGAGGACACGTGGACCACCCGTCCTTGCGTCGTACTATCGGTTTTGATTTCCCAGATGGAATGTTTTTTTTATTTTTTGTACGTTTTGAATAAAAAATGATACCACATCTTATTTATGTTTTGTCTGTGTCAGTGAACATCGAGCCGCCCTACTACACTTGTAATTGTGTATAGTAGTACTCAGACTGAGCAAAGAACGCAACCGCCGTTGAACGCGATATGTTTGCGTTTAAATCTCTGGGCGCAAACAGATTCGCTGAAGCCAGAGGCGCGCACGAGTCTGTGATAAGCAGGTCTGCCATGAAGAAGATATCGACGATCGCGTCAGCCGTTTATCACATACTGGATCTGCCGAGCCAAGAATGTTGTACTCGCGACGGTTGCCACGAGTCGCGGGTTCGCAACCAGCTGTGCGCTCACGAGACGGGATGGAAGGATCAGCATCTCAAAAATGTGAAAATTGTTGGGCGTGACCTTAAATTGCCCGGGATAATAGCCGGCGCTTGGTGCGCGTTACAAAGGCGATCGCTATCGGCCTCCGACCATGAAGTGGCACATATCGCGTGCACGATCATTTGTGCTTTGACGAGCTCGGTCGAATTCTACGCGCATCTCAAACATGTGTCTCCCCAGGTGGACGGCGTTCGTGTACGGCACGCGTATACCAACTACCCGCGCGAGCTGGATACGTGGACGCATCCGCTGTCGAGCTGCGTCGACCGGGACAATGCGGTGAAAGCCGTAAGCGTAATCGTCGTTCTCTTACTGGAAGTTTTGACGCTACAAGGCATGATACTCGAGTGTCGCGGCTGTTGTGAAAAATCTCAGTTACCAAAGGATCATTCGTGCACTGCGGACGTGAAGAAGAACAAAGAACGCTGCAGGAAACAGCTTGATAAACTCATAAGCCGTTTGGAGCCGCACAGGCTACGGGGGATTACGCGAGACCTGTTGCGGGCCCGCGAACTGTATCAACCACAAGACGAGACCTTGTCTTGGATAACGCGTATGGTTCTGTACATGATTCTGGCGTCCTTTGAGGTTTACAAGCAAGCGTCATTGTTGGCCTACAAAATGAACGTGGACCCAAACTGGTTGATGAGTCGATACAACGCGGCATGATCACCGTCGCGCGGCACACGCGAGCTCCGTGCGCAATTTAAACGTGAGCGTGTAATGTGCACACAAAATGGTTTGTTTACGCGAGCCAATAAACAGTATGATTAAATCGCCGTGTTCTGTTTATTTTCTTACAAGAGATTTTACATATGGTAGCTGTTTTTCACTTTGATTGTAATTATAATTGTAAACTTTATTGTCATTGCCATAATAACAACAGTTATGAACAGCATGCATTTTTTTGATGGCGAATCCTACATCTACACATTAGTGAATTAGTACATCGTGGTATGAACTTTTCCCCCCCAAAAAAAACACTTTTTGTGACAGTTGGTTTATTATGAAAAATAACAAATACAATACAATAAAGCCCAGACGGCTATCTTTGTGTGCACGGTGACAAAACAAAATCAAACGGAGATCATTCTCGCCCGCCGCTCCTCGCACGTAATCACGACCGCAGCAGTACGCTACACCGCGTGACGCGAAGCGTGACACGCTCTGCACAAGGCCCGATACATATCTGCGCCGCCGATCAGTTCCACTTCGGTGTCTGCGACGATGCGTCCAGACAACGCGGCGCTTCCAAGACACCGCGCGCAGATGGCAGACAGCTTTACGACGCTTTCGGCTAACAGGACCAGATCCAGTACACGTCCAAAAGGTTTTCTTTCGAACGTGCCGTCCAACGCCGCCACGATCACCACCTTGCCCGCGTTGGCCATATTCTCGCAGAATTCGACCGCGTCGGGAAAAAATTGTGCCTCGTGCAGAAGAGCTGAACGTCGATGGAAAAAAGATAAACTTCAGGTGTCTTTTGAGATGTTAAAAACATGTTGGAAAGCGTATCAGACCACCGTTAAACAGGAGAAAAACAAATATTTCTCAAAAATTATCAACTCAAACAGTCACAACCCCCGCGTTCTTTTCAGCACCATTAACACCATTCTAAACGTGCCTCAGTCTGCCACCATTGAGGCCTCTGTCGACACCTGTAATAAGTTTGTCAGGCATTTTCTTGAAAAGGTTGAGTCGATTAGGTCATCAATTCCACACTCCACAGCCGACCCTTCAATTCTTGTCCCCTGCTCAGCAGTCTTCAGTCACTTTGACCCCATCTCACTCTCATTTTTAAATGAGTTGTTATTTGAGGGCTTCAAGTTGATCACATGAAGCCCTCAGGCTCCCCTGCTGATCTCATCCCTGCTGCATTTTTTAAACAGGTTCTACCGTCAACTGGACCCTCTGTTCTTGTCATTATTAACAGCAGTTTGGCTACAGGTGTGGTCCCTGATGTTTTAAAGCATGCAGTGGTAACTCCATTAATTAAAAACCCGGACTTGACCCTGCAGCTTGTTCAAACTTCAGGCCAATCTCAAAACTTCCATTTCTTTCTAAAATCTTGGAGAAAATAGTTTTTAGTCAACTAACCAAGTTTTTGAATGTAAATGGAATTTTTGAGATTTTTCAGTCAGGATTTAAACAACTGCACAGCACCGAGACAGCTTTAGTAAGGGTCTGTAATGACATTCTGCTAGCGAATGACTCTGGTCAGTCTGTGATCCTGGTACTCCTCGACCTTACCGCTGCATTTGACACTGTTGATCACAGCATCCTTATGTCACGGCTAGTACACTGGGTTGGGATTACAGGGGTGGCGCTAGAATGGTTCCGTTCTTATCTGGGTGACAGGAGTTTTTGTGTTAACTTTGGCAATCATTTATCTGCTTCTGTCCCTCTTTCCTGTGGGGTCCCACAAGGCTCCATTCTTGGACCCCTTCTGTTTTCATTGTATCTGCTCCCCTTGGGGTCAATCCTGAGGAAACATGGTATTTCGTTTCACTGTTACGCCGATGACTCTCAGATCTATCTACCTTTAAAACCAAACAGTTCTTGCTCCATCCTCCCTTTGCTAAAATGTCTTGATGACATCAAGACTTGGATGGCTGCAAACTTCTTGAGTTTTAATGATCAGAAGACTGAGGTCATTGTGTTTAACCCAAGCTCTACCACTGTCACTGATCCTGTAAACCTGCACTCCCTTCAGCCTCATCTAAAGCAGTCAGTTACCAATCTCGGGGTAGTGTTAGACTCTGACTTTAAGTTTAATAAACAGATCAACTCTGTTCTACAAAAAAGCTTCTTTCAGTTAAGGCAGATAGCAAAGCTTAAGTCCGTTCTGTCCAGATCCGACCTTGAAAAAGTAGTCCATGCATTTATTACAACCCGGCTGGACTACTGTATTTCGCTTTATGTTGGGGTTAGTCAGGCTTCACTCTCACGTCTCCAGCTCGTACAAAATGCTGCAGCTCGGCTTTTAACAGGAACTCACAGGTTTGAGCACATTACTCCGGTTCTCTCCTCCCTTCACTGGCTTCCTGTACGGGTCAGAGTTGATTTTAAAATTCTCCTGCTGACATTCAAGTGCATTAACGGCCTTGCACCATCATACCTCTCCGAACTTCTTCATCCTTATACTCCTTCTCGGGCTTTGAGATCATCAGACCAGCTGCTTTTGGCCGTACCAAAAACCCGGCTGAAGCTCAGAGGAGATCGAGCGTTCTCAGACGTGGGCCCTAAACTTTGGAACAATCTGCCCATCAGCATTCGACATGCCACCTCACTCTCTGCTTTTAAATCTCTCCTAAAAACACATTTATACTCAGTGACATTTAACACAGGGTGATTGGATTTAGATCTGGTTTTTCTTTGATGCTGATTCTGTTTATGCTTTTGTTATTATTCCTATTTAACACAAGGTCATCTGATCTGATTTAGTATTTCATTGTTTCTGACTGAGTTTATGCTTTTTGTTATTATTTCCTTGACATTTGACACATCGTGATCTGATTTAGTATTTCATTGTTTCTAATTGTTTTTGGTTTTATATTTTTATTCCATGTGCTATAAATATATCTTGCTGCCTTTTATCTGATGTTGTGATATTTTTGTTAAGCACTTTGGTAACAGTTTCTGTTTTAAATGTGCTCTATAAATAAATCGGACTTGACTTGACTTGACTTGACTTGACTCGTCGATTCCGATCACAGAATACTCGGCCGCCTCGCGCTCGGCCTCGACCAGATGCGAGATGGTCGTCGTAGCTTTTATCGTATCGAGGTCGTGCGTTGCTACGTGAGAGTCGGAATATCGGCGATCCTTTGCGTGTTTGATCACGAGACATCGTTTCTTGGAAGCGTGTTACACGCGTAGTCTTCTGAGGAGCTCGGTGGTTTTCCCGGAAAACATCGGCCCCAATATCAATTGTAATTCACCCATGTTAGATCGGACCGTGCCGGAATCGGGCTTTTGTCGCGTCTTCTTATAAGAGGTCGCGGGGTGTGGTCGGTTGTACAAGAAAATAAAAAAAAAATACCCGCTATGCATTTCGTCCAGGACGCGCGTTACATATGCGCCATCTCGGCATTTCATCCAACCGTGACAACGCACATGTTATATGCGGTTCCGTTGTCGGCGAGCACGCCGTCTGGTTTGCGCATTACGAGTCGAGGTTTCATCGACGCGCGGTCGAGTTTATTTTGCGCCGTCTTTCGTGGACCAGCAACAAAATATTCACAAATTGTGTCGTTTCGATCGACTTTCCTCTTTTACTCCGTGTCCATGGGCTCGTTGACTTCTATCATCGGAACCTTGTTCCGAAACATAATAGAAGGCGACGCGTTGTCGGTTACAAGGATCGGCGAGCGAGCTGAACGGGTGTCCAATTCGGCTCCGTTTTGCAAATAACAAGCCGGTAAATACGGCCTCGTGTCCGCGGACCACCACGGCCAGTCGTTGTTACCCGCAGACCGCACGAGCAATTGGCGTTGCTCGCGTTGAGGATCGAGAGAGCCGCATTTATAACACAACATCTTGAGGTTGTTCCGACAACAGTCGCGCACTTTCTTCTTGTTAGTATTCTATCCGTTGGATTGCTACGATTGATTTGATATTCAAGGGCAACTCAACTAAACCACGTGTGTGGTATCTGCGCGTTACGTGTCGCCTCGAAATGAGCGTGTGCCGAAGCCCACCTGTTTCGCAACTAATGCGGTTATAGGGATACATTCCTGTATGGTTAGTCCACAGATGCGCGTCACGGCGGCGCATAAAATAAGAAGCGACAACCCCCCGCTCAAGTGGGTTTGGGTTACGGTATTTTCCGCGACAAACACAAAAGTCGCAATCTTATGTAGTGTAGTAGGCCCGTAAGCGTACGAGGTGGCGATGTACAGAATAAACAACAGCGACCCACCCAAACGGCTACGCGAGGCGAAGGCGATCGCGACCGCCATGGGTATTACAATCGCGGCGGCGTACACGACACACTCGCGAATAGCAATTACGGTTTCCGAGCGCGGCCAGAAACACGCCGGCGCCTGTGTCATGGCGGACGCATCCGTCGCAGCGCAAACCGGCCGCGTTGGCGCGTTTCGTGTGAGTAATCTCATCGCCGACCCGTCCGACGGGTGCGGTTTATCCGGTAAAGGCTCTTACAAAACCCAGCGGGTTCGTCCAACGCATCCGCCTTAGACGACGCGTCTGCGCTTTCCCCGATCAACGCGGTCAAAATGGAGCGTGAAAGAGACAAGCCCGTGCTTAGGTTCGCTAAAATTTCCGAGCACGCCGTCCCGCCCACGCGCGGTTTCACCAGAGACACGGGATACGATCTTTATAGCGCCCACGATTGCACGGTTGGAGCCATGGACAAGGCCGTGGTGAAGACCGATATTCAGATCGCCGTTTCTCGCGGATACTACGGGCGAGTGGCACTGAGATCGGGTCTGGCGGCCAAACACTTCATCGACGTTGGCGCCGGCATCGTAGACGAAGACTACAGGGGAAACGTGAGCATTGTACTCTTTAACTTCGGCAAGGCGACGTTTGACGTGAAGAGGGGTGACAGAGTCGCTCAGTTGGTTTGTGAGAAGATCTGTTACCCGGACCTGGTGGAGGAACAGACGCTCGCCGAAATGAACCGCGGCGCCAGAGGCTTTGGCTCGACCGGACGCAATTGAAAAGTTCCCAAATGTAAATGTGTAAAGTTTTTTTTTCCCCCTTGTGTGTTTGTTAAATAAAGATGCCCCCTTTGTTTAATCGAAAGCAACGTATGCGCGTGATTAATCTCAACGTCGACGCGACGACCTGACCGATGGAGCGACACCCCCCACCACGCCGGAGCGACCGTGGGACACTCCGGCCCGACCGACGGATGCCCACGTTGCATGTGGTTTGCGCCGTGTGTATATATACGCTCACGCGGAGCACTTTATTTCTAAATTTGTGAAGAGGGTTTCGATTAAAGCGCGCGATGGGTAGCTCTGCGAAACCCGAACGGCGGGGAGGTTTTGTGGCGTACGCCTCGACCTGGGCGACGGAGATCGCACTACTCGGCCTTATACTAGGATCGTTGTGCTGCGGTCACAACCCTACTTCGAATCAGGGCAACTCGTCGTCGACCGGAGCCAAACCCGGCGCGTCCGCCAAAGAAGTGCCAACCCGCGTGGTCGAGGCCGGCGGAGCTCCTAAACCCGAACTGTTATATTTTACCGTGTGGGTAGGTTGTTGCGACAACGTCGCCCAACACGCGGACAGCATCAAGAAGCACGCCGAGACGATGCCCGGCTACAAGATCGTGGCGGACGCGGAGACGAAACAGTACCTGGAAGAGAGGGGTTTGGAGTCGCGTTTCGTGGATCTGGACACGGACGTTTTTGAGCGGTGTCCCGCCGCAGTCAAGTCCGCGTTCAAACCGAAGCGCACGAGCGTGTGGACGGGCTATATAACGAGATGTTGGCGTACTACGAGTTCCTCAAGTCGAAAAAATTGTACGCGGTGGCCGCGGACGTGCTTCGCTACGTGGCGTTTGGCGCGTATCACGACGCCGCCACCGGCGGACTTGTGTACCACGACACGGACGTACGCTTGGAAGCGCCCACACCCAAACAAACAGCGCGGTTATCCGAAGGCTCGCCTTTTAAGGCCGTGCTTATCGGTGACACAAAACGCGTGGAATATGGAGTAGCCCGTAAGCTTGCGTTTTTAGATCCTGAGCTTGTCGCTAGTGGAGACGTGGTACCCGAGCTCGCCCAGTTCAACTCCGACTTGCTTTATGTTAAAATCGGCGCAAGCGCACAAGGAACAAGCTTTCACATGACAACGCTCCAATATTCTTATGCAGGACTATAAAACCGCATTTGTCACTGACGTTGAAAGCGGAGAGTCGTACGTGTTATAAGACGTTGTCACGTCAGATAAATTTGCACCCAGCTCTAGATTTACACTTGACGAGCACACGCACACGTTGTTCTACAAAGGTACTCAAGTCTACAGCGACTATAAGCCCACGAGGAGGTTCTCTCGTTTGATCATCTAAAACATTGGTACACGGGGTACTGGGGCTACAAACGCTAGATGCCGCTTTGCAAGTTGAAGCTGACAAGTTTTATAGGGTGCAGCAGGCAAAGGAGTCCGCTATGCAGACACAAGCGGGTCGGGCCGAAGATGACGGGCGATCTTTCTCACACACCCTATGATCAGTTACAATAGAGGGAGGTGATGAAGTTAGGAAGGAGTTCATAGAGCACAACGGTCTCGATCCCAGATGGGTAGGTGTGATTAGTAGATGGGACGAACGAAATTGGTACGGCTCTAATAACCCAAAAGACATGATTTATGATGTTCCCGTGTATACCTGGCGAGAGCAATATATAAGATCGCTAGACGATCCAGATCATGAGCTAATTGCCGAGGCCACAGCGCTGGCGAAGCAGATGGGCGCATGTGGCTTCGGTGGGTCTTGCCGTCGCCGTGGTACGTGTTCTCTGACGAACGAGAACGAGTACACCATGGAGACCAACGGCGAGTTTGTCTATCAAGGCAAATATAAGGTGAGGCTGGCGAATCGGTTAGGCGAATTACGGGTCGCCCTAACGGAAAAGTTACGTGAAAATGTCCTGCAAACGGTAAAGTTTACGGCGCCCAGAGGTTTGGTCGACGCTCTGATTTGCAAACGCAGTGCGCCGTGAAAGACCTCGAGAGCAGCTGAAAGGCATCTTGGATCATCCCGGGGCGCGGGAAGCCCTGGTGGCGGCCACTGCTGAGGCGTACGATGCCTTGCCTTCTGAACACCTACGCGAAACGAAGACGCTGGCTCGCGCGTACGCCCGCGCTGCTATGTGACACGGTCCGTCGCAAGAGGCCGTGAAATTTTATGTCACGGGCGCGCGCGCGTACGGAATGGCCATGAGCGTGCACATTCTCGTGTCAGATGACCCGTTTGTCAAGACCTTCGCCTCGATCGACCTGGTGAACGGCATCAAAGGTCTGCTGGCCGCCAAGCTGATGAAGCACGCCGAGACGGCCGAGTTGGGTCAAAAACTGGCCCTGCTTTCGGACAACCCCGTGATGCGCGCCGCTGGGTTCGCGGCCAACGTGTTCTTCTTCGCCCAGAGCGTGCGCAACGTGGCCGGCGGACACCACAGCTTTCAGGACTATTACTGGCTCGGCCGTTCGTCCATGCAGTTGATGGAAGTGGTATTCGAGTCGCTCGGCGCGGCGAGCATGCCCATGATGGCCGTGGACATTTTGGTGATGACGCTGACTCAAGTCGAATATGCCGAGCACACCGTGAGCTCGGTGGCTAATTCTTTGCCGCTCGACCAAGTCGAGATGTGGACGTTGGGCGGTTCCGCGTTTCTCGGTTTCCAGTCATCGGCACAATACTACGACGATATGAAGCGTCTGCACATACTCAACAACAACATGGCCAATGCAGCCATGCGGGCCTTGGGTTCGGTTAATACCACGGTTGCTTTCCCTGTCACTATCGTACAGAGCACATGGTTACTACACGGAAAAGAATGTGCATCGGCGTGAGGGTTAGGGTTAGGGTGAGGTCTCAGTCTCTGATAGAGGACATTTGCAAACTGACGCTTGGACGGGGGACGCGACAGACCCGGAACCCACGTTTTACACTCAAGTGAGAATCCACGTCGGATCCGGGATTGACTTGTTGCTCAAGGATCAGTTCACGGGAATCAGCACCAACGTACCCGCCGAGTACGGGGAGGTTGTTCTCTGGCGGAAATTTGGACCCGTCGAGACGCTGGTTCACAGCGCCGAGTTGATGGCTCCCGCGTGGTGACGAAGATTGAACGCGCGGCGCTTTATTGTTTACAGAAAGCCACAGACTCTGCATTGGTGATGTTGTTGAATGAAAGCGAAAGCTGCATTTAATGTGTTGTTCATGTTTGAATAAAAGAATCTTGTTCATCACATTTGATAGAATGTTTTTATACAATCACATATTGTAATGGCCCCATGGCCCCTTATCACATCGGATTGATACTAGGTACGCATATATTCAGTGGATATTTTACACCGTTAAGCGGTGTTGGTAAGGGGTGTGGGTGTGCTATTGTAAACATAACACGGTCTCTGAATTAAAAAAAAAAAAAAAAAACGTCTCACGTTTTACTTGGGTCGAACATGGACAACGTTACACCTTTTTCTTTATCCCACACGTCCCGACCGACGGGCCTGGGGGTATCGGGTTCCAAATAATGAATCTAAAACGGCGTGTGAAGCGATCAGTTTGAGCTTTGACAGAACAACGTATTTGAGAGAGGGTATACTTGGATTCTGACTACCCACAGACCCAGCCGCTGCGATGGACACCGCTCAATACGCCATAGCCGTGAGTGTATATAGTCTGCAGTCCGTGGGTTTTTTCTTTGTTTTAAAAAACATCAGTGTCATCGGTCTTTAACGTTCTTGTTTGCTTGCTTTTGTTTCTTAAACAGAATCGAACTACGATAGAGACCGAAGTTGGACGATGATGGGCCGACTTCATTCGAGCATGCGCGGTGGTCCTGACGTGTATTTTTGTGACCGCGTACTTGTCCGTCACGACACTGTAACACACAGACTCCTGTACCGTTGTTCCACTGACGTCAACGGCGAGTGTAGACATGGTGTCGTTCTCCACATGAACACGCGGACAAAGTGGTTCGCGAAGGCACCGTCTGCGTAAGCCACAGCTTCCTGAGTCCTCTGCAATAATGCGATCCGACGTCGGGATCGTCATGAAGAAGTGATTGCCGCGGTCAACGCAACGAAATTCCCCGAGGCCGGTGACGACGCAACAGCTTTACGTGAAGTGAGGATTCGGTCAGAAGAGCTGCTGCAGGATATACGCGATCGGATGCAAACCCTCGGGGTTGGGCTTAAGATGACTCAGTGCCTCACGGTGGTGAGGCGACTTTACCCTTATTTGTGTTATTGTAGCTAAACTTCTCTTGGTTGCGCGATGGCCACGTGTGAAATCAGAATCGTCCACCGATTTGTTTATATATACATACTCAAACACACAAGCCCCGACCGACCGTTGTTTTCCCTTGTTCCCAACCGACCGTTAGTTTCCCAACGGTTGTTTTTCCAGGTCCCGACCGACCGTTAGTTTACCGACCGTTGTTTTTCCCCGGTCTCGACCGACCGTTTGTTTCCCTTGATCCCAACCGTATGGCTTATAAGAGCCGAACCCCGGTCCAAGTCGTGCAAACACAATGTCGAGTTGTACCGACTGTCGTAAATACAACCGGCCCTGTTCAAAGTGCCGCATCGAGCAGCTGCCGACCGATGACAAGCCGACCGTTTACGTCCGAGGTTCCGCCGTGGTCTACAACAGGCAAATGTTTGACCAAGACTGCCCGTGCCCCTGCAAAGCAGCCTCCGCTATATGGTAGTGTTACATCGGAGTGACGACAGATAGCCGCGACTGCTCGCGTGTCGACCTGCGGACCGTGGGCTACTACCAAGACAGGAGGGAGTGCGAAACCGTCCGTGCGGCTGTGGCCGCCGTCGAGGCCGCCGTCGAACTATACGCGCTCCTGTGTCGCACTGTCGACGCCGTGAACAACAATTGCATTTCACTCGCCTCTGTGCGCAACAAATGTCTGAACATTCGCGACCCCAACGTGTTCCACAACGTGTACTCGGAAACCATAGACTTTTGGACGTGCCAGAACACGCTTGTTGTGACTCGCCGCGGCGGCGTTCACGCGAAGCACCGCACGATTCCCCGTTTCACGAGTCATTACCTGGTCGGCTACGACAAGTACAGGAGCAGCGTTACGTCCGCCATGTGCGAGGTGTCTGAGCTGATCGACGCGTAAGACGGGACCGGGTTCCCGTCGCGGACACTGTACGAGGCGAAATCCAGATAGGAGGCGCTGCGTGAGGACACGCTTGAGTGGCTGCTGGCGCTCGGGGACGCGTTTGCGGCAAGGATGTGTCTCTGCGCCGATTTGTAAACTCACACGCGTGTGTGTATATTGCTACATTTGTGTACTGTGTGTATGTACAGAATAAACTTTTTGTATTGTTGAAAACAATATTTTTATTGTGTCCTCATTGTGTCTTTGTATCAACATAATTAAACATAAATAAATAAAGCAAAGGTAATTTTTGTTCATCACAGAATGTTGGGCGTGAAACTAGTTGGTATATATGTGTGTGTGTGTGTGTGTGTGTGTGTGTGTTTCCCAATAGCCGGTCGGGAGGACGCTTCATAGTCGGTTGGTCGGGACGACGCGGCAACGGTGGTCGGTCGGTGAAGTGAACTCGATTTCAGGCGGCCGTGTTTGCGAGCCACAGCATTAACACGAGAGGAAAGGCGATGTTGGGAGGGTTTTTGCGGGCGGTGATCCTTCCCGCTTCAAAAACATCGACCTCATGGCGGCTCAGCTTTGCGCTGTGTTGGTTCTGCTCACAGCGTGGTCATTGGTCATTGGTAAGTACGGACCGTGGAGGACGCACGGTCAGGTTCGAGTGATGACAGATTTGTGGTCTCTCTATCTTTTCCAGACACGACGGAGGTGACGTGCCGAATTGGTCAAAGTTGCGTACTGCCGTGTACTTTTCGACTGGGTAATAAGCCGGTGATCCATTGGTATCGAAAAGATTATACGGGGCGGAATGAGTATGTAATTATGATGGACAAAGAACGGACGTTACTGTTCACTAAGTCCTGTGGGAACGCATCACTGGAGATTAACATGACCACACTTCAAGACGCGGGCATGTATATATGTGCTACGATGACAACAGAGGGATACAAGGAATCGACTATTTTGCTCACAGTTCACCACAGTACGTAAAAAAAAATGCTCCGATCTTCTCGAGCACACTCTTTTGTCATAGAAAACGGCTGATTTTTTTTTCCTTAACCCCGCTCTGTGTTCAAACAAATTTCACAGGTCAGAACGTCACGGTGCGACACGAACAGAATGTCTCTCTGTCATGTCGGACCCCGGATCGCGAACCCGCTTTGGCTGTGGAATGGACCAAACTCACCGAAGAGGGTCACGTTCTCCTCGTCTGGGACGGCCGAATCGATCCGGTCGGGCAGAACCCGGCGTATAAAGGCAGAACGGGCCTCGAGGACAGACGGATGACGTGCGGAGACGTTTCCTTGCGTCTGAACGACGCGACGGCCGAAGATTCCTGAACGTATCAGTGCAGAGTTGAACGATACAATGCAAACCGCTGGAAGAGAATCCTGATGACCCCCTGTACCATCTATCTACGTGTGTCTTTGTAAGTGTGCGCGCACCTTGGCATCATCGACAAACTCTTATACCTGGTCCTCATTCTTCTCTTGCGTTACATGGACCGGGTGGGGACGACAAGCGCAGGGGGGGGGGGGAAACAAGCGCAGGAAGGCACCGACTGAGACTGATCGCGAGGTTGGCCGTGTGATATCTTGCCGTGATGGCGCTGGTGGTCATTGTCAGGAAGAGGACCGCAGCCCCCGCCGCGTCTGTGTGTCTCCCGGACTTGCCGGGCCCATCGAAGGCCCCCTAAAAAACCCAACACCGGATTAGATTAATCAAGACGGAATGTTTGCCGGGGCTTTATTTTCACCAAATAAACCTTGTTCATAAAGACACCGCTTGTGCTTTTTATCCTGTTCATTTTGGCGGGACAATCACTCCGATTACGGCTGATTCTAACGCGACTCCAAGTGTCTTTCGCGCCGACGGGTTATAATCATCGCGGTGTCCCCGTTCCTCCTCGCCGGCGACCATAAAAAATGGTGGAAGACATAAGCGACGACTCCTCAGTCGGTAGGCGGCGTCCCACAATAACTGGTCGGTCGGGAAAGCCGTTTCACCGTTGGTCGGTCGGGAAAATAACTTTATTTAAGGGGGCCGAGCCAGAGGGCAGTTCAACAATATCGAACTCATGGCAACTCGGCGATTTCACACGGCGTTGGTTTAGCTGGTTCTGTGCACTGCGCGGTCGTTAGCCGCCAATGGTAAGTACGAGCCGTGGAACGTGCTGATCACGGTGTGACGCACACACACACAGTCGGGCTCGAGCCGCGGTTGTGACGGCCGATTTGTGTTTATTTTAATTTTTTTAATTTCCAGACACACCTGTTCGTTCAAAGTTGCGTACTACCATGTACTTTTCAACCGGGTAATGTGACGGCGATCTGTTGGGTTCAACTGAAGTACCGTAGGTGGCGTACAATTCACACCTATTCCGGAGCGGATGATGATGCGCAACACAAAGGACGGGCGTTGCTATTCACTGAGCAGATACCCGCGGGGAATGCCTTGCTGGAGATTGACGGGATTACATATCTGGACGGAGGGAGATATAAGTGTTACATGAACACCAGCGAAGGAGAAAAAGAGTCGTCAATTTTGCTCACAGTTTACGGTGGTATGAGAAACCCGTTTCGATCAGCTCACATACACTTTGTTTTTTTGTGTATTATAGAAACCGTCTGTTTTTGTTGTTAACCTCGCTCAACCCCACAGAATATAATGTCACGGCGTAACACAAATGGACCGTCTATCTGCCAATGTCAGACTTCTTACCGCGAACCCACTTCGTTCGTGAAGTGGACCAAACTCACCGAAGAGGGTCACGTTCTCCTCGTCCGGGACGGCCGAATCGATCCGGTCGGGCAGAACCCGGCGTATAAAGGTAGAGCGGGCCTCGATGACAGACGAATGACGACCGGATTCGTTTACTTGCGTCTGAACGACGCGACGGCCAAAGATTCCGGAACGTATCAGTGCAGAATCGATCACCGGGACGTCCCGATCCGTACCATCCACCTACGCGTATCTTCGTAAGTACGCGCGTGCCTTGTTGTTTTCTACACGCAGCTGTTGGCACTCATTCTCTCTTCTGTTACAGAGAACGGATGAAGACGACGACAAGCGCGGGACTGATCGCGGGGTTGGTGACTGCGTGCCTTGCCGCGACTGTGCTAACGTTCGTGGTCGTCGTCAGGAAGTGGATGAGGCGGCAGATGGGAATGGAGAGAGTGAGGTAGCTGATGGAAAAGGAGAGAACCGGTACACCAACCACCACGGGCCCGCAGAACGCCCCGCCAAACAAGGGATTAAAGACGAGTTTGTAATTAATCAAATATAAATCGTCGATGCCAAGCGCATCCAACAACATACGCTTGATGTGTTGACACGTGGCTATTTTTCAATGTGTGGCAACACATAAACCCTGTTTTTGTGAGAGACCGTCTAGTGCCACATCGCCGTGCGACGGCGACGTGGGGGTAGATCGCGTTGATTCTACTCGACATGCATCGTAGCGTCTTTCGTGCTGGCGGGTTAAATGTCGCCGCCGACCGACCGTCCCTCCTCGCCAACGACTATAAAACAAAGACGAATAAACTAGGCGACGACCGCGTAAATGGCAGCAAACGGCGAATCGGAGATGTTTGTAATTAGAGAACGGGATTTCAGACACGGCAAACAACCGTCCCCCGCGGCCATATGGACGTATAACGTCCGATTGTTGATGCCCAACCACGGCAAGCCGTCGGTCTACATGCGGACCACAGGGCACTGTCTCCGCGAAGAGGAGCGCGAAGAGGAGCGCGAAAAGGAGCGCGAAGAGGAGCGCGACGTCGTCTGCGCGGCAGTGCTCGCCACCGAGGACGATCTTTTTGAAGAGTTGTCTCGAAACCTCGTTCGATTGGTGAGCGACAACTGTCTCAAGATCCTCACTGAGATTAACAACGTGGTGACCATTTGTGACACGGAGGGGGTGTTCGACAACACGGAGTTCGAGAGAGATGTGTGGGACTTTCAGAACGTGGTCACCGTTGCGCCTCGCCTCAGCATCACGCCTCGCGTGGCCCTTTACGACCACATGTTCCTGCGACGTAACTTGTCCATGGTCCTTGAAGACAACCTCCGAATAACCATGTGGTACATTTGGAACGAGGCCGCCGACCAAGTGTCTACACGACACACCATTGAGCCCGTTGGTATTAACCCGTCAAGCCTAGTCCGCGCGGTACAGTTGGTTGCCGTGTATAACGGCAACCCAAAAGCGGCGCGAACGCTGTGCAAAGCCAAAGCGCAACTCGACATTCAACTTGGAAACATAAGGGAGCTGATGTTAGCGATAGGAAACGCGTTTGCTAATAAACTGCAGCGCTACGTGGCCTCGGATCCGCAGCTACGTGCGACGATAATGGAGTGGCGCGGAAGCCGTGAGATGAACCTACGGATCGAATCTTCCACGAAGATGACGCGCGCAAATGGACCCGTGTAATATGTCTCACCGAATAAATATTATCAAAGAGGTTTTGGTGTCATTGATAAAGATGTCTTGTATAAAATGTATTGTTCACGTGTAAAGATCGCACCAACTGACACCGGAACCGCAACGACGGTCTGTCTGTCGGGGTTCTAGTTCAGGAGTCCCGTAAGTCTGCACGTCGTGCATGATTGATTAACCAAGTGGTACAAAAACTTTTATTATTTAAAAAAAAAAAAAAAACGGGTGTATACACAAAATATCCTTTATTGTTCACATTTGTCAAACTCGGGGGGGGGGGGGGGATATCTTTTGACTGTCGCCGCTTTCGATCAAACGATCACTTGTGGTAGAGTTCCTTAGTATCCTTGGACATGTACGGACGGCTCTGATTGTTAGTCATGACCGTGGAGACTTATGAAAGTGTACAGTCAGAAGGTAGCGCCGCCGTTCGCAAAGCCAGATGTTCCTGGTGACTTTTACCGTCCGTCTCGGTGAAACGAACAATGGCTTACGTGAGAATTTTTTCGCCGACTTCAAACTTTGTAGTCACGTCTGGTTCAACGTCACCGTTAGGTGTAACCGGCGAGATTAGAGAAATGTTAAAATCCAAGTAAAGAACTTTTGAAAATCGCCGCTTTCGAACAAACGATCGCCCGTGGTAGAGTTCCTTAGTATCCTTGGACGCGTAAGGATGGCTCTGATTGTTAATCATGACCACGGAGACTTATAAAAAATGTACAGTCAGACTATTTCTTAGACCGTTGTCTGTTTTGGTCGGTAAAAAAAAAACAACCGTCGACGGTCGTGTAACAAAAAAAAAGTTACAGTTGTCGACGGATGGTCGGTCGGGAGGAACAGTTAACCCTCGTGCGTTCGTCGGGGTCGAGCGGACCCCGACGCGAAGAGCGGCGGAGTCGCTAGCCGGCTTCGTGCGGGGGGGTATGCACTCATTTGAGACGTTATATATAGCGAGGCTTTTAATTGTAGATGGTGTTTTTGTTCCCAATTTGTATAAGAAAAATAAAACATGTAAATAACTAAGGTTGTCAGAAAGACATTGTGTTGTGTTTTTTTTTTTTTTTAAAGTGTTTGCGTCTTGAATTGAGGACTCGCTTAAAAAAAAGTACCAATTACGCGTGGCCGACATCGGAGTCACCACGAAGAAGGTGACTGCTGCGGTGGTCAATGCGAAACTTGTCTCGTGGAAACGCGGGCTTGTACGATGACGCGGCAAACACAGCCACGTTCAGAAGATTTGTTTATACGCAAACACACACGCCCTGTTGTCCCGACCGACTGTTTTTGTTTAAGGATTCCCATTTGTTCCGACCGACCGTAGTTTCGCACAGGGTTATAAGAGCTAAACCCGGGTCAACTTGTACAAACACAATGTCGAGCTTTACCGACTGCCGCAAACACGAGCGTCCATGTTCCAAGTGTCACGTTGAGCAGTCGCCGGTCGACTACAAGCCGACAGTTTACATTCAAGGTTCCGCCGTGGTCTACAAGACGAGAATGTTCGACCAAGTCTGCCCGTGCCCGTGCAAACCAACCTCCGCTATATGGCAATGTTACATCTGACTGACCACGGACAACCGTGGCTGTTCATACATCGACCTATGGACTGTGGGCTATTACCAGAACAGGAAAGAGCGCAAAATCGTCCGTGCGGCGGTGGCCGCTGTTGAGGCTGATGACGAATTAGACGCGCTCCTGTGTCGCACCGTCGATGCCGTGGACACCAACTGTATTTTACTCACCGCGATACGTAACGAGTATCTGAACATTTGAGACCCCGGCGTGTTCCGCAACAAACACCTGGAAACCATAGACTTTTGGACGTGCCAGAACACGCTTGTGGTGACTCGCCGAGGCGGCGTGTACGCAAAACACTTCACACTTCCTCGTTTCACGGGTCCCTACCTGGTAGGCTACGACGAGTACAGAAGAAGCGTCACGTCCGCCATGAGTGAAGAGTCCCAACTGATCGAGGCGTATGATGGGAACCCGGTCCCGTCGTGGACACTGCACGAGGCGAGAGCCCGAACGGACGCACTACGCGAGGACACGTTTGAGCGGCTACTGGCGCTCGGGGGTGCGTTTGCGGCCAGGATGCGTCTCTATGAGAAGGCGACCGCGGCGGTCAACGCCACGAAGGTCCCCGATGCCGGCGACGCAAATGCTTTGCATGAAGCTAGGGTTCGGGCAGAAGAGCCGCTGCAGGATATACGCGATCAGACACAAAGCCTCGGGTAAAAAATGACTCAGTGCGGCGCGGCATCACGGCAACTTTATCCTCCTAGTGGCCGGGTTTTTACGGGTCCTACTTTGTTTTAAGCCGGCAACGTACAACGTGTGGGGGGGGGGGAATAACCCGCTTGTTTATTTGTATTATGTGTGGCTATTCTTCAATGTGTGTGACATGGCCAACGTTGTACATACACGCGGTTACATAAACCTTGTTTGTAAGAACCTATTATGTTGTGTTTTTTATAAACAAAACACCGCGACGGCCGCGAGACACCTCGCTGCCGATCGTTGCTGATTCTACGCAACACGGCGTATTTCCGCCGACGGGTTATGTTGTTAGTCGTCGGAGAGTCCCCGACCGACCGTTCCGCCCGCCTTATTAAAAAAAAAGATAAATGTAGCTGACAACCATGGCAGAGACGACCATGGCAGAGACGTGGAATCAGAGATGTTTGTAATTATTGTATGTCTCACCGAATAAATATTATTACAGAGGCTCGGGTGTGTTATCATTGATATAGCTTTGCTGTTGCATATGTGTGTGTGTGTGTGTGTGTGTGTGTGTGTGTGTGTGTGTGTGTGT
>NC_056501.1:34679292-34682331 GCF_014905685.2 Nematolebias whitei | reverse complement strand
GTGTGTGTGTGTGTGTGTGTGTGTGTGTGTGTGTGTGTGTGTGTGTGATATAATGTATATTCCATCCATTACGTCTAAAGATCGCGTCAACTGCGTCGGACGCCGCGCGTGTCGAAAAGTTTCGAAGGCCGGCATTTACGCGTCGCGGGGTTGGGGGGGGGGGGGTTCGGACGCCGGCGCGTCGTTGCGTTCGTTTTTGCGTTGAGGTTTTTGAACGCCGACGTCTCGCGCCTTACGCGTCGCGGGGTTCGGACGCCGGCGCTTTACGTGTCACGGGGTTGGTTCACCCCCTTGTTCGCGACGAGGGGCCCTCGGGCCCGGGCCCGAGGCGTTATTTCGCGCAGGCTCCGCGCCGTCGATCTGCGCGGGGCGCCCTATAACCCTCGTGAATTTGTCGGGGTCGAGCGGACCCCAACGCGAAGAGCGGCGGAGTCGCGAGCCGGCTTCGTGCGGGGGAGGATCCGCGTGACCCGGGGGTTGATCATTTACGCGCGTAGTCGACGCGGCCGAGGTGACGGAATGTCAGCCAACGAGGAAAACCGCAGCGTGTCGCACTGGCGCTGTAACGCTCGCGAGGCGGGCCCGCTTGTGTGCGTGCTGAGCCGGGGCTCGGCGCTGCCGCGCCGCCCGTCATCGTCGACCGATGGGTTGGAGGAAGAGGCGTCTTCGGGCGGGGAGGACGCCGTGGGTGGTGGTGGTGAAGAAGAAGAAGAAGAAGAAGATTTTTTTTTATTTTTTACAAAACTTTATTTGCACAATAAGTTACTAAAACAGTGTTAAAAACATGATCATGTTAAGGTTTTGTATTTTTTAACAGTGTTCACATAAGGAGGTTGTTGTATTTTAGTTCTCCTTTGTCAGAAACTGTACATAAAACCTTTTTAAAACTCCACAGTTCCACAAACTTGTTCAAGTCTCCGGTGTCTCTGTGAAAGCAAAACTCCAACGCCAGTCTGGCCTTGATGTTGCACTTCCACAGAGACACGGCGTCAAGTTGAGGTCCAGCCTGCAGTTTGTCTCTGCGAGATAAATAGATTGCCATTTTGGCTTCGGCAATTAAAAAGTTTAAAATTCTGGATTTACATTTAGTAGTTTTGGTGTAATATACACAATTAATAAAAACAAAATTGGTAAAAACGGTATCAAAAAAGCTAAAAATCGTCGTCATTAAGTTAAAAAGAGCAGTCAGTCGTACACAATCCATAAAAACGTGAATAACACTCTCGGACAAACTGCAAAACGGACACTCGTTTAAAACCTCAGGACTGATGATCGAAAGGAAAGAGTTCGTTGCGATGGCACCGTGAAAGATCCTCCATTGGAGATCACCAGTCCGTTTTTTTATGGGAGGTTTGTAAAGCGTCCTCCACTGGGGCTTCTGTCCTCCAAGCTTGCCGTCCCACACACTGACAGCTCTGTTTTGCAAAGTTCTCTTGTTTAGGACTTTAACACAAGTCTTATAGAGCACTTTTGGACCCGTTGTGCACAAGTCTATTTGTGGGTCCGTGTTACACAGCAGAGGTCCACTACTGTCCGCGAAGTCGGGATCTAGGTTCATGTCCGGGAAGGGGTCCGTTGGGTCAGGCAGGTGATCTCCCCCGGACCACAGCTGCAGGAGACGCTCCTCCCCTGCTGTGATCCTCTCCTTCACCCGGTCCAGGAAGCGCCGCACCAACCTGGCAGACCGGACTCCAAGCAGCGAAAGCACCTCCCGGACGCTGGAGAAGTCCGGACCGGCCGTCTCCACCAGCCGCCTCAGAGTCACCGTCCCAGACCCGCACAGCACCCCTGACAGACCTGGTACCGTGCTATCGGACACGTCTAGCCTTGCACCACAGATTAGTGGTTCCTCTAAAAGCCAATGCAGAGACTTATACGTTCTTGATCTGTTTGGGTTAAAAAAGGAAAACAGTTTAAAAACACTCTGGTAAAACTGGGGTAACCCCTTTAACTTTAAAAGGCTAACGTTGGTCAGAAACAGAGCAGCATCCAGCCCCAACCCGCTCGCGCGTCTAAGAATGCAGCTGGCCACGTCCCTCCACACATTGTCAGGAGGTCCCGCCAGGTATTTCTGGAGGAACTGTAATCGAAACGTTGCCGTTCTGCTGGCCAGGTGGACAAGGCCCTGTCCCCCCTCCTCTCTCGGTAAAAACAGCACAGACTGCGGCACCCAATGTCGACCTTTCCAAAAGAACTCCACCATCTCCGACTGGATCTTTACCAACAGGCCTGGAGGTGGGTCTAAAACACAAAGTTTGTGCCACAGTTGTGATGCGACCAGGTTGTTTAAAAGCAGCACTCTGCCTCTGTAGGACATTTGAGTGTGTAGCCATTTCCATTTTTCTAATTTGCTCCAGACCTTTTGTTCCACATTTTCCCAGTTTTTTTGCACTTGAGCTTTATCCCCTAGATGGATGCCGAGGTATTTAAGCTCGTCTCTCTTCCACGGGAGGTTTTGAGGGAGAACTGGGAGCCCTTCAGGCCACTCACCCACGGCAAAGGCTGTGCTCTTTACCCAGTTCACCCTCGCAGCAGCTAGGGTGGAAAAACTCTCGGTGAGCTCACTTAGCCTATCGGCATCTTGTTGGTTTTTTATAAAAACAACAACGTCATCAGCATAGGCAGATAAAACTATGTTACTGTTAAAACCAGGTAAAACTAAACCACCAACACTCGAACGGATCTTATTAAGGAGGGGTTCCAGGGAAAGCGCATAGAGCATTCCATAGAGCGCACAGCCCTGCCGAACACCTCTATACACCCTAAAAGGAGCGCACAGGCTACCGTTGACTTTCAGCACACTCTCAATGTTACTGTACAGCACCTGGATCTTGGCTATGAAACCAGCCCTGAACCCGAACCCCTCCATGGTTTCCCAGAGGAAGCTGTGCTCAACGCGGTCGAAAGCCTTTTCTTGGTCAAGTGAGACCAACGCTGTGTTCAGACCCAATGAACTGGAGACTTCCAAAACATCTCGAATCAGGTAGATATTTGTAAGGAACTCTCGTGAGGGTTTGGACCAAGATCACAACACAACAG
>NC_056501.1:34675527-34679282 GCF_014905685.2 Nematolebias whitei | reverse complement strand
GCCGGTCCTGGTGCCGGTCTGGGTTCTGGTTCGGGTTCTGGTGTCGGGGGAGCTATTGGTAAATTAGAAACTAATATGGAGGAGATAGTTCGTTTACTCAAGTCATCCTCTTCTCCCGAACCAGTTCAAACCTGTCCGGTTCCTACCCGGGAACCTAGACTCTCGCCACCTGAGGCATTTTCTGGAGCACCCGACCAATGCCGTCCATTTATCACACAATGCGAGATCCACTTCCAACTTCAACCCTCCATGTTTACCTGCGACCGCTCCAAAGTTGCATATATGATCTCGCTGCTAACAGGCAAGGCCAAAATATGGGGGACTTCAGAGTGGCAAAAAGACTCACAGTTTGTTTACTCTCTCCAAAGCTTCAAGAAGGAGTTATGCCGAGTTTTTGACCCAGTTCTTCCGGAACAAGAGGCTGCCAGACGACTATTCGACATTAAGCAAGGTAACCGTCGCGTCACAGACTATATCATTGACTTTCATTCTGTATCGTCCGGCAGCCACTGGAATGACGAGGCATTAACCGATGCCTTTTATCGAGGCTTGGACGACGCCATTAAGGACGGTCTGGCAACCCAGAGACTTCCAGAGACATTACAAGGTTTGGAGGACCTGGCTACAAGACTCGATCTCCGACTGGCAGAACGCTCCCGGGAGAGGAGGACTGCTACGTCATCTTCCGTCAGGCAGCGCGGTGAGTACGGCGCTCACAAGAAGACATGGGACTTACCTCCTGCTTCTTCACCTCGTCCGACAGTGGAGCCTCGGCAGCAGTTACCAGGTCCAGCTGATGAGCCAATGCAGCTGGGCTGAAGTAAACTCACACCGGCGGAGCGGGATCACCGTCGAAGGAATCGACTGTGCTTCTATTGCGGCAACGCTGGACACGCCGTCTACTCATGTCCGGTAAAAGGCGGGGCTCAATAAACGAGAGGAGATGTTTATTGAGTCGCGCATCCACTTCCTCCATCTCCTCACCATTCGTCATCCCCGCCGAGATCTGCGTTCCGGGTAAGGTCTGTTCATCTGTCAAGGTTTTTGTTGACTCTGGAGCCGATACAGAGTTTTTGGACTATGGGTTCGCTGTTACTGCTGGAATTAAAATCCTGCAGTCATCTAAGAACCATTCCGTTGTCGCTCTTGATGGTCACCCTCTCAACTCCTCCTCCCAGGTCTCAGAGCCCGTCACGTTATGTTTAGGTGGTAATCATAAGGAACTCATCAGTTTTCTCATAATAAACTCTCCTGAGAACCCCGTAGTCTTGGGTGCTACCTGGCTATCTAAACATAACCCTCACTTAGATTGGAGGCGGAGGGAGATTTTGGGATGGTCAGAGGAATGTCTCTCTACCTGCCTTTATGAAGCAGTGGTTCCTTCAGACTCTGTCATTCAGTCGCCCAGTTATTATCCGGACTTGGCTAAGGTTCCCACTGACTATCATGACCTCAAGGAGGTATTTAATAAAGTTAAGGCCACATCGTTACCCCCGCACAGACCCTATGACTGTCCTATTGACTTAATGCCCGGTACCACACCACCCAGAGGGGGCCTTTATTCTTTATCCTCACCAGAACAAGAGGCCATGAAGTCTTATATTCAGGAGTCCCTGCAAGCTGGGATCATCAGACCTTCGGTCTCTCCCGCAGGGGCCGGTTTCTTTTTCGTTAAAAAAAAGGATCAGACCCTCCGTCCCTGCATTGACTTTAGAGGTCTGAACAAAATCACTGTTAAAAACAAGTACCCGTTACCCTTGATGAACACTGCATTTGACCTTCTGCAGGGATCCAAGGTCTTCACTAAGCTCGACCTCCGTAATGCCTACCATCTGGTTCGCATCAGAGAGGGGGACGAGTGGAAGACTGCATTCAACACACCCACTGGACATTATGAATATTTGGTTATCCCATTCGGGCTCACCAACGCTCCTGCAGTCTTTCAATGTCTAGTAAATGATGTGCTTAGGGATATGGTTAACAAGTTTGTTTTTGTTTATCTTGATGACATTTTGATTTTTTCTAAAGACATTAACGCTCATAAGAAACATGTTAGATCTGTTTTAACCCGGCTTCTGCAAAATGGTCTATATGTAAAAGCCGAGAAATGTGAGTTTCACACCACCTCCACCACTTTCCTGGGCTTTGTTGTCTCCCCAGACTCTGTATCCATGGACTCTTGCAAGGTGGCTGCTGTGGTGGACTGGCCCACTCCCAAGGACCGGAAGCAACTGCAACGCTTTCTGGGGTTTGCTAATTTTTATAGACGCTTTATAAAAGGTTACAGCCAACTCGCTAAGCCCCTTCACGAACTTACCTCATCTAAGTCACGTTTTGTTTGGTCCACCGCAGCAGCCAAAGCCTTTTGTGATCTCAAAAAACTGTTTTCTTCAGCTCCCATCCTCCGGGCCCCCAACCCCGACGAGCCCTTTGTCGTCGAAGTTGATGCCTCCAGTACTGGGGTGGGGGCCATTCTCAGTCAGCGCAGCCTGGAGGGACGCCTGCATCCTTGTGCTTTCTTTTCCAAGGGTCTCTCCGAGGCGGAAAGAAACTATGACATTGGGGATCGGGAGCTGCTGGCCGTCAAACTCGCCCTTGAGGAGTGGAGACACTGGTTGGAGGGCTCCAGGTTCCCTTTTTTGGTTTGGACTGACCATAAGAACCTGGAGTACCTCAAATCCGCTCGTCGCCTCAACCCCCGTCAGGCCAGGTGGGCATTGTTCTTTTCACGTTTTAACTTCACTTTGTCTTTTCGCCCCGGTGAAAAGAATTCCAAGCCTGATGCCTTGTCTCGCATCCTGGAGAAGGATGAAGTCCCTTCCTCTCAGGAGGATCAGTTTATCCTCCCTGAGACTGCCCGCCTGGCCGTTACCCAGCTTGAGTTTGATCTGAAGGCCTCCAACCAGACCGATCCTCCTCCACCTAGATGCCCACCCAATCGTTTATTTGTCCCTCCCTACATGGTTAAACAGGTTTTGGATTTCTCCCATAGCTCTCGTCTATTCTGTCATCCTGGTTTGAGTAAAACATTGTCCCTGGTTAGGTCCCAGTTTTGGTGGGAGACCTTATTTCAGGATGTCCAATCCTATGTGCGATCTTGCCCCTCCTGTTCCCAATCCAAACCTTCCAAGCGCCCTCCTTCAGGGCTTTTACGCCCTCTTCCCTGTCCATCTCGTCCCTGGTCGCACATAGGAATGGATTTCATTACCGGTCTCCCACCATCCAATTCTCACTCAGTCATCCTCACTATAGTGGACCGTTTTTCTAAAATGGTCCATTTGATTCCTCTCCCCAAACTACCGTCATCCAAGGAACTCGCTCTGATCATGGCCAGGGAGGTTTTTAGACTCCACGGCCTGCCCACTAACATTGTTTCCGACAGGGGTCCTCAGTTTGTCTCTCTCTTTTGGAGGGAGTTTTGCTCCCTTCTGGGCATTGACATTAGCCTCTCCTCTGGGTTTCACCCTGAGACCGATGGCCAGACGGAGAGGGCTAATCAGGAGGTCGAGGGCAAGCTGAGGATTCTGTGTCAACAGGACCCCGAGAAGTGGAGCTCCTCCCTGCCTTGGGTGGAACATGCCCTTAACTCCACTCCTTCCTCGGCCACCGGTTTGTCCCCTTTTTATGTTGTCTTTGGTTATCAACCCCCTGTCGTCTCTCTCCAGGAGAGGGATGCTTCTGTCCCCTCCGCTCATCTGGCCGCCCTACGCTGCCAGAGGGTTTGGAGGAAGGCCAGACGCGCCTTGTTGAAGAGT
>NC_056501.1:34675140-34675427 GCF_014905685.2 Nematolebias whitei | reverse complement strand
CGTCTGCTGCAGAGCCACAGGCCTCTCCGTCGTCTGCTGCAGATCCATAGGCCTCTCCGTCGTCTGCTGCAGATCCACAGGCCTCTCCGTCGTCTGCTGCAGAGCCACAGGCCTCTCCGTCGTCTGCTGCAGAGCCAAAGGCCTCTCCGTCGTCTGCTGCAGAGCCACAGGCCTTTCCGTCATCTGCTGCAGAGCCACAGGCCTCTCCGTCGTCTGCTGCGGAGCCACAGGCCTCTCCTCCAGCAGCAGCAACTCCCCTGGTCTCTCCTCCAGCAGCAGCAACTCCC
>NC_056501.1:34674244-34675040 GCF_014905685.2 Nematolebias whitei | reverse complement strand
TCCCCAGGCCTCTCCGACAGCAGCAGCATCTCCCCAGGTCTCTCCGTCTCCTGCTGCAGTTTTCAATGTTCCCTCGTCTCCTGCTGCATTCTCCCAGGTTCCCTCGTCTCCTGCTGCAGTTCCCAAGGCTCCCATGTCCCCTGCTGCAGTTCCCAAGGCTCCCATGTCCCCTGCTGCAGTTCCCAAGGCTCCCATGCTGTCTGCTGCAGTTCCCAAGGCTCCCACGCCGTCTGCTGCAGCCCTCCAGGCTTCCACGCCGCAAGCAGTGTTCCCTTGGGCCCTGTGTTTTGGACGGCCTCCCGGCTGCCCCCCTGACCTGGTCCGGTCTGATGGACAGCCTCCCGGCCACCCGCCGGAACAGTGTCTCTTAGGGACGGTCCCTTGACCGTCCATATTCCTTGTGATCCCTCGTGTCTCCTTGTTTTTCTCTGGCTCCTCGTGTTTTTGTTTTCTCTGGCTCCTCGTGTTTTGTTTTCTCTGGCTCCTCGTGTTTTTGTTTTCTCTGGCTCCTCGTGTTTTTGTTTTCTCTGGCTCCTCGTGATTTTGTTTTCTCTGGCTCCTCGTGTCTTGTTTTTCTCCTTGGCTCCTCGTGTCTTGTTTTTCTCCTTGGCTCCTCGTGTCTTGTTTTTCTTGGCTCCTCGTGTCTTGTTTTTCTCCTTGGCTCCTTGTGTCTTTTCTCCTTTGGCTCCTCGTGTCCCTTCTCTGTGGTTCCTCGTGTCCTTTGGCTCCTCGTGTCCCTTCTCTGTGGTTCCTCGTGTCCTTTGGCTCCTCGTGTCCCTTCTCTGTGGTTCCTCGT
>NC_056501.1:34671349-34674144 GCF_014905685.2 Nematolebias whitei | reverse complement strand
TCCTCGTGTCTTGTTTTTCTCCTTGGCTCCTTGTGTCTTTTCTCCTTTGGCTCCTCGTGTCCCTTCTCTGTGGTTCCTCGTGTCCTTTGGCTCCTCGTGTCCCTTCTCTGTGGTTCCTCGTGTCCTTTTTCTCCTCGTTGTCCTCGTTCTCCTTGGCTCCTCGTGTCTTGTTTTTCTCTGGTTCCTCGTGTCCTCGTTCTCTGGCTCCTCATGTCCCTTCTCTGTGGTTCCTCGTGTCCTTTGGCTCCTCGTGTCCCTTCTCTGTGGTTCCTCGTGTCCTTTTTTCTCCTCGTGTCCTTTTTTCTCCTCGGCTCCTCGTGTCCTTTTTTCTCCTCGGCTCCTCGTGTCTCGTTCTTTGTGATCCCTCGTGTCCTTTTCTCTGGTCCTCGTGTTTTCCTCGGGCCCTCCACCCTTGCAGTGCCACCCTCCACCCACCCTAGTCCTTCGGGAGGGGGGTCTTTTGGGGACGCCTGGAGACGTCCTTGGGGGGGTACTGTAAGGATGTTACTTTTCTGTGGCCCGATGTGTCTGTTTCCCTCGTGCTCCCTCGTTAGTTCCATTGTTGCCACCTGTGTCTCGTCCCAGCTGTTTGTTATCATGTCTCATCTTCTCCTTGTATTTAAGTCACCCTATTCTGTCTTGTCCTTTGTCGGGTCGTCTTCGTTGGGTACGCTTCCTTGAGTCTCCTGAGTCTCTCCTTTTCTTCCTGGTTCCTCGAGTTCCTCGTGTCTCCTGAGTTCCCCGTGCCTCCCTCCTTGTTTATGTAAGTTTTGCTGCCCCGTCAGCTTATTTATTTTGTACTTTTTATTTATCATTAAAAACCTATTTTTGTATATCTGCCGAGTTGAGTCCCTGTTCTGCACTCTGGGTTCGCTCCGACCACAAACCCTAACAGTACGACCCGACCAGAACAGAACCCAGCGGGCAGGGTTCTCACTCGGCACACTCACCTTTTTTCTTTTTTCCCTCCTCGTGCCTGATGGACGAGCTCCTCTCCGTCTCCGTCCATCCACCGTCCCGCCGCCGTCGCCGCGGTGGACGGTTCCGGAGGCAGTCTGCGGCGCCCGGCCCGGTCGCTGCCGAGCAGAACTTCAGAGCTGGTTCCGGTGTTTTCGTGGGAGCGGGGTTCGCCGCCTCACCTCCCAGGTTTCCGGTGGGGGCGAGATCCAGCGTCCCGCGGGAGCTCCGGTCCACTCCTGCTCGGTTCGGTAAGTCCGGTCCGGTTGACGTTACAGGGGCGGGTTCTGTCGCCTCACCTTCCAGGTTCCTGGTGGGGGCGGAATCCGGCCTCTCACCGTCACTCCGCGCCGCAGCTGTTCGACCCAGCCTGGCCGTACCTCCGGAGAGTTTTCTTTGTGACTCCGTGGGGGCGTGTCCCGCCGCCTCACCTCCCAGGTTTCCGGTGGGGGCGGCACCCGTCACCACACCCACTCACACTGACCTTCCTTTTTTTTCCCCTGAGGATATTTCTAATATTAATCAGACTATTCTCAAACTGTTTAGTTCAGCAAAAAGAAACCCATCCTCTTTTGATTTAGTTTTGACCCAGATGAAGGATTTTTTACTTTCTGTCCCAGGCCTTTCTTTACTCCCAGAATATGATTTTTTGCTAACAGAAATAGAGACTCTAAAGACTCCTTTTTCAGCCATTCCTGAGGGGGGTCCCGGCTGACGCTCCTCATCTCTCCTACTCCGAGGGGGTCCCGGCTGACGCTCCTCATCTCTCCTACTCCGAGGGGGTTCCGGCTGACGCTCCTCATCTCTCCTACTCCGAGGGGGTCCCGGCTGACGCTCCTCAGCTCTCCACATCTCCAGAGGGGTCGACGCTCTCCACATCTCCAGAGGGGTCGACGCTCTCCACATCTCCAGAGGGGTCGGCGCTCTCCACATCTCCAGAGGGGTCGGCGCTCTCCACATCTCCAGAGGGGTCGACGCTCTCCACATCTCCAGAGGGGTCGACGCTCTCCACATCTCCAGAGGGGTCGGCGCTCTCCACATCTCCCGAGGGGTCGACGCTCTCCACATCTCCCGAGGGGTCGGCGCTCTCCACATCCCCAGAGGGGTCGCCTCCAAGGTCCTCCATGTCGTCTGCTGCAGAGCCACAGGCCTCTCCGTCGTCTGCTGCAGAGCCACAGGCCTCTCCGACAGTAGCAACTCCCATGGTCTCTCCTCCAGCAGCAGCAACTCCCATGGTCTCTCCTCCCGCAGCAGCACCTCCCCAGGCCTCTCCGACAGCAGCAGCTTCTCCCCAGGCCTCTCCGACAGCAGCAGCTTCTCCCCGGGCCTCTCCGACAGCGGCAGCGGCGCCTCCCCGGGCCTCTCCGACAGCAGCAGCTTCTCCCCAGGCCTCTCCGACAGCAGCAGCTTCTCCCCAGGCCTCTCCGTCTCCTGCTGCAGTTTCCAAGGCTCCCTCGTCTCCTGCTGCAGTTTCCAAGGTTCCCTCGTCTCCTGCTGCAGTCTCCAAGGTTCCCTCGTCTCCTGCTGCAGTCTCCCAGGTTCCCTCGTCTCCTGCTGCAGTCTCCCAGGTTCCCTCGTCTCCTGCTGCAGTCTCCCAGGTTCCCTCGTCTCCTGCTGCAGTTTCCCAGGTTCCCTCGTCTCCTGCTGCAGTTTCCAAGGTTCCCTCGTCTCCTGCTGCAGTTTCCAAGGTTCCCTCGTCTCCTGCTGCAGTTTCCAAGGTTCCCTCGTCTCTTGCTGCAGTTTCCAAGGTTCCCTCGTCTCCTGCTGCAGTTTCCAAGTTTCCCACGTCTCCTGCTGCAGCCCTCCAGGCTCCCACGCCGTCTGCTGCAGCCCTCCAG
>NC_056501.1:34670818-34671339 GCF_014905685.2 Nematolebias whitei | reverse complement strand
ACGCCGTCTGCTGCAGCCCTCCAGGCTCCCACGCCGTCTGCTGCAGCTCTCCAGGCTTCCACGCCGTCCGCTGCAGCTCTCCAGGCTTCCACGCCGTCCGCTGCAGCTCTCCAGGCTTCCACGCCGCAAGCAGTGCTCCCTTGGGCCCTGTGTTTTGGACGGCCTCCCGGCCGCCCCCCTGACCTGGCCCGGTCTGATGGACAGCCTCCCTGCCGCCCGCCGGAACAGTGTCTCTTAGGGACGGTCCCTTGACCGTCCATATTCCTTGTGATCCCTCGTGTCTCCTTGTTTTCTCTAGCTCCTAGTGTTTTGTTTTTCTCTAGCTCCTAGTGTTTTGTTTTCTCTGGCTCCTCGTGTCTTGTTTTTCTTTTTTGCTCCTCGTGTCCTTTTGCTCCTTGCTTTCTGGTTCCTCGTTCTCTTTGGCTCCTCGTGTCTCTTTCTTTGGAATTCCTCTTGTCCCTTTTTCTCCATGTCTCCTCGTGTCCCTTTTCTGGTTCCTCGTGTCCCTTTTCTGGTTCCTC
>NC_056501.1:34664401-34670718 GCF_014905685.2 Nematolebias whitei | reverse complement strand
GTGGAGGCCTCCGGGTTCAACTGTCCCCCTCTTACAATGCTGTGATTGCTAGTATCACTCAGCCCTCTGTGAACAGTAAACAGCCATCAGTGTGCTAATGATCCATTGTTAGGCTGATGGTCCTTCTTGAGCATGTGATCAGCTGGTTTTGGTTGTCAGCAGCAAAACTGGTTGATCCACTCTGAGACGGTGCTATTTAAGAGACTGAGCTGAATACAGCTCCTCAGACTGAGGAAGTCTCTCGGATGAGAGACGAAACGTTTCTACATTTTTTTGTTGTTTTGCTTTGTTTTGGTTTTTTTGAATGTCCAGAGGACCAGATTTAACTTTTTTAGAACAAATCATAAAAGAAACTTCAAGGAAGAAAGACGTTTTCCAACCGCAAATAAATCTCACAAGAAGAAGAGGAAGAAAGAAAAGGTTTGTTAATACTTTATTCATTCAAACACGCAGTCTTTTACAATAGGCCCTTTTCACATGACGTCAGACAACTTACGTTCTGACTCGGTGTGGATCATTACTTCTGGGTCTATTCTCCCTCTGGAGACCTGTCTGTCAACTTCACGGAATTTCATTCATTCAACCTTTATTTATAGAGGTTAAATTACAAGATATAGCTTAAGGTAAGGTTAATTAAAACAGTATTTAAGTGTTAGTTAGCTGTGGTAACGTTATCCATCATAATCAATTTATCATTCTGTAACTGTAAGAAAACAGCCTCCGATTGTAAAGTAAGCTAGCTAGCAGCTAACAGGTAGCTAAAATATACACTGCTGCTGCTTGTCAGTGCTGTAACATTAAAATGTTTACTTTATCTATTAATGTAAAATCTCTGACATCTTCCAACACTGTTGTTTAGAATAGCATTTTAAATATTGAATTAAAAAACTATATGTCAAACCATTTCCATGTTCTGATGATTAATATTTTCTCTTTTTACTTTCTTCTTGTGTCCATCTTTCTCAGCAGCAGCTACTCAGCAAAGAGGACACCCAGAAGACCCTGAAGACCCAGGCTCGTCTGAGGATTTTAGTGGAGAGGGCCATGTGAAGAGTGAAGGAGTACCAGTCATTCAGGAGGTTCAGTCAATCAGCTGTGGGTCATCTGCTGCTGCCTAATATCAAATTATCAGGAGCCTCTTGATGTAAAAGGAGACGAACCAGTCTAGAGCCTCCCTGCTCCTTCAAGTCACACTTCTTGGATGAACATTCATTACTGCAAGCAGCTGTGGTGGAAATCTTTCCTTATATCTTGTCTTTTTTTTAAAATCTATTAATGAATAAATTGATGTTGTGAAGAATTCTGTCAAAACTTGTTTAAATAGCTTGTCTTCAGTAATCTGCATATGCACATCTTTTACATTTAAATTGCATCTGCTTGTATACTTTACACATCTGGTAATTTATGTGGAGGAAATGCTCAAATTAAAGTTTCTCTGGTGAACAATTAACCCTTGTGTGTTCTGGGCCCCGTCTACGCGTTTCACGTTGTCGGGGTCCGTGTGACCCCATCTACGCGTTTCGCATTGTCGGGGTCCGTGTGACCCCGTCTACGCGATCTCGGTCGGGAGTCCACGCCTCTCAGACACGCGGGGTCCACGGGACCCCGCCTGCTCTCGTGGGTCACGTGACACAGGCACACATGGTGGGTGGGGTGGGGGTATATAAAGAAGGGAGCAAAGTGGTGGATAGTGGTATGGCGGCGGCACAGCTCAAGAAGATCTCGGTGGAGGGAAACATCGCGGCGGGCAAGTCGACGCTGCTGCGGATCCTGAGCGAGGGCCGCGAAGAGGAGCTGCGGGTGGTTCCGGAGCCCGTGTCCCAGTGGCGCGAGGTCGGTGACGGCGAAGGCGGCAACCTACTGCGATCGCTGTACGAGGACCCGCCATGCTGGGCCTACACGTTCCAGACGTACGCGTGCCTGAGCAGGATCCGCGCCCAGATCAAGCCCCCCGGGGACAGAGAGCGCGTGCGGGTCTACGAGCGCTCCGTGTACTCGGACGTGGGGGTGTTTGCGAGCGTGCTGCGTGAACGCGGCGCCGTGAGCGACACCGAGTGGCACGCGTACCGTGACTGGCATACGTGGTTGCTGGAGCGCTTCGAGCCCGAGCTGCGCCTCGACGGCGTCGTGTACCTGCGCGCGAGCCCGGAACGCTGCGCCGAGAGGCTCGCGCCTCGAGGCCGCGATGAGGAGTGTGGGGTTTCACTCAAGTAACTCGAGCGGCTTCACGAGAAACATGAGGCGTGGCTGTGGCGGCGCGAAGAGGACTCGGCGGCCACGTCGCGGTTGCCCGTGCTGGTGCTCGACGGAGAAGGGGACTTCGAGCGCGACGTGGAGAAGCGCGTGGACGTGGCGAAACGCGTCCGCGAGTTCCTCGCGTCTCTGTGACGACGCCGGAATTATTAACGGGGCGCGCCAGGAGGGGAGGAGAGTGCAGGAGGAGGCGATGAGTCGATGCAAGATGCCGCCCAAGGTCCCCGAGGGTCAAGCCTCGGCGCGTAAGGCTGCCGCGAGTGTACGCGCCTCGGCGCGTAAGGACGACGAGATTGTCCCCGAAGCTCGGCCGCCGCATACGGGGAAGCGCGAGAGCGCGAGGAGGCTGCGCCGCCACTGCTGCGTCTGCGGACGTATAACGGTGGATACGGGTGTGTGGTGCGAGGGGTTGTGCGGACCCACCGCGTGCGAAAACGAGGCGTGCTGGCTGTGCTGTGTGGAGAACGCGTTGCCGGTGGACTACGAGAACCGCGAACGCGCTGACCGACTGACGGCTTTCGCGGAGACGCTGTGACTACCGCATTTTTTTTTGTAATAAAAGGAGCCCCCCTCGGGACAGACAAACAAATAAAAGATTATATCCTTTTCCCTGTGATTGATCGGTTTTGTGTTTGTGCAAATAAAGAGAAACGAGACACACACACACACACACACACACACGCTGTGTTCATTTTATTGTGTGCGTGTGATATATATTTTAAAAAAAAAACAATGACAAACGGCGAGCCCGTCTAGCACCGCGCTCCGTCGAGGCACGAGGTACACAGCAGCGCCGCGTACCCGAGGCACAGGGGCGCGCTGCATCGGCCGCAGGCGGCGCGCGTCTTGACGTCCTTGACGCGCGGGCAGACGCTGCACCACTTCCTTGTGGTGGTGGGGGCGGGGCGAGGAGGCGGCGGGGTCGCGTGTCAGCTCCAGCCCCAGCTGCTCCAGGAAGCGCCTGCGGCGATCACGTTTGCCCCGCAGCCAGTCGGGGTGTAGATCGCGCCACACCACGAACGTGTTGTACGCCGACACGTCGATCACGTTGTGGAAGAGCGCCACGGGCCACCGCAAGGTCTTCCGTCGCACGCTGTAACTTCTTGTCCAAATTGTCCACGCCGCCCTTGGTCGCGTTATAGCGCAGGAGCGCGGGCGGTTTGCAGTCGGGCCACATGTCCTCTTCGTTGTCCGGCAACCTCAGCAGCGAGGGCTCGGACATCAGCAGCATCACGTTCTTGCCCCGCTTGGGCACGTACGACACGGCGCACGCGTCGCGCGTGAAGGCGAACCGGCACGAACGCGGCTCCCGCGCCGACTCCAGCAGCGCGCGGGGTAGTCCATGCGCACGATTGGCGCACAGCGTGCCCAGCAGGTGAAGCCCGCGCTCGGCGGCCAGCCTCGTTGCCAGGCGCGGCGAGGTGAAGAAGTTGTCCGTGGTCACGAGGGTGCCCGCGGGCAGGCCCTCGGTCAGGTCTAGCACCACGCGCAGCGTCAGGTCCCGCTCGGGCGGTGCCGTCTTGTCGCGCTTGTGCATGTACGCCTGCATGCGCCACGCGTAGCTGGAGCACGAGTCGCACGCCACCCACAGCTTGAGCCCGTAGCGCACGGGCTTGCAGGGCATGTACTGTCGGAAGCCGCAACGTCCTGCACGAAAAGGAAGAATAACAAGAACAAACACACACACTGCGCGACATCCAAAGCTCTGTGTACCTGCTGGTTCGAGCGGACTGTGTGTGTGTGTGTGTGTGTCCACCACAACAACTCACCCCTGAACGGAACCAGCCGCTCGTCCACCGTCACGCTGTCGCCGGGGCGGTACGCCAGCGGCAGCCGCTCCGTCCACGCTCGCCACAGCTCCCCGATTGGCGCCAGATGGTCGCCGGCGGCGCGTCACGCCTCCCTCGTCTCGCGGTCCTCGAAGCGCAGCGCGGCCGAGTACGCGCGGAACTGTCCGAGGGGCATGGTCTCGCGGAACACCCTGCGTCGGGCGCTTCTTCTTCTTCTTCTTCTTCTTGTGAGAGGAGGGTGTGTTGAGGAGCAGAGGAGCAGAAAGTGAGAGTGTCTATTCATTCGTTTTTCTGTCCTTTTTCTACTTTTTTCACTTGGTGTTTATGTTTTTGTTAATTATTTATTTGTGGGGTTTGGTGTTTTATTAGTTTAAAAAAGTTTGTTTGACAGGGTGGGGCCGTCAGGTGCACCTGGCTGGCCGGCGTCTAGACGCCATGGTGGTGGAGAGCACGGGAAGCTTCTCCACGCTGACGCGGAAAAACGGCATCAAGGTGAGTGCTGGTTCTCCGTGCAGCGTGGAGGAAGTTTGTTTAGCGGTGGGGGAGGTGGTTGGACATGGGTCCATCAGGTCCGCAGCCCGCATGAACGGGGCTGTGGTCATTTTTGTTGACAAGGTGGAGAAGGCGCATCAACTGGTCGAGGCTGGCATCTCAGTGGGAGACTTGTTTTTACAGGTGTCACCACTGGCGCTGCCAGCCACCAAGATCACTCTGTCCAACGTCCCCCCGTTTATCAGCGACGAGTTTCTCATAAAGGAGTTGTCCAGACACGGGAAGGTGGTGTCCCCAATTAAAAAAGTGTTGACTGGGTGTAAATCACCACTTCTAAAACATGTCGTCTCCCACAGGAGAACACTCTTTATGATTTTGAACAAGCGGGGGGAAGAGTTTAACGTTCCTTTCCATGTTAAACTGGATGATTTTGAATATATTTTATTCGCCACTTCCTCCAACATGAAATGTTTTGGATGTGGCCAGGAGGGGCACGTAATAAAAATGTGCCCAAACAGGGCCGGACCGGCCCTGCCCGCTGCTGCGGTGAACCCCCAGGCTGCGGCGGGTCCCCCTCCCGCCGCTGCTGCGGGAGAGTCCGCGACCCCAGCTGACGTGGATCGAGTTAGTGTTGAGGTGACAGCTGTGGACGGTGAAGCAACAAAAAGTATGTGTGTGGGAAAAGGTGGAAACACGGAGGTGTGTTGTGGTGGGGAGAATGGTGGTGGTGGGGATAATGGTGGTGTTGTGGATGGTGAGGAGGAGGCTCGAGGGGAGGTGGGGGAGAGAAACGGAGAGCAAGGAGTGCAGGAGGGTGATGAGGAGTTAGTGTGTGGTGATCGGGAAGGGAAAGGAGAGGTGGAGGTTGATGAGGAAAAAAAAGGTGCAGGAAAGAAAAATGAGAAGTCAGGAACTGGTGTGGAGGGAGAAGCAGGGGCGGTTGTAGAGGAGATGGAGCTGGGGGCCCCAACCCAGGTGAAGAAACTAGGGAAAAGAAAAAATATTGAAGTTGCTGCACGGGCCAGCAAGCAAGCCAGCAAAATGTGTGCAGAGATGAAGGAGGGAGCAGAGAGCAGTGACAGTGAGGGCTGGTGATCTGACTTCAGTGAAGCCTCTGTCTCACAGGCTGACTGCACTGAACCCCGGTACCCTGTAGAATCCTTCCTGTCTTTCCTCAAGCAAACCAAAGGGCTGAGAGGAGTTAAAGTTGAAAGTTATTTTCCTAACCTGAAAACATTTTATTTCTCAGCCAGACATCACATTAGACACAAAAAAAAGAGTCAGGTTTTACAGATCAAGAAACATTCAGATGAAAGAAAATAATGAGCAAAGTCAGAAAACAATTCTGAACAAATGATGAACAGCAGCATTTTAATATTTCTTATAGTCTTTTTGTACACGCTTTTAAACCTCTCACTCACCATGGATGCTTTTAAAATTGCATCATTAAACCTGAACGGGGCCAGAGAGGCTGTGAAACGTGCACTGGTTTACCAAACCATTAAGTATAAAAAAATTGACATTTTATTTTTACAAGAGACACACAGTGATCCATCCAATGAGACAGAGTGGCGCAGGGAGTGGGAAGGGGAGGCCATTTTTAGCCACGGCACCTCCCAGAGTGCAGGAGTGGGACTCCTCTTCTCTAAAGCTTTTACTCCCAGCCACATAGAGGTGCAACACATTGTTCAGGGAAGGTGTCTTTTAGTCAAAGCCGGGTTTGAACATTTTAATGTAATTTTTATTAATATTTATGCTCCCACTGCCAATGCAGAGAAACAA
>NC_056501.1:34657699-34664301 GCF_014905685.2 Nematolebias whitei | reverse complement strand
GGAACGATGGTTTGAGAGAGGAGTAAAGGAGGCCATCTTTGTGAAAAGAAATCGTCCATCATTAAAAGGGTGGAGGCCTCCGGGTTCAACTGTCCCCCTCTTACAATGCTGTGATTGCTAGTATCACTCAGCCCTCTGTGAACAGTAAACAGACATCAGTGTGCTAATGATCCATTGTTGGGCTGATGGTCCTTCTTGAGCATGTGATCAGCTGGTTTTGGTTGTCAGCAGCAAACTGGTTGATCCACTCTGAGACGGTGCTATTTAAGAGACTGAGCTGAATACAGCTCCTCAGACTGAGGAAGTCTCTCAGATGAGAGACGAAACGTTTCTACATTTTTTGTTGATTTGCTTTGTTTTGTTTTTTTGAATGTCCAGAGGACCAGATTTAACTTTTTTAGATTTTTCTACCTGGATTATTGAGCATGCATCAGGATATTCACATAAAAGCCAATTAGTAAAGTTCTCAATCTAAGGAATCCAGCAGACAAGTTGAATCTTGGCTTCATTGCAGTCTCCCATCCTGAGCAAGCACAGTGGCAACAGTGGAAAGAAAAAACTCCCTTTTAAAAGGAAGAAACCTCCAGCAGAACCAGGCTCAGGATAAGCGACCATCTGCTTTGACCGGCTGGTTCAGAGGACAGGAAGGAGAGACAGACGAACACAGAATGGTAGGTCCAGGTATACTGTAGGTCCAGGTGTACCTGAAAGACAAAAACACACGTTAAGGATAGAAAAAAAAAATACAAATACAAAACAGGTTGAGCAGAGTAAGTAAAGACAGTAGTAGAGTGAAAATTGTGGTCAGTTTGTCCTCCATCAGTCTAAGCCTATAGCAGCATAACTAAGGGACAGCTCAGGAAACCCAAGTTGACCCTAACTATAGGATTTAGCAAAAAGGCAAGTCTTAAGCCTAGTTTTAAAACTGGATAATGTGTCAGCCTCACGGACAGAGATTGGAAGTTGGTTCCACAAGAGAGGAGCCTGATAACTGAAAGATCTGCCTCCCATTCTGTTTTTGTAAATTCTAGGAACCACAAGTAAACCTGCAGTCTGAGAGCGAAGTGCTCTGTTAGGAAAATATGGAACAATAAGTTCTGTAATATAAGATGGAGCCAGGTTGTTGAGCGCTTTGTAGGTTAGAAGTAAGATTTTGAATTCTATTCTGGACTTGACAGGGAGCCAATGGAGAGAAACTAAAACTGGAGAAATATGATCTCTCCTACTAACTCCGGTTAAGACTCTGGCAACAGCATTTTGGATCAACTGCAGACGTTTTAAATAAGTATTTGGACATCCAGATAATAAACCATTACAATAGTCCAGTCTAGACGTGACAAATGCATGGACCAGTTTTTCTGCATCATTTTTAGATAGGTGTCATGATCAGCGGCCCCCGCTGGCCCCCATCTGCTCATTTCCCTGCCCCTTCATGACATGCTATGTTTTCTGCCATTCTGGTCATAGTTTCTGTTCATGTTTATTCTCATCTCCTGTCAACCTGCACCTCTGCCTGCTCACTTCACCACACCCCCTCAGCTTATCACAGCAATCAGCCCTGATTCCACTCACCTGTTCAGCTCATCTGGTTCACCTGCTCTGCACCCTTCATAAGATCCATTTTCCCTCTCCACCAGTGTGAGATTATTACACCTTCCATGGTCCCTGATTTTCAAGCCTTCATAGTTTCATGCCTGAACCTCAAGCCTTGTTCTCTGGATTATTGACCTCACGCCTGCCTTTTGGATGTCCCGTTTTTTGTCTGCCCCTCATCTGGTTCTGTTCTGCCTCTCTGACCACGGTAACAACCTCCTCTTCAGTCTATGACCTCGACTCACGGATCACCCTTTTGGATTGCCCTTTGGACCACAAACTTTCATTGCCCCACTGTCCATAGCATTAAAGGCCTCCCTCTGCAGTTACCAGCAGCCTTATTAATAAAAGCTGTTAATTTTTGCACTCCTGTGTCTGGCTTATTTTGAATCCAAAACCTTGGTTCATGACAGATAAGATGTTTCTAATTTTAGTGATATTATGCAGGTGGAAGAAGGCAGTTCTAGTAACGTTTTTAATGTGGGGGATAAAAGCCATGTCCTGATCAAAAATAACACCAAGATTTTTAACATTAGAGCTGGAGGACAGATTAATGCCGTCTAAGGAGGGAGAAAGACTGAAAAATTCATTCCTAAGGTGCTCAGGTCCAAACACCAAAACCTTAGTCTTTTCTATGTTCAACAGGAGAAAATTAAGGGTCATCCAGGTTATGTCTTTAAGACATGCTTGTAGTCTAAGTAGCTGATTGGATTCATTGGGTTTAATGGACAAATATAATTGTGTGTCATCAGCATAACAATGAAAATTTATCCCATGCTGTTTAATAACTTTACGTAATGGAAACATATAAAGTAAAGAGTATTGGCCCAAGCACTAAGCCCTGAGGAATTTCATGACTAACTTTGGTGTATGAAGATTTATTATTTACATTTACAAACTGGAATCTATCAAATAGATATGATTTAAACCATTTTAGGGCTGTTCCTGTAATCCCAATATCATATTCAAGCCTCTGTAGTAAAATATTGTGATCAACCGTATCAAATGCAGCACTGAGGTCTAACAGGACCAGTATAACACAAGTCCATTGTCTGAGGCCATGAGAATATCATTTGTTACTTTTACTAGTGCTGTTTCTGTGCTATGATAAGCTCTAAACCCTGACTGAAACTCTTCAAACAGATTATTTCTTTGTAGATGTTCACGCAACTGACCTGCAACTATTTTCTCTAGAATTTTTTAGATTAAAGTTAGATTAGATATAGGTCTATAGTTGGCCAGAATTTCTGAATCAAGGTCAGACTTCTTAAGTAAAGGTTTAATTACAGCAACCTTAAAGCGCTGTGGTACATAATCATCCATTAAAGACAAATTAAGTAGATCCAAAATGTGGACATTAATTAGGGGAAATACCTCTTTAAACAGTCTGGTTGGGATGAGATCTAGCAGACATGTGGATTGTTTGGATGATGTTATTATTTTTAACAATTCAGAGAGCTCAACAGGACAAAAACTGTCTAAATATAAATCAGGCTCTAGTGAAATTTTAAAATTGCCTCATTTGACTAGGGACTAGAGATAGTAGAAGGAAGGATGGTTTGAATTTTCTTTCTAATTGAAATAATTTTATTTATAAAGAATCTCATGAAGTCATCACTACATATAGTTGTAGGGTTACATGGTTCAACAGAAATGGAACTTTTAATTAGTCTAGCAATAGTACTAAACAGAAACCTGAGGTTATTTTTATTCTCTATTAAAGATGAGTAATATAAAGTTCTAGCTTTACGGAGAGCTTTTTTATATGTTAGCAGATCTTATATTTCCAAGTTAAATAAAATTCTTCAGCATTAGCAGAGCGCCATTTTCTCTCCTGGTTTCTAGATGCCTGCTTTAAAGTACGTAACTCAGAATTGAACCAAGGAGCCAGTTTCCTCTGACTGATTACTTTCTTTTTCAGTGGAGCAATTTTTTCAAGTAAAGTTTGCATTGAAGTTGTAAGATGATCAACTAGATCATCTAAGTCTCTGTTCTCTGATGCATTACTCTGCAAGACAGAGGAAAACATTGATGGAAGAGATCGTTTAAATTTGGTTATAGCATTTCCTGATAAGCACCTGCTGAGATTAAATTTACTCTCAGTGACTGTGTAGTCATTTAATGTAAACTCAAAGGTTATTAAAAAATGGTCGGACAGAATAGGATTTTGAGGAACTATTGCCAAGTCCTTAATCTCTATACCATAGGTCAGAACTAAATCAAGAGTGTGATGATAAGAATGAGTACAGCAGATGTGCGGACGTTTGGGGTAAAACCAAATGAGTCTATTAAATTATTAAAGGCTATGCTTAAGCTATCACTCTCAACATCCACATGAATATTGAAATCACCCATTATGATGATTTTATCAGTATTTAATAGTAAGTCAGTTAAGAATTCTGAGAATTCAGACAAAAACTGAGAGTAAGCGCTTGGTGGACGATATATAAGAACTAGTAAAAGTGGCTTTTCTGATTTCCATTTTGGATGAGAAAGACTGAGGGACAGCGATTCAAAAGAATCATAACTAATAACTGGTTTGGTATTAATCTATAATCCTGACTGAAAAATAGAAGCTACTCCTCCACCTCGGCCAGTTGTTCTAGGAACATGAAAATTTAAATAATTAACAGGAGTGGATTCATTTATACTAACAAAATCCTCCTGTTGTAGCCAAGTTTCTGTCAAACAGAATAAATCAATATGATGATCAGTTGTCAGTTCATTAACTAACAGGGATTTAGAGGAAAGAGATTTGATCTTCAATAATCCACATTTAATGATTTTATGATTTTGCTCTGGTAAAGTAACCGTGTTTATTTTAATAAGATTTTTATGGTTTATATTTTTAGAGCTGATTTTTGGTTTATTTAATTTGAGCCGTGGGCGAGTTGACACTGTTTCAATGGGGGTGTGGGTGGGTAACAGAGGAGAAGCAGCAGACAGGTGTGGAGGACTACAACTCTGCTTCCTGGACTGGACCCTGGGTTGTCAATAATTTGGGGGATAAACAAAATCAGCCATAATTCATATGGTACAAAAATAAAGTACCAAAAAGTGAAAAAGTAATTATAATATTTACGAGGTCCTAAAGAGAAAATAGTAAACATGGTAGAATATAACGGTGTAAGCAGGATAAATTCGAATTAATAAGTATTTCAAGGTAGTAATATAAGTCAGTCAGAGTCAGTCAGAGAGCCAGAGAATCTTTATTGTAATTCGCACCTCATGTGGTGGAGCGAAATTATGTACGTAGGGTCCCAGTTACATCCAACAATAAAATGTATAAGAAAAACAGTAATAACATCTAAAATATGAACTAAGAAAACCATCAACTAAATATACACTAAGCACTCATAATATAAAAACATTGAACATCAGCACAAACATGAACATGAGTCTGTGTGAGCGGATGTGCACGCATGAACACATCAACATTGAAACAGATCAGAAGCAACATGAAACAGATCAGCAGCAACATGATGTGATTTTTCACAGTGATTATTCTAGATTTATGAGCCTAACAGCCTCAGGGTAGAAGCTGTTCCTCAGACTAGTGGTTCTACACTTAATGCTCCTCAACCTCCTTCCTGAGGGGAGTGGGGCAAAAAGTGTGTGTGCTGGGTGAGTGGGGTCATTCCTGATGCAGGTAGCCCTCTTCCTGCATCTAGAAGTGTAGATGTCTGTGATGGTGGGGAGGCAGACTCTGACAGTCTTCTGTGCAGCCTTCACTACTCTCTGCAAAGCTTTTATTTCTGCAGCTGTGCAGCCTCCATGCCACATGTTGATGCTGGAGCACAGGATACTCTCCACTGCACACCTGTAGAAGGAGGTGAGGACTGAGCTTCCCAGACCAGCTCGTCTCAGCAGTCTGAAGAAGTAAAGTCTCTGATGAGCTTTCTTGATCAGGCTGGTGGTGTTGTTGCTCCAGCTGAGGTTGTCATTCATGTGTACACCCAAGTACTTGTAGCTGGAGATCACTTCCACTGCAGATCCTCCTATGTTCAGGGGGGTGTAGATGTTTTTGTTCCTTCTGAAGTCCACAATCATCTCCTTTGTCTTCTTCACATTGATGTGAAGGTTATTCTCTTTGCACCAGCTCTCCAGGTGTTCCACCTTTTGCCTGTAGCTGGACTCATCATTGTTTGTGATGCATCCCACCACCGCTGTATCATCTGCAAACTTTACAATGTGACAGCCTGGATGGGTAGCTGCACAATCATACGTGAGCAGAGTAAACAGGAGGGGGCTCAACACAAATCCCTGAGGAGAGCCAGTGCTGAGGGTTATGGTGGAGGAGGAGAAGTTGTGGATCCTCACTAACTGTGGTCTGTTTGTTAAGAAGTCTAGTACCCAGTTGCAAATGGAGGGGCTTAGTCCTAGTGTGGATCGTTTGTCCATCAGCGTTTCGGGGATCATGGTGTTGAAGATGGATGTGAAGTCCACAAAGAGCATACGAACGTAAGAGTTTTTCTGCTCCAGGTGGTTGAGCGCAGTGTGGACCGCAGAGGAGATGGCATCCTCTGTTGATCGGTTCTCACGGTATGCATACTGATGAGGGTCCTCGTTGATGTTGATGGTTGTTTTGATGTGAGTCATTACCAGGTTTTCAAAGCATTTAGTGACTATCGGGGTGAGGGCCACTGGCCGATAGTCATTCAGACCAGTCACTGTAGAGCTTTTTGGGACTGGGATGATGGTGGCAGTCTTCAGGTAGGTGGGAACTGTCTCCAGGTTAAGTGAGGTGTTAAAGATGTCTGCCAGCACCTCGCAGAGCTGATCGGCACATTCCTTCAACACTTTTCCGGGGATGTTGTCTGGGCCAAATGCTTTGTGCTGATTAATCCTCCTGAAAGTACTCCTTACTTCGGCTGAGGTCACGCTGAGATGCTCTTCATCCGGCAAATAATAATAAGCTAAAAGGCACATGAGATATACATACATACATACATACATACATACATACATACATACATACATACATACATATATACATACATACATACATA
>NC_056501.1:34652298-34657599 GCF_014905685.2 Nematolebias whitei | reverse complement strand
TATATATATATATATAATTAGGGATGCACAATATTGGATTTTTAGCCGATATCCAATATGCTGATATGTTCAAACTTATTCGGCCAATAACCGATGCTGATACCAATGTTTTATATACGTTTCTTTGTCAGAACATAGCCCTCTTATTTAGGCTTATTTGCTACAAAAATTGTGCAACAGCTGTAAAAGCTGGTGACATATATTCAGCAACAGCCATTTGATATGCATAGCACTTGGACTTATATTTAATGAAAAGTGTTAAATGTTATTAGCATTAGTCACTTGCAATGTTGTATCACTTGTGGAGGCTTGTTCTGGGTTCCTAGCTGCAGTGTGGGATCCTCTGCATGAAGGACAGCCTTTTTAAGTTCAAAGTTTTTGTCTATCCATTGTGCCTTAAGACTTAATCATGCTAACGGGGCTAACACGACGTCTAAATGCCTGTGGTAAAACTCACCCAACAAGTCGTACTATCGGCTATTAGCTTTTCAATGATGTCGGAAATGACGGCTTGTAACTCGGGTAACGTTACATCGGAAAAATATCTCTATACTACTGCGGACAATGTAGTGAGGGTCAACAAAGATCTTCAGAATCCGACATCCTCACCAATAAAAAATAAAACTTCCACACAGCCGACATTTTGAATTTTCCTCTCCGCCGTGAAATCAGGTAGGCGCACGTGACGTCATCGCGTTGCGCTGCTACTGCTACTGCAACGTCATCACGTTGTGCTTCCACTGCAGGCAAAAACAGCGCCTTTTATATCGGCGAGTTATTTTAATGGAATGGCCAATGTCCGATATTGAAATTTAACACTAATATCGGCCAATACCATGCCGATACTATTGTGCATCCCTAATATGCAGACAGTATTGTAACATTTGCAGATGACTTGAAGAACCACACTGTGTCGCTTCGTTGCACCAAACTTTTATTGACCCAAAACTCCCCCACCCTCACATTTTGACCCATGCCGTAAAGCGCGGCTATATACCTTAAATGCACAATAACAAATCACTTACAGTGCATAACATCACAGAGTCCAACCAAAACACCAAACAGTGATTTCTGAACATAACACCCCCACCCCCCCACCCCCACCCCTTGGAACATAATATTGAGCTCACATTTCAGTATTACTGTCACCCTGTCACATAGTCCCCCAGCCAGACAGGTGGGACCCTCAGTCTCTGGAGCCATGCTGGCCGTTGAGTGGAGTCGGATAAAGCTGGTGGATTATCCCCCACCAGTAAGTCATTGGCCTAGGCTGCCAACCCAGCGCCGCTGCCGGGGACAGTGGTGATGCTGGTGGGGCGATGACCCTGTGCAGACAGTTTGCGTGCCAACGACTCCCATTCTCCAGTCTGTATGTGGCAGGCCCCAACTGCTTAATCACCTGCAGTGGCTCTGACCAGAATGATTGCAGTTTATTTTGCCGATGAAGCCATTTGATCCTGACCCAATTCCCTGCAGCCAGTGAGGAGGTCTGCACTCAGTGCGTGGCATCAAACCTGTCTTTCATCCGGGCCTGCGAACCCTTCACATGAGCTCTAGCTTTCTGGAGCTCTGGGCACCCACGTGCAGGGGCTGGCTCAGCTCTCAAACAGTCCAGGGGTTGCTTCAGTTCGCGCCCGATCATTAACACTGCCAGTGAAACTCCTGTGGTGGAATGCTTGGATGCCCGGATGGTCAGGAGGGTTTGGTTGAGGGTGTCGCTGAAGGTTCTCCCTTCCTCCAGACAGGCTCTGATTCCATTTTTGAGAGTTTTATTGAGTCGTTCCACACTCCCATTGCTCTCTGGGTGATACACTGCTGTCCTGATGTGCCTGATGGACCGTAGTGTGAAGAACTCTGTGAACTCTACTGAGGTGAACTGGGCCCCATTATCCATTGTAACAACACTGGGAAGGCCCCAGTGTCCAAATAGATTGTCTAGGCAGTCTATGATGGTGTGTGCAGTGATGGAGCTCAGTTGGCAAACCTCTAGCCACTTCGAGTGAAGATCATGAACAACCAGCAGGTAGCAAACGTGAGCAGGTCCCCCATGAAGTTCCCCACAGATGTCAACCTGAATATGTTCCCAAGGTGAAGAAGGCCAAGGGGTCGGGGTGAGAGGGGCTGTGGCAGGCTGGCCAGTTTTCCCACTCAGAAGGCAGCAAGCGCAGTTACGTACTAGCTCCTCAGCATCAGCCGTGTCACGGCAGCGTTGCTTCACCTTGACCACCCCCAGGTGCCCCTCGTGTGTCATATGCAATACTCTGGCCCTGAGAATTTCTGGAATGACTGCCCAGTGACCACGAGCTAGGCACACCGCCCCCCAGCAGGACAGTTCATTGCGGAAACGGTAATAGGGAAGCACCCTGTCATCCACTTTGTCTGGCCAGCCATCCTGCACATAGGTGCGGAGCACTGTGAATGTATCATCCACAGCTGAGGCCTGCTGCAGCTCTGCCAGGGTGACTATTGAACTGAGGGGCCCATGCAGGACATGAACCCAATCTTCAACACTATCAATGTCTAACGTTGCTTCGTCCATCTCCTTTGTCACTGACACAGCTCTTGACAAGAGATCAGCCACCGTGTTGTCCCACCCAGCCATAAACTCCAGGCTAAAATTGTACTGGGTTAGCCTGTCAGCCCACCGCAGCAGTCTCATGGGTCTGTGCCCCGAGCCTTGGGTCTCCAACAGTGCTGTCAATGCTTGGTGGTCTGTACGGATGGTGAATGGTCTGCCGTATACATAGACCTTCCAGCATTTGCATGCCCACAGGCAGGCCAGGGCCTCCCTCTCCCCCACCGAATATTTCTGCTCTGCTGGAGTAAGTGCACGTGAGGCAAAAGCAACAGGGCATTCCACCCCATCATGAATCTGGGAGAGCACAGCGCCTAGCGCCACCCCAGAAGCATCGCAGGTGACCATGGTGGGAGTGGTCAAGCTGAAATGGGTCAGCGTGGGTGGGGACGTGAGGTGCTGTTTGATGATCTGCACAGCGTCATGACATGCTGGTGTCCAGTCCCACGTGACATCCTTCTTGAGCAACCGGCGCAGAGGGGTCGTCGTATCTAAGTAGTGTGGCATGAATCTGAGGTAGTAGGTGGCCATTCCCAGGAAAGAAGACAGCTGGGATGGTGACTGCGGGTCCGGCAGGGACAGAATGGCCTCAGTGTGGGACAGAATTGGGGCGATGCCCTCTTTCGAGAGCCTGAAACCCAGAAACTCAACCTCCTCAGCCCCAAATATGCACTTCTGAGAGTTCAGTGTGACCCCATGCTGACTGAAACGCTGAAAGACCTGCTCGAGGTGAGCATCATGCAGTGTAGTAGATGGTGCATGCACCACCACATCATCTAGGTAGATGGAGATGCCTTGGATACCAGCCAGTACCAGTGACATTATCTTCTAAAAACAACTTGGGGCTGATGAAAGACCAAACGCCATGCAGTTAAATCTGAAAACCCCCACGTGCGTGAAAAACGCTGTAAGGTCCATACTGGCTGGTGCCAGAGGATCCTGCAAGTAGCCATTCCGTAGGTCCATCTTACTGAAAACAGTGGAGCCGTGGAAATGGCTGGTGAGTTCCTCAGCTGTGGTTAGTGGAGCCACAGTCACCACAGCTCTTGGCCCCACTCCTCCTGGGCCCCCTGTCCACTCTCTGTACATCCAAATTGTCACTCGGCCCGTCAGCCCCCTTGGCAGCCTCTGTGTGATGGACAGACTGACAAGAACCGGTTTGGATCAGCACATCAACACCCAACAAAGAAATGGTTTAAAAAGTTTATTAGAAAATAAACAGCTTCTGGTGTAGGTCTGGGTCCGATCTGTCAAGACAGAAGAGTTATTGAACCTGATGAGGATGGGGAGGCGAGGAGAGGTACAATGAATGTCACTAACCTTCTGTCTCGATGGAATAACAGGAGCTGTAGTCTCGCTGGAGCCGAGGACGTCACTCATGCAGAGTGAACAGCAGCAGCGGAGCACACAGAAGGCGTACAGGTCCAATAAGGGCAAATCCAGTTCCAGGGTCCAAGATGGGTAGCAGGGGTTCGAGTACAGGGAGGCAGAGAGCAGAATAAATCCAAAAACGTGATCTTGAATCGTGGTCGGTGTGAAGGCGCAGAGTAATAACCAAGAGGACTGAAGCAGACAAAATCCAAAAGGGAGCAGGCTGGTCGAGTAGTCAGAAAACAGGCTTGGGTTCAGAACAAGGCAGGATGCAAAAACAAGAAGTGCTGGATTTCTACTGCTCAGAGAGGTTCGAGAATCTGGCACTGAATGAGGGTGAGCAGGGAGCTTAAGTAGGGAGGTGCACAGGTGCAATGAATGAAGCTGATTGCAGAGGCAGGGAGAGGAGGCATGGTGCAGGCACATGAACTGAGTGATTGACAGGACAGAAAACACTTGGCAGGAGAAAACATGAAACTAGACAGGCTGAGGTAGTAAAAAAGGGGCAAAAACATGACACAGATGGTGGTGATGACGTCATCGGTTCGTGCACAGCGCGGCCAAATTTCCGCGTCTCTGTCAGGGCCGTTTCTAGCTGCTTTCCAATTACTAGAGCATCCGCCAGTGTCATGGAGTCTGGTTCTAATAAAAGTATCTCCCTCAGTTGGTTACACAATGTTTTTTCCATTAGCTGATCGACTATAAGTCCATCCTCCAACGCCCCAAAGTCACAGAGTCTAGCCAACTCACGTAATGTGGAGGCGTAGTGGGCGGCAGACTCACACGGCTGTTGAGTCCTCTGGCGGAACTCGAAGTGGTGCATCCGCCTGCTCCGTCCGGAGCTGAAATGAGCCCTCAATACGGCCGTGGCTGTGGCGTATTTATTATCCAGTAGTGTGAGCGTGGTGAAGATTCGTTGACCCTCCTGCCCGAGACAATGGCACAGGAGCGTGCACTTCCTCGATTTTGCCAGCTCAGTGTGTCCCAAAGCCAGCAAATAATCCTCAAACGATGTCAACCATCTGTCCCAGGGGACAGCTGGGTCACCGGGGACAGGCAGGAAAGGTGGCGGCAGTGGTAAGGCGAGTTCAGACATCCTCGTCTGCCAAATGTAACGTCTGCAGATGACTCGAAGAACTACACTGTGTCGCTTCGTTGCACCAAACTTTTACTGACCCCAAACTCCCCCGACCCTCACATTTTCACCCATACCATAAAGCGCGGCTATATCCCCTAAAGGCACAGTAACAAATCACTTACAGTGCATAACATCACAGACTCCAAACAAAACACCAAACAGTGATTTCTGAACATAACATATATATATATATACTTTGTATATACATAACATATAT
>NC_056501.1:34644681-34652198 GCF_014905685.2 Nematolebias whitei | reverse complement strand
GAAGTTTTATCCCTGGTTACCCATGTCACAGGAGAAATTTGATTGTTGGTCCATCTCCAAGGCCAAACAGGGAGTCAGATTCAGATAAGCTTAGATTGTTGATTTACTTCAGGCAGACCAATTTTTTTCATCAGCCTTGAGGCCTTCTGGAACTTTCTGGTTTGAAATGGCCTGATTTGTGGTAATCCATTCCACTGATCCGTGCTATGAGCCTCCTTCAAGGTCGATCCCACCATGCTGATGAGTCCCAGAAGCTGCAGGTGGCCTGCAATGCCTTCATCTTACAGTTTAGCTCGTAAATCAGCTGATTTTGAGTACTCACAGCACAAACAAAACCTTCTCACTGACTCGAAAGCTTTGTCATGGCCGAAACTGCTGCCGATGTCTTCTTCAAAAGTTGATAAAACAGAGCCCCACTGATGCCAAAAAGCAGAGACCCTGCTATCATAAATCCAAATATATAAACGTTTTCAGCATCCTCCTGAGACAGAACTGAGAGGCACATCAGCTGCCAAACTCCCCATGGATCCATGACGTACCACACAACATGAGTCTCAGCTGGACAAGCGGGTTCTCCAGGACCCTGTCTTTTTGTGGAAAAAATTTTGTTGATCGCGTTGAAAGTCCAGGTCACCAGATCCATAATCTTAATTTATGTTCGGGAGATGTGTACCAGGCACTTCAGACACACAGAGAGCGAAGCAGGAGGAAGAAAAAATGGGGAAGGCAAAGCAGAAGCAGTCACCTCGAGCGAGAGCCAGACAGAAAAAATAAAATAAGGTTAAATGAAGGTTAATAAAAGTTTTCTTCTTTCAGCTGCTCCTTTCTTCAGTGGTTGCCATGGTGAACTAACTCACAGAAAGACTTGGTGATTGTTTTTACACCAGGTGCCCTTCTTGATTCAACCACAGACCACCGAGCTACCACAGCCCTCGGTGTGGAGCAGAGAGCTGCTATCTAGGATGCCCAGGGAGCAGATGGTGGTGGTTAAGGGCCTTGCTCAAGGGCCTAGATTGGGGCAAAGGAGGGTGGAGACAGGTGTGGGTGTTTCACCTTTCCCACCACATTTGATGTTAATAAAAGTAATTTATCTAAACTGGTATGTTTTGCCGTGTTTTCTTCATTCCTATAGTTTCCTTTTTCTGAGTCCTGCATTGTTTTGTTGTCAAAACATAAAGAATATATTTTACAGAAGTAAAAAATACAAATTATGTCTCTGCATTTGTGAGACGCTGCTTCTCCACATCGAGGGGAGCCAGTTGAGGTGACTTGAGCATCTGGTTAGGATGCCTCCTGGACACCTCCCTGGTGAGGTGTTCCAGACACGTCCCACCGGGAGGAGACCCAGAGGAAGACCCAGGACACGCTGGAGGGACTATGTTTCTCGGCTGGCCTGGGAACAGAGAAACTGGCCCAAGTGGCTGGGGAAGTCTGGGCCTCCCTACGTAGGCTGCTATCTCCGTGACCTGACCCTGGATAAGTGGAATAAAATGGATGGATGGATGGATGGATGGATGGATGGATGGATGGATGAATGGATAAAATCACAAGCAGTCCATCAATTTATTGTTGTGGGGTTTTTTTTCTTCCTCGTTCACAGGGAGCTGGTGTCTATCTCCAGCGAGGTGAGGGGTCACCTGGACAGGTTGGAAGCACAGCAGTCAAACGAGACAAACTCTCACTCTCACCTAGGGACAATTTAGAGTTACCAATCAGCCTAACATGCATGTTTTTGGTCTGTGGGAGGAAACTGGAGTACCTGGAGAAAACCTGCATCAACGTGTTCGATTTTCCAGTTTAACCAGAAAGTCAAACAAATATAAGTTGATGGAACAACTAAACATTTAAATAACGTTTAGGTATCCTGATGGTGCTCAATAATCCAAGTAAAATATCTAACAACAAGGTTAAGTCAAGTCCTCTGGACCAACAAAGAAGAAAGAAGTTTCACCAAAGAAGAATCCATCCAGATGACCTGACTTAACCTTGTTAGATAAGTTTTAGGAAGTTTTTCTCTTCATATTTTCCTCCATTTCAGTTCTGAAACAAAACAAATGAAGACTTTAGGTTAGTGTTTACTGTCACAGCATGTGGAAAATGTTACATAATGTCTGTGGGGGCCCAGAGCACATCTGACAAAACTCGGATCAAAACAAACCTATTGATTGTTTATAGATAAAACATGCAGCTTTCAGTTAGACCTATAGAATGATCAAAAAGCCCCTTTCTTTGGTCTTTTTTATGTCCAAGTTCATAAATACTTCTTGACTTGAATCTCAGATGCTAAATAATCCTAAATAAAGAGCAAATTCAAACTGCTTCAGAACTGTTCTTACCAACACACACACACATACACAGAGCAACGTTTACTACAACTTCACACGACTTCCTGAATTCTCCAGCAGGCCTCACTGTTCATGTGCAACAAACACATTTAAATGGTAAATGGACTGTACTTATATAGCTCCTTTCCATCTCATCAAGATACTCAAAGTTCTTTACACTACAATCTGTGTCCTCATTGACCCATTCATACAGCACTTTACTATGTCTCTTCTTGCCCAGGGACACTTCAGCATGTGACTGCTGGTGGAATCGAGCCCCCAACTTTCCCATTGGAGGACAACTGCTCTAACCACTCAGCCACAGCTATGTTGCATTGCATGTGCATTTGCATGTGCACACAGGATCCCCACTTGAGCTTCTGTGTTGTGTTGGACCCAGAACTCCTGACAGAACCAGTGTCATCATGTTCTGATGGTGGTGGAGCTCAGCAGAGAACTTCTACCTCTGAATGCTGCAGACATGAAAAACAGTATGGATCAAGAGCGGTCCTGCTGGGGGGGTGTCAGTCCAGAGTGAGGTTTTAGGGGCACATTTTTGGACAGCTGCACAGTTCTAAGACCCCACCACCACCACCACCCTCAGCCGGACACAGCGGTGACAGAAAGAGGCCTCTGGGACCCGCTGATACGAACGGATCAGGTTCAGGCTCAGCTCACATCCAGCTGTTCCTTTCTCTCACATGCCAGAAGAAAAAAAGATGGGGCGGGGGGGTGGGGGGGCTCAGATAATTTACAGTGTTTCCAACAAGAAGCCTTTCTCTTCACTGATCAACACATCACCCTCTGCTGAAGGCCGGGTGTTTTCTGTCTGCACGGTTCACCAAACATCTCATGAACATGTTTTAATAAAACTCAGAAAGATTAACACGATTAACGTTTGCTTCAGTAACGTCTCTGTCTTGTCCTGATGCTCAATAATCCAGGTAGAAAAATGTAACCAGGTGGAGTCAGGTCCTCTGGATGGATTCTTCCATCCAGAGGACCTGACGTTGAGAACTCAGCCCTGTTTGGAGGCCGTGGCTCCGATCTAACAACAGAAACATTCAACATGTTTAATGAGTTGCAGAACGTTTGACTGAACTGACAGTTTGATATTTTTACAGATTGAACATACTTTTAAACACGCACGGGTTTGAGATTTTCCCAGAAACTCATGAGCTGTCTGAACTTTAGAAATGTATTTCCAACTCTTCATTTTCTCACAAACTTTACATTTATACATGGAAGCATTTGTCTTTTTGTCCTTTTGTGTCTCACTACTGTAAGACTTATGGTTTGGCCTCAAGTCCCTACATCCAAACATTTTGTAACTTCCTGAGTCTGAGCTAACACTTTTAATTTGAAAATGTGAACTGAAGGCTCTATTTACCTCTTGTCTCTAACATAAAGCACCAAACACAGAAACAGACGTGTGATGACTGCATGCTTTTTCCGCTCACTGTTGAGGAACTTCTTCAGCATATTGTGCACCGATGGTTTGTCCTCTGTTTCTGTCTGTCTCACTGTCTCAAAAGAGTGAGAGACACAGGTGTGCAGTGGTTACCTCAATGAGCCACTGGCAGCACTTTGACCTCTTTTCTTGTTTTGCTCTTGGTTCTTTTTACATTTTGTTTACAGTCTTACATCAAATCGTTGGCATTTTGTCAGCTTCGATCAGGGCTTTCCAAACGTTTTTGACTTCTGACCCACAAAACTATCATCTCTATCCTCTCAGATGAACTATTGCTGGTTTAAGAGCACAAACAAAAAATGAAAAAATTACATTTGTTTTATCCTGATACATGCTCAATAATCCAGGTAGAAAAATCTAATCTACATTTGTTTTCTGGATCTAGGACCAGCATTAAACACAGATTGGATCCATATCCCAGCTTTGAAAACAACTGGCTCATGATGGTTTGTAAGATGCACTAAAATGTGTATTTAGAATGACACGTTGGTGAATAATGGATCTTTTGAAGCATTCTCAAAGCTCCCCTGACATACAAATACATTCTGAAGGAAAATCAGTTTGTGTGTGAAGACTCACTCTGAGGAAGGTGACACTTCACCTCCTGGTCTCCTTACGTCCCAGCCTGGCAGCAGCTGTCAGAAGACTAACTCCAAAGCTTTGTCCTCTCTGCTGGACCTCCAAAACTGCTCTCCTGGACTGTCCTTCCTCTGAGGGTCAAGCTGCAGGCTGCTCAGCCTCATAACGAGCGCTTATAAGCCTGGAACAAATCCTGCGGGTGTAAGTCCCTCCAGTAATCAGTCCTGATGGTTCACTCCGTGTGTGAGTCCGTCTACACTCCGAACCACAGCCCACCCTGTGCCCTGCCTCTGCGCGTGCGTGTCTGTGCGCGGATAACAGGAAACGAGACAATAGCACCTCGACTGAAAGGTCAGGGGGAGGAGGGGATGAGGGGTCAGCAAAGGACTGGGAAGGAGGAGGAAAGAGCAGAAAGAAGGCGCTCAAATCTGTCTCTCTGTCGATCTGTACTCAAAATAAAATAATTACATATATGTCGACAGTTTTCTTTTTCAAAGTGAAAAAAGAAAAGAAAATATTAAATTAAGATTTCTGCTATAGTCTGATTAAAAATGCTAAATTCAAACTTGTTTAACTTTCAGTTGTTTAGCATGAAGATGACCTCTGACTCTTGGCTTGTCTTCCAGACTCATCATGAATTGCTTTATTTAAAGTTACTTTTGATTTGAATAATGTCTGATGTTTTCCACACATTCGCTGTTTTTGGACTGAGTGTGACTAATGTGTAATTTTTTTCCTATGTTTTTAAGAAAGGAAAAACAAATAATTAAAGAAGTTTGTTTCGTTTGATTAAAACAGATGTGAACATGAATAATGTTGATTATCATATTCATTCGTCATAATGAAATCGTATGAAATATTAAAATGTGTTTAACCTTTTTCTCGATTCTGTTTTTCAAAAAATATTTTTTCTGGAGAGACAGCTGTGTGTAAGTATGCATTCACACCTGATAGTCCGGTAGACTCGGTTTGGTTGGGGACCAATATTCATGAGCTTTTGTTTACATTTGAGCTGGTGCGTTTGCATTCACACTGCACTGTGCAGTCGAGTCAACCTGTTGAACCAACCTGTTCCCCCGCTCGCCTGTGGTGGCGCTGCACCAAGAACTACTGAAAGAAACGACACAAAAACCTCTGAAGACACTTCTTCTTCTGGAAATAAAAACAAAAACGGAGTGGCATCAAGTTTTAGCAGTTTTAGGAGTTATATTTTGTCATTTTTCAAAAATGGACTCAGCATGAACAGAAGATGAGGCAGAAGACCATGGAGAATATTGTTTTTCACACCAGGCAGCTGACGGCTCCAAATAAGGTAAGAGAAATGCATGTTTGTTTGCCCTGTGCTGTACCCCACTTTTTGCTTGTGGAGCGGGGCCCGGTCTGTTTGCATTCACACTGTACTCGAACCGCGCTGGAGTTCTCTTCTACCGGACCGAGACCTAGGTTTTAGCCCGGGCCAGAGTTTGCCTTTTTGTTCTGTGACAGAGTTCGATGCCACGTTCACACCTCTCCAAATGAACCGGACTTTCTAGGAAAACGAGCTAGAGTTTGATTAAAGCGGACTAAACAGGGCTGGTGTGAATGCACCCTAAGTGTTTTGAGCTTGAGGCTGTTTACTTCAGATGGGAGTCATAACATCTGAGAGATCCTCAAAACTTTTCTGAGAGCTGATGGTTCACACAGTTTTTTTGTATGATGCTTGGTACTTTTGTTTGTTTTGCCCATTTTGAGCAAATCATCTTTTGTCCCAACCTGATGTGGTCATCTGAGGTCCGTCTTTGTTTATTCCTGAGTAAATAAACATGTCTGCTCTGTTACAATTTGTGTTAGAAGACAAGTAGCAATTTCAAGTAACTACCAAATTTGAAGCATTGTTTTTCTCGCTGCAAGACTCACATTTTTGACTTAAGCACAAACTGACTGAAGGTTGCCAATCGCTTGCACAATTTCTCATCAGATCCTCACCGGCCCCTGATGAAATCACAGTGACTTTCAGCTACCTTGGGCAGTGACTTGCTAGTTATCTTCTTGTGGTGTATCCTGGTCTGATCCGCCAGCAGAACCCCGGAAAGATGAGTGAACCCAGCCCTCAGCACTGACCCATTAAGGAGCTGAGACCAGGTGATATGAAGGCCATTTTGGGTCTGGTTATGCCATTGTAGCTGATGCAACTTGATAAATCATTTCCTGCTTGCAGTGATAATAAATGACTTGATCTGGTCATATTAAATAACATCTCAACCAAAATCCAAATTAAACTATTTATCAAATAGATACACCTCAGACCTCAAAACTGTTAGACCTCAGTGCTGCATTTGATGCAGTTGGTCACAATATTTTACTACAGAGATTTGAATATTATATTGGAATTACAGGAACTGCTCTAAAATGCTTTAAATCATATTTATCTGATAGATTCCAGTTTGTAAATTTAAATAATGAATCTTCATCATACACCAAAGTTAGTCATGGTGTTCCACAGGGTTCAGTGCTTGGACCAATACCGTTTACTTTGTATATGCTTCCATAAGGTAATGTTATTAAACAGCATGGGATAAATGTTCATTATTATGCTGATGATATTCAGTTATATTTGTCTATGAAACCCAGTGAATCCAATCAGCTATTTAGACTACAAACATGTTTTAGACAAAAAAAAAAAAAAAAACTTGGATGACCCTTAATTTTCTGCTTTTAAACTCAAAAGAAACAAAAGTTTTGGTTTTGGGACCTGAGCATCTTAGGAATAAATTTTGCAGACTTTCACTTTCTCTGGATGACATAAATTTGACCTCCACTTCTAAAGTGACAAACTTTGGTGTTAGTTTTTTTTTTTATCAGGAAATGTCTTTTAACGCTCACGTTAAAAAATGTTACCAGAACCGCTTTCTTCCACCTGTGTAATATGACTAAAATTAGAAACATCTTGTCTAAAAATGATGCAGAAAAACTAGTTCATGCATTTGTCACATCTAGACTGGACTATTGCAATAGTTTATTATTGGGGTGAAAAAGAATATTACAAAAGTCTCTAAATTTTATTGAGTTTTAGAGAAGAAAGTTGATGGACGTTAGAAATTCAGGCAGTAGCTGCATTTAATATACATTCATACATACCCCGCCCACACACACACACACACACA
>NC_056501.1:34629100-34644581 GCF_014905685.2 Nematolebias whitei | reverse complement strand
ATATGTGTGTGTGTGTGTGTGTGTGTATGTATATACATACATATATACACTCTTTTGTATTTATTTATTTGCTAATTGTTAGGCTTCTTGATCTGGGACCTGAGTCTGAATTTCGTAGTGTCAAACATGCAAATGTGAGCTGGTATGACAATAAAAAAATCATTGAATCCTTAAAATGATCACTAATAAAATGAGACACAAATGGTAAAAACTAGGGGTGTAAAGGTACGCTAAAATCACATTTTGGTTCGGTTCAGTTTCAAGGAGGGCTCGATTCAGTTAATTTTTGGTTAAAAATAAATAAAAATAAAGGCCAAAATAAAGACTTACAAAACGTTCATTTTGAAAATATGCCAAGTAAACAATACATTTCTATAAAAATAAATAAAAGCAACCCATTTGGATGATATTTTAAATAAACAACACTCTTTACAATAAATAAACTATATTAACAATACTAAAAATCTTAATAAATACAGTAACAGTCAGAGCCAGAAGAATAAGCAGCAACAGACCGTTTACAATCTAACTAATCAAATTTTAAGATTTTGGTCAAACAGACCAACTTATCTATATTTTCTGCCAAAAGTTTTGGTGACAATATCCCCAGCAGTGGAGAAAACCACTCACTAGCAACAGAGGTAGCAGGAATAGAGAGTGTGGCTGTATTTGGCCTCACTGTCTTTCCACCCAAGAAGAGGGTCAGCTTCAAGGGAAGGGCACCCTAAAGCTCTGTACTCACAAACCTCTTCTTGGGCCTGCTCCAAAAGGGACTTGCTACTTCCCACCTGTCCCTGGAAAAGTTCACCAAAAATTTCAGTCATTCAGTCAGATTTCCCTGAAGAGAAAGAAGACTCAGCTGCTATCTCAGTGACATCCTCATACTTCAAACAGCACAAAGCTGTAAAAAAAAAGATTTATTTAGATTATAATTTTAAATTCACAAAAGGTAATTAGATCACAATAAGAAAATATACAGTTCCCACCTGCCTGAAGACTATCACCATTATCCCAGTCACAAAGAGCTCTACAGTGACTGGTCTGAATGGCTATCAGCCAGTGGCCCTCACCCTGATAGTCGCTAAATGCTTTGAAAAACTGGTCATGACCCACATCAAAGCAACCATCAATATCAACGAGGACCCTGATCAGTATGCATACTGCGAGAACCAATCAACAGAATATGTCATCTTTCTGTTGTCCACACTGCTCTCACCCACCTGGAGCAGAAGGACTCTTACGTCCGTATGCTCTTTGTGGACTTCACATCTACCTTCAACACCATCATCCCTAAACCCTGATGGACAAACTACTCACACAAGGACTAAGCCCCTCCATTTGCAACTGGGTACTAGACTTCTTAACAAACAGACCAGTCATTGATGATCCACAACTTCTCTTCCTCCACCATAACCCTCAGCACTGGCTCCCCTCAGGGATGTGTGCTGCGCCCTCTCCTGTTCACTCTGCTCACGTTTGATTGTGCAGCTACCCATCCAGGCTGTCACATTGTAAAGTTTGCAGATGATACAGCAGTGGTGGGATGCATCACAAACAATGATGAGTCCAGCTACAGGCAGGAGGTGGAACACCTGGAGAGCTGGTGCAAAGAGAATAACCTTCACATCAATGTGAAGAAGATGAAGGAGATGATTATGGATTTCAGAAGGAACAAACACACCTACACCCCCCTGAATATAAGAGGATCTGCGGTGGAAGTGGTCTCCAGCTACAAGTACTTGGGTGTACACATGAATGACAACCTCAGCTGGAGCAACAACACCACCAGCCTGATCAAGAAAGCTCATCAGAGACTCTACTTCCTCAGGCGGCTGAGACGAGCTGGTCTGAGAAGCTCAGTCCTCACCTCCTTCTACAGGTGTGCAGTGGAGAGCATCCTGTGCTCCAGCATCAACGTATGGCATGGAGGCTGCACAGCTGCAGAAAGAAAAGCTTTGCAGAGAGTGGTGAAGGCTGCACAGAAGTCTGTTGGAGTCCGCCTCCCCAGGATAATCACTGTGAAAAATCACATTTTGTTGCTGCTGATCTGTTTCAGGTTGATGTGTTCATGCGTGCTCATCCGCTCACACAGACTCATGTTCGTGCTGCTGTTCGTCGTAATATTTTTATGTTATGAGTGCTTAGTGTATATTTAGCTGATGTTTTTCTTGGTTCATATCTTAGATCTTATTACTGTTTTTCTTTTAAATTTTATTGTTAGATGTAACTGGGACCCTGCATACATGATCTTGTTCCACTACATGTATCACATGAGATGTGAATGACAAATAAATCTCTCACTCTGTGACTGACTCTCTGACTCTGATAACAATACCTCATCTTGCACGATCATCATTTCTGTTACGAGGTGTTTGAATATTCTCTCACTCATCATCATGTGGCAGGGCTTTAAATCTGGGCTCCAGGGCTTGTTGACGATCAGTTTTAACTTTTTCATAAAGTGCTGGTACAAGCTTTTTGGCTGAAGTCTTGATGTGATGGGATGTCGTAGGCAGCGGGGCTCAAAAACTTTAATAATTTGATTAAAGCCGGCGCATCAACTAAAGAATTCGGACGTAGATCCAGAGCTTTAAAAACTCCTACAGCTTGTGTTATTGCTTTGGACCGATCTGATTTACCTGATAAAGGTTGTTTAAATGTTGCTGCTATCGGTCTTTGCACCAAGCTGCTATTCTGTAGAAGAGATGTTCACATTCGGATGATGTTGTTTCAACTGCGTTAACAAGTTAGACGTGTTGCCTGCTGCAGATCCAATCTCCGTGAAACAACGTCGACACACAGCTTTGGATTTGTTCACTTGTCTTTTCCTATTGTTGAGTTTTAACAAGAAAGCCATAATGCTCCCAAACAGAAGACCGCAACGAGATGAAAGGATCTTCAAGCTCTGACTGTTTCGTTGCCTGCCAGGCTGCTAATGCTACGCGTGATGCGAGACTATGCAACAATTAATAGCGCCGTGCTGAAACACGCTTAGGAACTTTAGTTCCACGGTGCATAATCTCTCGTTAATAAAATTTAATGAGTGAAAAAATAACCGAAATGGTACGCACATGTACCGAACCGAACATGCCGTACTGAAATGGTTCAATACACCCACATGTACCGTTACATCCATCCATCCATCCATCCATCCATCCATCCATTATCTTTACCCGTTTATTCCATTTTGGGTCACAGGGGTCGCTGGTGCCCATGTCCAGCAATCACTGTGCGAGGGGCGGGGTACACCCTGGACGGGTCGCAAGTCCATCACAGGGCCACATAGAGACAAACGAGACAAACAACCATTCACTCTCACTCACACCTAGGGACAATTTAGAGTTACCAATCAGCCTAACATGCATGTTTTTGGACTGTGGGAGGAAACCGGAGTACCCGGAGAAAACCCACGCATGCACGGAGAGAACATGCAAACTCCACCCAGAAGGCACCTGGACCGGGGTTTGAACCAGGGGCCTGCTCGCTGAGAGGCAGCAGCTCTACCAGTTGCGCCACCGTGCTGCGTACCGTTACACCACTAGTAAAAACGTTCATAGTTTGTATACCATTGTATTGGGAAATTTAACTGAATAAATTACATTTTTTGTAAGGCAACCTCACATTTTCATTGCTTAATCATAACAAATACTCTTACCAGTCTTACCAGTGTATCAAAACAATGTTATTTACTGCTTTTAATAAAGAAATACTAATAATAATATGCAGAACTACGTTAAGTCTTTTGGCCCAACCCTCCACAATATTTTATATTTCTCATGTGGCCCCATGGAAAGAACAAGTGCCCACCCCTGACATGGATGGTTTGATAGTCAGGATCACAGACAAAAATATTGAAAAATTTACTTTTTCAAAACAGGAATACATACTCTAAGAGCTCGCAGCAGAGGAAACGTGATTCATAAAAGCTTTGTCTTGAAGGGAAGAGAAGAGTAAAGCAGCCTACATTAAACTCAACTGAATCCAAATACACATCGTATACATGTTCTATTGATTTCACTTATGGAATACTGTTCAAAACAATGATAAATGCTCTGATCAGATGTACCTCTAATGACACCACAATAACAGCATGTAGGAAGCAACATATTAGAAGATTCTTAAAACGAGGGTAATGGAACCAGAGAGGATTTAGAGCCAAAGATCTTTAATTATTGCACTTTAGGGCACTTGGCAAACTTCAGTTTTAACTATAAATGATCTTTTCGATTGCATAGATAAAATAGCACTTATGTGGTAATTCACATTATCTCACGATCCACACAAAAACATAAGCACATCTTATGTTTGTTTATTTGTCATATGCAGGTTAACAGAAGGTCAGAAATGCAATGTCCAGGATAAAAAACAGCTGGATTAGGTTGGATAATTGCAATGGTTTGTTATCAGAGTGTCCAAAAACTTATTTTGAAAGTCTTCAGTTAATCCAAAATGCTACTGCCAGAGTTTTAATGGGAGTTAGTAGGAGAGATATATAAGGATGTTGCCATCTTGTTGGCCCTCTCTGTCTGTGCACCCTTGTGTGTCTCATTCAATCCCGATTGATTTCACCTTCTGTTCTCAGCTGCTTGTAATCGCATCTTGTCTTGTCTGTGTATTTAAGCCTGTCAATGAGTCTTGTCCTTTATCTCGTCGTCGTTGGGTATTGTCCTGTTCTGTCCTGCCAGCTTGATCTGATTCTCTGTTTTTGTGAGTTGCTGCCACGTCAGCCTTTTTGGTTTATTATTATTATTAAAGAGTATTTATTTTTGTAAATCCTGGAGTCCTGACTTTTCCTTGCATTATTGGGCTCACCCCTGCTCTACTCTGTCTGAAACCCTGATAAGATCACATTTCTCCAGTTTTAGTTTCTCTCCATTGGCTCCCTGTCAAATCCAGAATTGAATTCAAAATCTTACTTCTACCCTACAAAGCTCTCAACAACCTAGCTCCATCTTACATTCCGAATCTTATTGTTTCATATTTTCCTAACAGAGCACTTCACACTACTACATATTTACTTGTGGTTCCTTAAGTTTGCAAAAGCGGAATGGGAGGAAGCTCTTTCAGTTATCAGGCTCCTCTCTTGTGGAACCAACTTCCAGTTTATGCCTGTGAGGCTGACACATTGTCCAGTTTTAAGACTGGGTTTTAGACTTTCCTTTTTGATGAATCCTATAGTTAAGGTTGACTTGTCACGCTGCCTTAGGCTTAGACTGTCAGGATGGCACCATCTAGTGGGCCTTCCCCCTGTCTGTTCTCCCTTGTGTCTGAATTGATTGTTTTGATTATCGTCACCTGTGTCATGTCCTGGTTGTGTGTATATAAAGTCTGTCTGTCAGTTCTGTCATTGTCGGTTCATCGTTGGGTATGTCCTGTCTTGTCCTGCCTGAGTGATCGTGTTTCTAGAGGCCATGTAAGTTTTGCTGCCATGTCAGCCTTTTTGATTTATTATTATTATTATTAAAAGTATTTTTATTTCATACATTTGCCTCCTGAGTCCTGCCTGCGCAACTGGGTTCTTCTGTCCTGATCTGCCACGAAAAAACCTGACATAGACTACGAGAGGATAAATTGACATTTCTTAAAATGAACTGTTACAAACGAATAGACTGAATTTGAAATTATTTTTATCTTAACTTGTGATAGTAGATGGAAGAGTCCTTGTGCTGGGTGGGTGTGGTCCTTAATGATGCTGCGCAGACATCAGCTGTGGATGGTGTGGAGTCTGCTACTAGTGATGTCCTCTGCTGTTTGCACCACCCTCTGTAGGGCTTTCCAGCTCTGACTGGTTCAGTTCCCATTGTTGGATAAAAATATTCTCTATTCATCTTTCTCAAAGAAGCCACAGTCCAGGACACAAAAGGATTTTTAACCAGTTTTACTTGCAAGGGCAGATTTTCACAACAGGTTACACAGATGTATAGAAGTTTTACATGCATGGAGCCTAATCATGATAATCTGCCGTGGGCAGCGTGTGAGAATTGTTTTCATACGCTTATTAACTCATGACACAGGCAGACACTGATGACCTCGGCCACCCAGCTGTGCATGCAGGATCAAACCAGCTCCTCCTTCAGCCTTCTCTGAGAAACATAGAACTCTCTGGTAACTCAAACACATGACTTGTGGGCAGTTATTATCAGCCATAGTAGTTAAAAACATCTACAAATCTTGACCAAAGACTCCCCTGACACCCCCCCCCCCCCCCACCCCATTTAAACAATGAGCTGTAACTAGTAACTGAGTTTGGCACATCAAGCATTAAACTACATAAGATCTTCCATTTATGAAGGTGACTTTAACTGGAAATTGTTCTCACATCGCTCCCTAAGAGTCATTAGGGTCTTTGTTTGACTCAAAGAGAGATAATTTGGCCCAATGTATGAAGGTGTAATTTATAGGAAACATCTAATTCATTCAAAACGTTTAAAACCAATAAGGCCAGTACTACAAAAATACACATTTTAAAGAAGCAGTAAAACATGCTGGGATCTTAAATATCAGCTGCCTCAATCATCTTTACATTAATCAACTGAGGATGAGAAAGATAACAAAAGAGCATTCAAACAGCTTGCATTTGGGATTTTTAGAAGAAATCTCTTTAGACCCATTAGATGTATAAATGTAGAAGCATTTATCCAAATAATTTGTGAATTTGTGAGAGCAGAAAAGACTTATAGCTTCTAAAGCTGGTTAATTACTGTAGCATGATTGTTTTTGTGTGTATAGCTGCAGCTTCAAGTGTTCCTGGAACTAATCATTAAAAACTAAGAATACAATAAAAACAAAGTGCTCGAACAAGAAGGCTCTTCCTTGCAGGATGCAGTGGCAGCCCTTCTTTGGCACAGTGGTGGTAACTCTCTCGTAAACAAAGACAGAGGTCAAACTGGGTCATCTGAGCACCACAAACTAAAGGATGAGAACCAATCACTGTGCACCAAGATGATTCTAAAATTACAAACACTGTCTCAACATGATCACCTAATGGACATAGTTGACAATAAATCATATTCATTCATTCAACCTTTATTTAGACAGGTAAATACCATTGAGCCTCGAGGACTCATTTACAAGAGAGACCTGATTTCAACAAAGAATGATGACAACAATGGACAACAGCGACAACAATAAACAGTTATAAAAAGGTATACAGATTTTTTTTTTTACAAATGGCCAAAAAAAGTAACAAAAACAGCTAGATCATAAGGCAAATGTAGAAAACTAAAAACAGGAACATGTCTGCTTTGGTCCTCGCCAGGAGTCCAACAGATTTTTAAAGCCACTTAGAGAGGTTGAGAGCTTCAGGTCTTATTACATGTATCCCACTGTAATAATTAATATGCCTGTTTGTTTTTATGTTCAGGTCAGAAGAACATGTTTTAGCTTGTCATTGTTTATTTGTTTGTTTATTTATTTATTTTCTGCATTAAACTCCATCCACTTACCACAGCCAAGATGAAACATTTGTGTGTTTATTATAGCTCATTGCCAAAAGGTGGGCAATATTATGTACATGTGTTTGTTTGATTTTTTTGGAAATATTAGTAAAATATCTCATGGTCGAAGACCATGAGGAGGGAAACGTGTCAGGAAACAGAGGGAGAAGAGAAAAGTGAAGAATGTATAACTGAGGGCTGCAACTCTAATTGTGGGGACAATGACAGGCAAAGGTAGAGACCTAGCTGACATGATGCAGAAAAGAAAGGTAGATGTTTTATGTGTCCAAGAGACCAAGTGAAAGACAAGACAGAGGGATCAGGCTGTAAAGGATGTGCAGCAGGTTAGGCTTATTAAATATAGGAATGGTAATGGTAACAAGTGAGGAGAGTGTGATGGGAAGATGGAAGGAGTACTTTGAGGAGCTAATGAATGAAGAGAATGAAAGAGAAAGAAGAGTAGAGATCATAGAAACTGTGGACCAGGAAGTGGGAAAGATTAGTGAGGGTGAAGTCCGGAAAGCTCTGAAAAGAATGAAGAATGGGAAGGCAGTAGGACCAGTGGAGGTTTGGAAATGTCTTGGAAAGATGGCAGTGAGGTTTTTGTCTCAAATATTCAATGGCATATATGAGGGTGAGAAAATGCCTGAGGAATGGAGAAGTGTGCTGGTGCCCATTTTTAAGAACAAGGGTGATGTACAGATTTGTAGCAACTACAGGGGAATTAAGTTGATGAGCCACACGATGAAGATCTGGGAGAGAGTTGTGGAAGCAAGACTTCAATGAAAGGTGACTATCTGTGAGCAGCAGTATGGTTTCATGCCAAGAAAGAGCACCACAGATGCCATATTTGCTTTGATAATGATGATGGAGAAGTACAGAGAGGGTCAGAAAGAACTCCACTGTGTCTTTGTGAATTTCGAAAAAGCATATGACAGAGTGCCGAGGGAGGAGGTGTGGTATTGCATGAGGAAATCTGGAGTGGCAGAAAAGTATGTTAGACTGGTACAGGACCTGTATGAGGACAGCAGGACGGTGGTGAGATGTGCTGTAGGAGTGACAGATAGCTTCAAGGTGGAGGTGGGATTGCATCAAGGATCGGCTCTGAGCCCCTACTTGTTTGCTCTGGTGATGGACCAACTAACAGATGAGGTCAGGCAAGAACCCCCATGGACTATGATGTTTGTAAATGACACTGTGATCTGTGGAGAGAACAGGAAACAGGTGGAAGAGAACTTGGAGCGGTGGAGGTATGCACTTGAAAGAAGAGGAATGAAAGTCAGCTGTAGTAAGACAGAGTACATGTGTGTAAATGAGACGGAGGCCGGATGAACAGTGAGGCTACAAGGAGCAGAGGTCACAAAGGTGCAGGACTTCAAGTACTTGGGGTCCACTGTCCAGGAAAATGGAGAATGTGGTAAAGAAATGGAAAAAAAGAGTCCAGGCAGGATGGAATGGATGGAGAAAAGTTTCAGGAGTGATTTGTGACAAAAGGATGTCAGCAAAGGTCAAAAGAAAAGTTTACAAGACAGTTGTGAGATCAGCTATATTGTATGGTCTGGAGACAGAGCCATGGACAAAAAGACAGGAGAAAGAACTGGAAGTGGCAGAAATGAAGATGCTAAGGTTCTCCTTAGGAGTGACAAGGCTGGATAAGATTAGGAATGAAATCATCAGAAGTACAGCACAGGTTGAACAACTGGGAGATAAAGTTAGGGAGGCCAGACTGAGATGGTTTGGACATGTCAAGAGGAGGGACCGTGGGTATACTGGTAGAAGGATGTTAGAAATGCAGCTGCCAGGAAAAAGACAAATGCTATATGGATGCAATTAGAGAGGAAATGAAGGTAGTTGGAGGACAGAGGATGCAGAGGACAGAGTCAGGTGGAGGAGGATGACTCGCTGTGGTGACCCCTGAAGAGGGAAAAGCCGAAAGAAGAAGAAGAAGTAAAATATCTCATGAACAACTGAATAGATTTTAAGAAATCACTCAGAAAGTAATCTGAATAATTTAGGAGTCAGTCCAATTCAAGATGACCACTACATCTAATCAACCTTAGAAAACACATAAATTCAACCTTTATTCATTCAGGTTAGTCTCATTGAGTCACGAGGACTCATTTACAAGAGATACCTGTTTTAGACAAAGAACACAGATGATGTACACACAGCAATAAGCATTCATAAAAAGTATATAAAAGGGAAATTACTGTAAATAAAAGAAGTGATGTAAAATAAAACAAAAAACAACTACATTTTAAAATTCAATTCAATTCAAATTCAAAAATACTTTATTAATCCCAGAGGGAAATTATTTGTTGTTGTAACTCGTTATCCTGATTTCATTAAGAGATGTTATAGATGCTGATGGCTGTAAGCAGGAAGAATCTCTTGTAAAGGTCCATCCCACAGTGGAAGAAACTGGCTGCAGATGCCGTCCGATCCGTCCACCAAGACTCGGCTGGCCTCTTGGTTCCCCTCGGGCTGTAGGACCGCCCAAATGCTGGGCAGAACTCCTCCCAGAGCGATGGCCACTCCTCCTAGCAGTCTGCCGAGCTCCTCGTAGCTGCGGACAGCCAACTGTAGGTGCCGAAAGACAATCCTATCCTTCCGCTGTCATGAGCCGTGTTTCCTGCTAGTTCCAGGATCTCAGTGGTCAGGCACTCGAGCACAGCTGGCAAGTAGATGAGAATCCATCCACAGAACATCCTTTTCAACTCTTTTGAGATTTGGGGCTGTAGTTGAGATATTATTTGAGCTTTTGAGATGTTAATCAGCTGCTGTTGGTTGTAGAAAACTGCCTTGTTGCCATGGTTACGCATCATAACAAATGTCCAAAACTAAAAAAGTTTCAGTAAAAATCCTTCCAGCTGCACAGCATCCGATACCAGAGGAAACAATCATCCAAAAAATTGTGACTTACATCCAGAAAAAGAGGAATTAAAGTTTCCAAAAGCAAAATCTCAAAATGAAAGTAACAGAGCTGCTCCAACATGCAGCCACCTTGAGCGGCGCAATTCTAGAACATGTGTAAAACAGTGCAAATGTATATGAATGCATTAAATACATTATAAAATGTATAAATGGCCATACAGACTGAATGTTACAGTTAAAGTTTGATGTGGCAGTAGCTGAGAGTCATTCATATCTTATATTATGATTCATAATGTCAAGTCAAATTTATTTATAAAGCACATTTAAAACAGCAGCTGTTACCAAAGTGCTTTACAATAAGATCCATCCATCCATCCATCCATTATCTTTACCCGTTTATTCCATTTTGGGTCACGGGGGTCGCTGTTGCCCATGTCCAGCAATCACTGTGCGAGGGGCGGGGTACACCCTGGACGGGTCGCAAGTCCATCACAGGGACACATAGAGACAAACGACACAAACAACCATTCACTCTCTCATTCACACCTAGGGACAATTTAGAGTTACCAATCAGTCTAACATGCATGTTTTTGGTCTGTGGGAGGAAACCGGAGCACCCAGAGGAAACCCACGCATGCACGGAGAGAACATGCAAACTCCACCCAGAAAGGCCCCTGGACCGGGGTTTGAACCAAGGACCTGCTCGCTGAGAGGCAGCAGCTCTACCAGTTGCGCCACCGTGCTGCCAGGTGCTAAATCGTTTAAAATAATTTATTTTAAATAAAAATAATTTATTTTAAATAAAAATTCCATGCTGCTCATCCATCAATCAGCCAACTGTGTGTCATGTCCAATCTTACTTTGAAAAACCGCGAAAGGGCGAGTAAGCGAAAGTCGAACCGCAAAGTAGCGAGGGATTACTGTACACCAATGTGTGAGGTAAGTAAGTGTGTCTATGTAAGAGCATGTTGTGTGTTCATTCAACCTTTATTTATACAGGTTAGTCACATTGAGTCGCGAGGACTCATTTACAAGAGAGACCTGTTTTGAACAAAAAACAGATGAGGTACACAATGTGTGCCTTAGGATGAGCAAAAACAGTAAAAATTCTTCTTTCTAGGTTGCTGCTGGGGAAAACGAGAGAAGAAGAGGTGCCGTGTTTGCAAGTCATCTGATGATGTCAAGATGAGCATGATGTGTGTGAAATGTGCTAAATTCATGTGCACAAAGCACACTTGTCCCTCATGAAGATGACAAAACATCTTGTTTATGTCCACCTATTCATTTTTGTGTTGTTCTGGTTTTAAACAGTGTTTGCTATCACAACATGATGACGTATGCACCACACATGCACTGTGTTCATGTTGCTAATCCCTTATTTTGTTGTTATTTTTCTTCATTTCTGATTTAAAAACAGTGATTGAATAAAGTTTATTTTCAAAAGAAACCGTCATGACTCACATGTCTTGATTTTAAATCAATGTGTCAAATTGACCCCAAACCAAGCAATTGTCTCAAGTTCATTTATAAACATCACTCATTGAAAAGAAATATCTGCAAAATGTAAAAAAAAAAAAATCTATTTCCTGTATAACTATAACTTCTTTCTGCATAAGTTTTTTTCCAGTGGACAAAAAAAAAAAAAAAAATCAAAAGCACTGTCCAGATGTCCCTATGATGGACTGGAGACATGCCAGGTGTCCTCTGCCTCTTGCACAGTGACTGCTGGAGATAGACACCATCTACCCCCATCACCCGGAAAAGAGAAACGGGTCAAAGAAAATGTATTGATAGATTTTAAACTGAGTTATTTATTTATTTATTCAAGTGATTCTTGTTGTTTTTTTGTTTGTTTGTTGTTGTTGTTTTTGGGGGGGAGTATATTTTTGTCCTCTGTGCATCATAGTTGTAAGTAGCACCCCCACCTATGTAAAAAGGTATCCAAGTAACCCAACAAAGTTAATGAAGGTCCTCTGGATGGTTTCTTTTTGTTGAAACATTTCGTCTTTCATCCAAAAGACTTCATCAGTCCATGGAGCCACAACAAACTCAGTCTTATAAGTAGCACCTTCACATAGTGGATCAACCAGTTTGATGGTGAAAATCTGGTTTCTGGAGTCCACCCTCTCCCATGCCGACTTGTCTGAGGCAGCCAAGTGGTTCAAAACGTGCTCAATAATCCAGATAAAAAATCCAACAAAGTAAAACTAGTTAGACAAACTGAGGTCTCTGTGGAACGCCTGGCTGCTCATGAGTGCTGTGGGGTAAACAGCTCTGCTTCATGTCACAGTGGAGCAGCAGTATTTCCCTCTGAGGCCTCACATATCACCAGTAGCACTGATCAGGACTTGGCTCCACTGTAGGTAAAACTTTTACCAGGTCAGGACTGAACACTCCTTCATGAGGCCTGAGGCTGTCTTCACGTACACACTCAAACAAGTTTGAGACAATGCTCATGTTCGTACAAGTCCATAAAGCCTACAAAGATGAGGACTCCTGTGCTGCCCTACAGCCTTTGTGTGGTTCTGTTGTCAAGGCAGAGAAATGTATGGCACAATGGGTCTGCCCTTAAACTCGACTGGAGACCGTGAATGAGAGGATGGATTGAGGCAAAGAGAGGAAAGGAGTGCAGGACAGGGTGGAAGAGGAGAGGAGATTGAGGGAGGGAGGGTGGAGGAGTGAAGCAGCAGTAATGGGCTTTTTGTTCTGGTTGGCGTGACTCATAAAGCCCTGGTCAGGGCAGCACAACAGGCACAGAAAGAGTAGAGAGCTGTTTTAAATTCACCTTTATTTAACCAGGCAAATCACACTGAGCTCACAGATCTCTGTTGTAAGGGAGGCCTGGAGGCAGCCCAACACACATGTTTTTTTTCACTGTGGGAGGAAACCAGAGTACCTGAAGAAAACCCATGCAAACACTAAAAGGACATGCAAAGTCCATGCAGAGAGACCCTGGGTCCAAGCCAGGAAGCCAGGAGCTTATTGCTGTGAGGCCACAGTGCTAACCACTGAGCCACCATGCTGCCCCTTTAATGCTTGCAGGTTGACCTATAACACTGTTACAGGATTTGATTGTCCACTTTAGGCTTCATGAAATTTACCTGGGTTTTAAATTAACAGTCAAAAACTGTGAACAAGTGATTTTGTTTTAGGAACGTAGAATCTAAGGGTTTGGTGGAGGAAATACTGTACAGTGTCCCGTCCCATCTCTTATTAACTTCAACTCTCTCCAGCTTGGTTCTAACCTTCCATTCACCTGCAAAGTTCTTGAAAACCTGTTGTCTCTCAACTCCATTTCCATTTTAACCAGTCTTTATGAACAATTCCAGACTGGTTTCTGTCCAGATCATAGCACATAATCTGCTGTCCTGAGAAATATCAATGCTCTTCTCATGGCAGCAGGTTCTGGTTTCCCTCTTCATCCTCACTGATCTGAGAGCAGCCTTTGATACCATCTCCTACAACAATATAATAGATAATCATAGACTTTCATCCACTGGCATCACGTTTGCCTTCACCACGCTCAGTAATGTGTAAAGCTGTTTTAATTTTTATGTCTTTTTGTAAGAGCCACCTGAACCTGAGGAGATCATTCAGTTTCTTTTGAGGTGGGTTTCTGTGGTGAGGTGTTTAATAAATAATATCTCTTTTGTTTTAGCTCCTTGTACATCTCACTGTAGGGAAACAAGAGGCTGGTCAAGTTGAAGAGCTAACAGCAGCCAGTAGTCTGAACCAGCCCCAGTCTCAGACAGTTCTGTTCATATAAATGCTGTTTCATAACCCTTTACATCATTGTCAGTTTTGTACTACGTGATTGTTCTGGCAGTAACATCATCTTGTGTTTGGACGTTCTTCATACTTCACTGCAAATGTGACCGCAGCTGTCAGTGTTTGCAGATGACCGTATCATTTCATGTCAGTAACTTGTTTTCAGTTTGTTTTGGCCCTACATGGATGAACAGTTAGCTCACCACTACAGCCAACATTAAACTATGTTGTTTGTTTTTATTTTATTCAAAGATGTACAGCAGGTAAGACAATATTTTCAAGGTCAAGTCAAGGTCAAGGTGTCTTTATTGTCATTCACATCATATGTGGTACATGTGGTGGAATGAAACTATGTATACAAAGCCTCAGTTACATCCAACAAAAATACAAATTGTAAAGAAAAACAGTAGTAAGAGCTAAGATACAGTATGAACTAAGAAATACGCTGAACTAAAAACTACTACAAAACAATGTGCCAAACAACAGCAGCCAGCACAAACATGAGTCTGTGTGAGCAGATGAGGACGAATGAACACAGCAACATGAAATAAATCAGCAGCATAAGATCAGCAGCACTTATCAACAATCATACCTTTTCTACAGTACATAACCCCACTGAAAAAAACTGGTGTCGCTTTAAGTTACATAGTAGATGGTTGAAGCTACATTTTATTATTTGTTATTCAGCAGTAAATCATTATTCTGTAATTTGCATAAAATAATAATTTGGTTTTGTTGGAAGTTTGCAGCGTATGACTTTATTTCAACTTCTAGTTACCTACAGAAAAACAATGAATAGATATTTTCAGAATTACAAATTAGAGATTCCTCTCAAGATGAAGTGTATCTGCTATTCTTTTATTTTAAAATAACTCTTTATATAAAAGTTTGATTAGTGAACAACAGTGTCGTAAAGTTGAACATGTGGTGTTTAGTAGTTTGTCTCCATACGAACATGAAGGTCACGAAATATAATGTCCAAGAGTCATGTGATCAAACATCATTAAGGAAATGTGTTTTCATTGGATTCCTTAGATAGAGAACTTTACTAATTGGCTTTTATGTGAATGTTCCTGTAAAGTGCCCTGAGACAACTTTGTTGTGATTTGGCGCCATATAAATAAATTGAATTTAATTGAATTGCAGGGCAGCACGGTGGCGCAACTGGTAGAGCTGCTGCCTCTCAGCGAGCAGGTCCCTGGTTCAAACCCCGGTCCAGGGGCCTTTCTGGGTGGAGTTTGCATGTTCTCTCCGTGCATGCGTGGGTTTTCTCCGGGTACTCCGGTTTCCTCCCACAGACCAAAAACATGCATGCTAGGCTGATTGGTAACTCTAAATTGTCCCTAGGTGTGAGTGAGAGAGTGAATGGTTGTTTGTCTCGTTTGTCTCTATGTGGCCCTGCG
>NC_056501.1:34610088-34619100 GCF_014905685.2 Nematolebias whitei | reverse complement strand
ATATGCTAATTTTTTGGGACAGGCATTTTGGGTTTTCATGAGCTGTATGCCATAATCATCAGTATTAAAACAATTAAAGACCTGAAATATTTCAGTTGGTGTGCAATGAATCTGAAATATATGAAAGTTTCATTTTTATCATTACATTATGGAAAATAATGACCTTTATCACAATATGCTAATTTTTTGAGAAGGACCTGTACATGTTCTCGTTGTATCTCGGTGCAATGATAATAAAGCTTTTTCTGATTCTGATTTAACCTTCATTCATGCTTGTGACCAAATATGCATCGTAATTTCATTCTGCAGTGCATCTCTCATTTATGTTGAATGACAATAAAGACAATCTGAATCTGAATTTAACCAAACCCCATTGAGATCACCAATCTCTTGCAGGGGGGGACCTGGGCCTGAAGACAGCATGTGTTTTGGACTGTGGGAGGAAACCAAGGAACATGTAGAAACCCCACCTAAACATAAGAATATGCTGAAAGACCCCAGGTCCAACCAGGGTTGGACCCCAGATCTGACCAGGGATCGACCCCACATCTGACTAGGGGTTGAACCCACGACCAGCCAGAGGTCGACCCCAGGTCCGACCAGGGATTGACCACAGGTCCAATCAAGGTCAAGGTCAAGGTGCCTTTATTGTCATTCACACCACATGTGGTACATGAAGTGGAACAAAACAATGTACACAGGGTCCCAGTTACTTCCAACAAAAATATAAATTGTAAAGAAAAACAGTAGTAAGATCCAAGATATGAACTAAGAAATATGCTACACTAAGAATATACTAAGCAATAAAAGTACAAAACAATGTGCCAAACAACAACAGCACGAACATGAGTCTGTGTGAGCAGATGAGGATACATGAACACAGCAACATGAAATAATCAGGGGTCAACTCCAAGTCCAGCCAGGGGTGGACCGCAGGTCAAACCAGGGATTGATCCCTGGTCCAACCAGGGATTGAACCCACTGGCTTCTTGCTGTGAAGCACCTGTGCTAACCACTAAGCTGTCACGTTTAGATAAATTACAAACATCATGAAATATGCACTATAATAAAAAAGCAATGACATACATGAAGTGACAGAGATAGAGCTTTACTAGCCCGACACATTTCCAACAGTGTCATCCACCTGACATCATACGTTCAAATACTTCTCGATGCAGGAAATACATTATTTTACTTACTGTTGCATCACTATAATGGTTGTTATACTGAAAGTAATTTATCGTTTTCTCTGTGCAGCAGAGTTCAGAGACAGTGGGAGCTGCTTCACGCTGCATTTTGTCCATGGTGAGTATTTCCCAGCGGCGCCGGATTCATTTTTGAGGTGGGAGGGCCATGAGGGTCTTTACCCTGATTCATGCTCAGTAAATCAGGTAGAAAAATCCAACAACGTTAAGTCAGGTCCAGGTTCTGTTTGTATTCACTTCACTGAGCTGGAGCCCAGCCACAGATTTATTGTTTTTCATGTTTTGGAGTTAGATTATTACATGCAGTTTCTGTCAGTTTAGTGCCGAGCCCCGAGGAACATTTTATTTGGCCCAAAAACAATCTGATCTGAGTTTAGCTTCTGTAAAACATAAATTACACAGAGAATTTCATTAAAATGTATGAAAACTAAAAGGCCTTGCCCTGAAGCTTTTTGATGTTTAACTGCTGTGAAACATATGAGTCAAATCAAAGAGCTGGTGTCAGACTTCAGCTGAGCTCAAACATGAGATCATCTGCTCAGCTGAGTCAGATGTGCCTGTGTGTACAAACTGAAACACACTGTTATACATCAAATGCCTTAATGCATAAATGAGCATTTAATACCAAAACCAGTGTGCAATTACAGAGTTAAACCATTAGGGTGTAACGGAAATAAAAACCTCACGGTTCAGTTTGATACAGATCTTTTTGCTCAACCAGTTTCTCTACCGTTGACTGGTGTGACAAGAATTGTACATTTACATTTTTAGGTTTTCCATGCAGATGAGTTGCCCAGCCAGATATGTGCTTTTGTGTTTGCTTTTTATACATTGCAGTCTGATGTGACTTTGCACCTCCTCACTTTTTTTTTTCATTTAGCCTTTATTTATACAGGAAGTCTCATTGAGCCACAATAACTCATTTTCAAGAGAGATCTGTTTAGGGAGCAGATGGGGGTTAAGGGCATTGCTCAGGGGCCCAGAGTGGGGCGAATGAGGGTGGAGGGAGGTGTGGGAGTTCCACCTTTTCCACTAACATTTTGATGTTTACGGTACCGGGAGTTGGACCTGCGTCTTGCCGATCACAGGCCCATCTTCTAGCCTTTTGCTTTTGCTTGTCCATCTTTCTAACTTTTGGTGTCTCTCAGTGTAGCGAGAAAAAAAGCAGAAGCCTTGGATGAGTCAGAAATATCTGGAGATCTTTATATCTGTAAACGTATATCTCTGATATCTGATATACTTCTTATGAAGTGTTTGCTGTTATAATAATAGTTCTGGTTGTTGAGAATGGTTTAGAGGTAGATGAATGTTTCTTCATACTTCTTTTTACAAACTACACAGAATCCCAACATGTAGCTTTTGTTCACTTTTCCATCCTGGTGGTCCTTACATCCTGATGCTGCTCAATAACCCTGGTATATGAATCTAACCAGGTCCCCTGGACGGATTCTTCTTGTTGAAACGTTTCGTCTTTTGTCCTCTATCCATCCAGAGGACATGTTGTTCATTGGTATTATGAGTAAGTGTTGTGTGCACATCTTGTTGTAGGTAGCTCAAATCTCACTCTCCACTGTAGTTTGTCACATACTGAACATATTGTAAAACAACACTGTCATTATGTGACACATACCTGTACCAAGCTGGAAAACCTTTATCCTAAATTTGTTACATATATTATCATATATTATACTGTCCAAAAGATGCAAACATCAATGAATTCACTTAAAGAAATAGATTTTGGAATTGTCCTGTGTATCTATCATATGGCTGTTCACCCAGCAGTGATTTTAGGTTTTATTTTTATTTTGGGTTCATTTGTTCAAAACACATTTCTGCCAACTCTAGTTTTACTGAATACATTCACTTACTTCATGTAAGATCTTCAGGCCTAGGCCTCCCTTGCAAAAGAGATGTGTGATCTCAATGGGATTTGCCTGGTTAAATAAATGATAATAATAATAATAAAGATATGCCTTGTGAAAACTGGAAATGGCTTGTTTCTTGCTAAATACATTTATAATGAGGCAGTGACTGAGTGCTTTGTCTTTTTTGTTCCACAGGAAAATTGACACGTGGAACAGAAACCTGATGGTGTCGGCCTCCATTTATGTGTCTGATGCTTCACGATGACTTAGAGGACGCTTGACCGGAGGGTCCCCTGATAACACTTCAGATGTCCAGATTTCTGCTCTGAAGCCGCTCTCCTGACTACATTAGTGGGTTGTATTTTTTTGGAGACTGCTCACTGTCTGATTCATCGCTATGGCTAGCCTGGTGATCAACGAAACTGGGATGGAGGACTGTGGGATTGATGACTCCTTCAAGTACGACCTGTACGCTTCAGTTTACAGTGTGGTCTTTATCTTAGGCCTGGTAACCAACTGTGCGGCCCTCTTTGTGTTTTGCTTCCGGATGAAGATGCGCAACGAGACCACAATGTTTATGACTAACTTAGCATTGTCAGATTTAGTTTTTGTTTTTACTTTGCCATTCAAGGTTTTCTACAATGTCAATCGAAACTGGCCATTTGGAGATGGATTGTGCAAGGTTTCAGGAACAGCTTTCATCACCAACATCTATGGCAGCATGCTTTTCCTCACTTGCATCAATGTAGACCGCTTCCTGGCCATAGTGTATCCTTTCCGCTCGCGCACCATCCGCACTCGCAGGAATGCAGCAATGGTTTGTGCTGCTGTATGGCTGACCATTGTGGGTGGAGGAATATCTGTGACTTTCTTCTCTACCATCAACAGCAAACACAGAGCCACTACATGCTTTGAAGGCTTTTCAAAAAAAACCTGGAAGACCTATCTGTCTAAAATCACCATCTTCATTGAGGTAAACACAAACATGTCTACAAATATAGTCAAGGAAAAAAAGGAAGTCCACACCTTTCCTTCACTGGTGTTTTACATATCAGGACATCACAAAAAATGATGTGGTGATTAGAAGCTTCTAAAATCATTTTGAACCTAACGTCAAGTGAACAAAGCAGTCAATCTCTTCATGTCAGTATTGATTAAACAACCAAAATGGAAAAGGGGTGTGAAAAGTTCAACCATGTAGCTTTTATAGGATTTAAAAGAAAAAGAATCAGCCAAGTTCAGTTACTCACATGTATTGATTACATGATCAACTGCAAGTGAAACCATATTTTATAAAAGCAGGAGCTTTTTACAGTTTACTGAGGCAGATCATTTTGTGTGCTAATAAAAAGTCAAGTGGAAAGACATCAGCGATGACCTTAGAGAAGCAACTGTTGCTGTCTGTCAATCTGAAAGAGTTTTAAGATCATTAAAACAAAACAGGGTCAACCATTCTACAGCAAGAAACATTATTCACTTGGGATGGGGGGTGGAGAATTTGGCATTTGCCAAACTTTTCAGGAGTAGAAGTGACAGAAAACTGACCTCAAAGTCAGACAGTGCAAAGCTCTGAGAAACAACCAATAACAAACAAGAGTTCCAATTCAGACTCTACAGACTCTACTATTAGTCTCTTTAGAATGATTTGTTCAATTAGCTTTGTATAGATCTAGTAGAGCGCTGTATGAATGGGTACACAAGGACACAGATTGTAGTGTACAGCGCTTTGAGTGTCTTGATAAGATAGAAAGGTGCTATATAAGTACAGTCTATTTAAATGAAACAAAACACTTCTTGAACAATGTCCTTCCAACAGATGAAACCAAAGTTTATATGTTAACACGTAATGCACAGCAACATGTTTGGCAAAAACCTACAGCATATCAGCAAAAACGTGTCATACCAAATGTCAGGCATGGGTGGAGGAGTGGTGATGAGTTTGCAGTGGACCTGGACACCTTGCAGTCATTGAGTCAACCATGAACTCCTCTGCAGACCAAAGAAAACTCCAATCTGATAAACTTAGCTCAAACTGGGTCATAATAAAAGAGCAATGATCCAAACACAACAGCAAATCTACAACAGAATGACTGAAAAAAAAGAGTTGAGGTGTTATAATGGTCCACTCGTGTCCAGACCTCCACCTGATTGAAAGGGTGTGATGGAACTTCAGAAACACATCACACAGCCACAAATCACAAAGAACTCAAGACATGTTGTAGAGAGGAGTGGGCTAGAAGTCCTTCTACAACTATAAAGGAGACTGATAAAGACTGAAAAAAATAATGAAAGTTATTGTTGCTAAAAAAAATTCTGCAAGCTGTCAATCATGGAGTGAACTTCATTTTTCCATGTTGCCTATGTTTTTGTTTCATAAATACAGTAGAATCTGTACATTTTCCTACAATTGAAGTTAGAGTTTAATCATTTTAGAACTTGGTAAAAAAAAAAAAAACAACGTATTGTTTTAAATGATGTCCTGACATATAAAACCAGAGGGTGGATTATTTTTTTTTAACCCTGTCTGCATGCATCAGTTGGACAGTTTCTTTGTACGGGGCTATAAGATTAAACTCTTATTTCATTTTTTTCTGCCCCCCACCCCCCACCCCCAGATTGTAGGTTTTCTCTTCCCTCTTTTGGCCAATTTAGTGTGTTCCTCACTGGTTCTACGGACGTTGCGCCGCCCAGTGACTGTTGGTCATGGATGTGACAGCAAGAAACGTGTCCTGCGAATGATTGTGGTCCATCTAACCATTTTTATCATCTGCTTTGTGCCCTATAACTTATTGCTCTTCCTGTATGCCCTTGTGCGAACCCAGGCCTTGGCTAACTGCACTGTGGAACGCTTTGCCCGAACACTTTACCCCATCACCCTGTGTCTGGCCAGTCTCAACTGCTGCCTGGATCCCGTGGTTTACTATTTTACCTCAGAGAGCTTCCAGAAGAGCCTAACAATCAGTGGCAAAGGGTCTGGATCACGCCCTGAGAGCATCCCCCGCAGCGACACTGAGACACAGTACACAATACAAAATCTTTCCACAGACACACAGACTGTGGCCAGCAATGGAAAAGAGACAACAATATCTGACAGTCAGTTATGACTCAACCTGGTTGGGAAAAAGTTGGTTCTGAAGAACCTTTGAACTTGAACAATGAAGCAACAGGCTGTTTGATTGTGGACGTGACAAACAAATAGCTCAGCAGATTAGTTAAGCCTTGAGGTAAGTCTTGACGTATGGCCTGAGCTTTATAAATAAATCCACTCCTGGAGAGCAAAGGAATGTATCTGTATTTGTTCTGAATGAACATTGTGGGGCCACATAGCCACCAACACTTTGATCATTGTGATAGTCAAGATAGAAAAAGAGCCTCCAAAAGAGACTGCAGTATGACAACATCCAGGCTTAACCCACACAAAGCATTATACATTGTCCATAAAATGGAAATCCCTTTCCATTTCGTGGACACATTTAGTATTTTATAACTTTTAGATTATGAGTCTTAATTCTAACGGCTTAAACAATATTTTGTATTTTATTAGATATCAATGACACTACTTGTGAGATTTGTGGTTACTATGTACAGTATATAAATCTGTTGATCTGCTGAGTGAAATGTTGAAGTGATGACACTAAATTCCTTTCTTGAATGTTTTTTGAGATCGCATTCATTATTTCCCTCCAGCAGCATGTTCAAAACTGCTTTGCACTACCACACTCTGTTTGAAGGACTAAATTCTGAACTTGTGGGGTTGTTTTACTCCAACTCAAGTTTATTTTTCTGTTATCTCTGTGAGCACAGCAACAAGGCAGGAGCAAACCCTAATTTATTTGAGGACCCTTGCCTGTTTGCCGTGTCGCAGGCCAAACGCTCATTATGACTTAAGCAATGGTCTATTGTTTGCCTCTGAATGGGGCTCTCTGCCTTAAGCTGGCATTAAACTGCAGATCTGCACCAAGTCTCTTACACACAGCAAATATGCTCACATTCCAAAGCACAAATGAACAGTCTTGACTGTTTGCCCAAAATCATGCTTACACAACAAAAGCATGAAACAGAAATGAGTCAGCAGATCCAAAAACAGGAAATGCTGGTCAACATGTGTGGACAAATTTGTGGAGTACTTTTTGGATGAAATGCTCTAAATCTGACATCAGGCTCCCAGTGAAATATTGGTCACAACATGGAAGGGAAGGGAAGTCTGAGATTGTCATCATTATATGTTCCCATACGTTGGTGAAATTGGTTCTCTGCATTTAACCCATCGCACCTGGGATACACCCAGGTGGAGCAGTGGGCAGCTATGTAAGCTCCCGGGGAGCAGTTAGGGATTGGGTGTCTTGCTCAGAGACACCACAACATGTGGGAATGGCTGGGGATCGAACCTGGGACTTTCTGGTCCCAAGTCAGCTGCGCTAACTCTACTCCATCTCAGCCCCAGCTCATAAAGGGATAAAATAAACTCCATGGATTAAAGTTCTCTGTCGATGCAATGAATTCCCATCATCTGTAAAAATGAGGAGGGGAAGAAAAAGCGTTTTGTAGTGGTCTTGTTAAAGCCATCCAATCTAATGATGATGATACAGGAATTGCATAATTAATTAATTAAACTGAAGCTGCTATAAACCAATAAACAGAACCAGAGTCACAGTTTGAACCAGTCAGAGCAAAGCAGGGTGGGGCCTGCTGTACAGCCATCCGAAGGGTAGACGGAATTGTACCGGGCTGCAGCTTCTATGAAGTGCTGCCTTTATCGCTTAAATAAGAAAAGGGGAAAAAACATGAGGGGAGAAGGTATAAAAAAAAGATCTCTCACACTGTGTCCTTGGACATAGTGTAAGGCAGCCAAAAAAAAAAAAACTTCAGCACAAGCAACATACATAGACGTTATATATTTTGCAGGGGGAGTGGCGGGGTGGAGTGTGACAAGACAGTGAGATTGTCCATGAACACTTCTAGATAGTTTCCATAGTCTTGAGAGAAGGATATTACAAGGTCATTACAAGGATATTATATCAGTCGGTACAACTCTGATAGGGTCCACAGATGTTCTTTTTTTTGGGGGGGGGGGGTGAGCAGGAGCAGAGTGTCTTGTTAATAGAACATCTAAGGAGAAATTGAGATAGTCAGCCTTTCAAGGCCAAAGCCAAATTCAGATTTCAACATCGTTTTGGGTCAGGCCAAACTCACTATTTTCCACATCTGCCTTTATAGTCGTTAGTACATCTCATGGCGACTCCAAACAGTCGAATTGTGATTACTTACACCAAAGTCAGGGTTACAACTTCTCCAAGATTTATTCTTTCCAACCGTCCATGAACACCACCAGAAGTTCCACAGTCCTGCCTGCTCAGCTCTGATACCAGTTCACAGATAGTTTGCACAGAGTCTGAATGTTGCCAAGCCTGGCACACACATTCCAGATAGCTTAAACAGCTGCTGATGTTCCCAATCTTTTCAATAATCCAGAATTTCACAGAAAAGCAAAATCCAGTTATCATAAATCCAATTATGTTTCCGAGGTAAGAGGGGTCTCTTTCGTAATGTCTTCTTGTTGAGAAAATTTGATTAATTGCATTGAAAGACCAGCTGAACAAATCCGTAGTTTACAATTCAGAAGGTATGCAAAAAGGGGCTCTGAAAAAGGTTCACAAGACAAAGCGCAAAGCAGGGATGGAGAATAGGAAAAAGAGTGACAGCCTTTGTCGAGGGCAAGTCAGAAAATAAATATCTGTAAACCTAGAGAGAACCATTCTTGTTGAACCTAGAGATGACCATTCTCTGTAAATCTTGAGATGACAATTTTATATAAACCTAGAGATGATCATTCTCTGTAAACCTAGAAATGACCATTCACTGTAAACCTAGAGATGACCATTCTCTGTAAATTTAGATATGACCATTCTCTGTAAACCCAGAGAAGACCCTTCTCTGTAAAC
>NC_056501.1:34593324-34610078 GCF_014905685.2 Nematolebias whitei | reverse complement strand
GATATGACCATTCTCTGTAAACCCAGAGAAGACCCTTCTCTGTAAACCTAGAGATGACCATTTTCTGTAATTGCAGATATGACCATCTTTTGTAAACCTAAAGATGACCACTCTCTGTAAACCTAGAGATGACTACTCTCCGTAAACCAAGAGATGGCCATTCTCTGTAATTCTAGAGATGACCATTCTCTATAAACCTAGAGATGACCACTCTCTGTGAACCTACAGGTGACCACTCTCTGTAAACAGAGATGACCATTCTCTGTAAACTTAGAAATGACCATTCTCTGTAAACCTAGAGATGACTATTTTCTGTAAACCTAGAGATAACCACTTTCTGTAAACCTTGAGATAGCCACTCTCTGTAAACCCAAAGATGACCATTCTCTGTAAATTTTGATATGACCATTCTCTGTAAACCGCAAGATGACCATGCTCTGTAAACCTAGAAATAACAATTTTCTGTAAACCTAGAGATGACCATTCTCTGAAAACCTAGATGTTACCATTCTCTGTAAACAAAGGTATGACATTCTCTGTAAACCTAGAGATAACCACTTACTTTAAACCTAGAAATTACCACTCTATATAAACCCAAAGATTTCCATTCTCTGTAAATTTATATTAGACCATTCTCTGTAAACCCAGAGATGACCATTCTCTGTAAATCTAGATATGACCATGCTCTGTAAACCTAGAGATGACCATTTTCTGTAATTGCAGATATGACAATTATTTGTAATCCTAGAGATAACCATTCTCTGTAAACCTACAGATGACATACAATCTCTGTAAACTTATAGATGACCACTCTCTATTATCCTAGAAATGACAACTCTCTCTAAACAAAGATGGCCATTCTGTGTAAACCTAGAGTTGACCATTCTCTGAAAACCTAGTAATTACCATTCACTGTAAACCTAAAGGTGACAATTCTCAGTAAACCTAGAGATGACCAACAAAGTCCATGCTCAATAATCCAGGTATACAATCCAACATTTTTCAGTGAGGTGATCTGGACAGTTTATTTTTTGTGCTGAAACGTTTCGCCTTCAATCCGGAAGGCTTCATCGGTCAAGGAAACACACAACAAAACTGATTCTTCCCCCAACAGCTTACTCCAAAGTGGAACAAACCAGTTCTGCTTGTGATAAGATTGTCTCTTTGGTACGCCCCTCCTCCATTGCCGGCCGGCCCTCTTCCTTGTTGACAGTCTTGTCAAACTGTCCAGATGACCTGACTGAAAAATGTTGGACTAGAGATGACCACTTACTGTAAACCTAAAGATGACCACTCTCTGTAAACCTAGAAATGACCAATCTCTGTAATCATAGAGATGATCATTCTCTGTAAACCTAGAGAAGAACATTCTCTGTAAACCTAGATATGACCATTCTCAGTAAACCTAGAGATAACCACTCTCTGTAAACCTAGAGTTGGCCATTCTCTGTAAACCCACATACGACCAGAGGTGCAGAAAAAATTTTGATATACTAAAGAATCTAGATTCTTAGTGATTCTGAATCGATTCTAAAGGCCCATAAATTCATTTAAAAATGTGTTTATGTTTTTTTTTTCCTCTCTTACTCCCGAACGTACTGCATATTGCATTATGTGTCCGCTCAGTCGCAGTAGAATTTGGCAGTGTAGGCCACCGTACGGTAAGCTAGTTAGCCAGCTCTCTTTATCTGAATGGAGTCTTCTAGCATAGAGCAGGAGGACAGCGTGATTCAACCCGCTTCTTCGTCTTTAAAAATTATTTCAGATTCTACAATGTTCCGGGTGAAGACAACTTGACAAGAGCATGGTTGTTTACAATAGGTGTAAAATGAAATTGCTTTACAGTATTTTGGAAATACGACAAAATGCGCAGAAGATGAAAGCAAAAGCAGCAAACCAGCAAGCTCTGCAACAAACTTTCAGGCTTCCCCAAAGGCTGTGAAGATTTCCTACTCCCATCTCCTGCTATATCACAAAGGATTTACGAGCAAACAGCTTAGTCGAAGGTGACAGGTTCAGGTTTATTTTTAATACACTGGATCCAACGTACGTTATTCCTTCACATAGTTTTTTTAGTGATAAAACTGTGCCACAACTCCACCATGAAACAAAGAACAACGTGGGAGAAGCTCTTAATAATGTTACCAGCTGCAGCTAAAAGGTAATGGGTTTTTTCTCATATTATACAAAACATATTACATTTTGTTTTCACTTTATCTTACAAAACCTGTTAACCATCTTCATACATTTCTAGATCTCTGACTTCTTCTAAGTTCAGCAGATTAATTAATGTTTCCAGGGAATGCAAAGGTATCCAGCACAGTGTCATTGTTTTGTTCTGAGCCAGTTAAGGTTTATTTTGGGAAGTGTGCAAGTTTTGAAGCATTCCGCTTGCGTCCATTGTTTAGTAAATATGTGTTTTGTCCAACTTTCTTCATGACAGTCTGTGGTTCTGTAAATCTCGAAGATCCATTGGGAACGTACTCAGGTCTGCGAACACGAACAGTGTGACCCACTTTGACTGTTAATGTTTTAGTTCACTTTTGTTGTCTGTGTATTTCTTCATTTTATTCTGCTTGTGCTTCACCCTCTTTTTGATTTGGGTGTGTGATTTGCATGTCAGTGCTACTGGGCGTACGTTTAACTTGGTGCACATTTTTCTGTTTCTCAGTAGCTCAAATGGGGTTGCTCCTGTAGATGAACAGATGCTGCGAAATATTCATCAATTAAAACGGATTCCTCATTTTTCTGGACTGAATAAAACGTGCATTGAATTTAATGAAATGTAAACGTGAGACGTCATTTATCTTTGACCCATCAAAATGAATGCGGTCATTTATTTTACAGAATCAAAGTTTAACATCAAACATTTACATTAATTTGGCAAAATATGAAAATAACAACATAATTAACAGCTTTACAGGTAGTGAGAAACAATGCGGCGATTGTTTCCACTCTTCAGCAGAACAGCAGACATCAATGAAAACTGTACAATTATGATCAATTATCCACACGGCGGTGGATGAGCACTTTACACAGACATTTCTAAATTATCTGGAAGGATTTCTACTTGAGAGAAGAATTTAAAGATGGAAATGAAGTTTAAAGGGAGTAAAAGATGGTGTGTGAGGGGAAGTGTTGACCAGAACCGACACTCTCCATTAGAACCCAGCTTTTCCTCGGTACACTTTGGTAGGAAACTTGACTCATTACCTTTCTGAAGATAAATCAGCAGATATGGAGGTCCAGTTAACGCTACCTGTCCAGCGTCTCCATAGGATGGCTGTGACTCGTCTGAAGTAGTGACGAGATTCCGTCCGACACCAGCTCACCTCAGCAAGTGGACTTCACATGAGTGGAGTCCTTCAGAAGTTCCACTCAGAGGTGGAAGATGTTATAATCCAACTCGAAGAGCCTTATCATGGCTGGACTTCTGTTCTCCCAAACGACTTCACAGAAATGCGAACATCTCAGAACTTCTCCGCTCCGCTGAACTGCTCAGAGAGAACTAGGAAGTACCGGCATTTTAAAGAGCTCTATTTCCGGTACACCTGAGCGTTCCCTGATTGGTCCATATCAACCAGACAGGGGTGTGTTTTGTGATGTAAGAGGTTACTAGAAGTCAGAAAACAGCAAGAATTGTTATGGAACAGATTAAAACTGTTCTCAGAGACAGAGAGAGTTTTGTTTTGGCGAGTTTGGAAACAGGTGCCAACTTCTCTGTTGACGTCTGAGAGGATGTAAACAAGACAGTTGTTCCAACACATGTCTGCTTCGACTCCTGACCTTGGAAAACGCACACTTGCTCATTCAAAGACAGAAATCAGAAAATGCATAAAAATCTGTAACAGACCTTAACATGAATTCTAACTCTGCATAAGCATTAAAAAATCATTACACCGTTTCACAGTTAATAAAATTGATTAGTTCACTGCAACATCTAAAATGGTTTGAACCAAGACACTTTGATTATCAACATTTGTAAAATAGTAATGATAATAAAAAGAGAGTGTTCTTTCACTTGATTTTCAAGAAAGAGAGTCTCAGGATGGGTGAACCTGTATCTCTGGATCCAAACCAATGAAACGACAGTTTCTGTCCCACAAGGTTCTTAAGGTCAAGGGTTTTGACCTTAGGCTTAGTTTTGACATCAGGTTAAGTTCACTACACTCCAGAAAAGCCACAATGCATTCAATACATAGGCGTCGCAACCATTATATGTGAAGGGGACAAGTCCCCCCCCACATTAAAAAAATTTTCATTTGGCCCCCCCCCCCCCCCACACTTTTACTATGAAACATTAGTTCAGGCGGCGCAGTTTCTCTTTCTTCGTAAACAAATCCATTCCACTTGATTAATAGGAGAATACTCAAGCTACTAAAACTCCACTCCAGGTTTTCCAGGTTACCTCCACCTCTACACACAGAGCAGAAACTGTGCAGGCAGCAGGCTGCTGAGTCTCCTGCTTCGGCAGAAAACATGCACAGGTGGAGGAGATGGAGACACCTCTGTGTTGCTCACTCGCCAGCTTAGCGAGCTTAGTGCAGACAGTTGTTGACCAGGAGGGTTGATCATAAACATATATTCATGTTAGGATGCTTGAGAGGAGTGATACGTCTGTAGCATCTTAGCTTAGCAGTAACTGTGACGCTGTAAGACGCTGCAGGTGTAAAAGATGCTGTTTGTTCAGGTGCAATAAAGTTGAAATATCTTTAAAACCTTGCACCTTATTGGTCTCAAGCTTCGTGAGAAACATCATTGAGATGAGTAGTGTTGAACACAAGTAAAAAAGTCCAGTGGTGATGTTTTTTATTTCTCTATAATGACAAATAGTGCGACCTGACACTCTGTATTAAAGTGTATTAAAGTTAAAATGTCTTTAAAACCCACAGCTGAATTTGTATGTATGTATGTTTTATTTATTCATTTCATTTCATCCAAACAACAAATATAATACAATTTAAAGAAAAGAAAAAAGATATACAATCACAGAAATAAAATGAAAGGCAGCAGAAGAAGAATGAATTCTTATAATATCTGCCCCTTGTCCCCAAAATATATTCCAAACAAAATTACTATACAAAAGCAAGATGAATTTACACAGACTTGGTAAGAAACATGCTTTAAATGTGTGGAATTAAAGGAAATCTAGGTGAAATGCTGCTTTTTTTGTACATTAGTGTACACTTCTTTGCGCGCATGAACGCGTGCACACACACACCTACACACATCCTTGTGTCCCTCCCACATTACAGATGCTTCAGACGCCCTTGATTCAATAACATAGGAATCATGAATTTCAAAAAGAAACAAGCTACAGTTAAACAGAACTTAGCAAACATACTAACTAGATATAAACAAAGTGGGATTTCTAACGACGGTGGAATAAGTTTAAAATTATGGTGATCAAGTGATGTGGATCCGATGCAGGCAGCGTCTCAGCAGTGATATGGCCTCAGCTTTTGTGTGCGTTGAAAGTTAGCAGCTCGTTAGCCCCACCATGATGTAGCACCACCACGATGTACCACCATGAGCCTGGCTCCATATGAGATTGGCACCCTCTGCTCTCAAAACAAATAAAATACAACAAAAATCAAGGAGCAGAAAAAAAAAATACAACAGTTTAAAACCACTCGCCTGATCTCAGCTTAATATGAGTTCAATCCGAGTCGATCCGAACCAATCTGATTAGCTTAGCTTAACACACCACCACTGCAGAACCTTGCAGCAGCAATTCACGTAACTCAAAACACCTAAAAGAATAAAGCACAAAACAAGAACCCACAAGAAACCACTACAACAAAGTCAAGAAACAGAAACACCATTTAAAACAAAAACATTTTAAAGCAAGGGTGACTTGCCTGATCAATGTTGGTGCACAAACTGTAGCTGATAAACCGTCATTCCTCCAAGGCTTTGGAGCAGCTAACAGTGAAATGTCGACCACATTATCTATCTCGCAAATTTACAGTCATGTTCATAACAGCTGTACACATAGCCCCGGATGCTAATGGTACCGACTCTCTGCAGGAGCTACATGATAATTTTATCTCGCTGCAAAGCAAACATCCTGAGGCTCTTTACGTGATGGCTGGAGACTTTAATCACGTAAATCTAAAAGACTGCCTCCCAAGATTTTACCAGCATCTGGCCATACCATTTCATTTCATTTCCCCTTTATTTATACCAACACGTGGAAACAACACACTGTACCATGTTTATACCAGAGCCCTATAAAGAGAGAGTTGCGACATTCTTTGAACTTGCAGATACGCAGTCACGTGGTTCATGCAGCTCTCAATAGTTCCAAACAGCTCATCGCTGTCAGTCAGTTTGAGCGGCTGCTGGTGCAACATAACACAAAAATCGACTTTTCTTACTTTACCTGGCGTCTTTCAGTAATTATTGAACAGTAACAAACTGATTACTTTGATTATTTCACAGACTATGCATTTTATCAAAGCCCAACATTTTTCAGTCAGGTCAACTGGACAGTTTCTTTTTTTTGGTGCTGAAACGTTTCGACTTAAATCCGGAAGGCTTCATCAGTCAAGAAAACACACAACAAAACTGATTCTTCCTCCAACAGCTTACTCCAAAGTGGAACAAACCAGTTCTGCTTGTGATTAGATGGTCTCTTTGGTACGCCCCTTCTCCATTGCCGGCCCTCTTCCTTGTTGACAGTCGTGTCAAACTGGTTGAAAACAACAAAGACCATGCTCAGTAAGCCAGGTATACAATCCAACATTTTTCAGTCAGGTCAGCCATTTTATCAAAGCATTTTTAAAAGCGGCTGATACATTTATTATTAAATTTTAGAAGGAAACAAGACTGCAAACACATATTTATTAGAAAAAAAGTCTATGCAATATAATGATCAATATAGCCATGCCAGTGTTCTATAACGTTACACACGTAAAAAAAGATCAGAGTAACACCTGTTATAAAGATATTTCTGATGTTCTCTGCATGAGAATGCTCCACCTTGTCCTCCATGCAGCAGTTCAGATCTGCTCCAGCTTACCTTAGAACATCTAGATGAATTCTTGATTTCTATAGAAGATATTAATTCAACCTTTATTTAAACAGGTTTGTCCCATTGAGCCACGAGGACTCATTTTTGTGGAAAAAATAGTAATTATTTTAAAGTTTAAAAACTTCTAATAAAACGAAAAGAACCAGAGACATCTCTCTTTTAGCTCAAAACGGAGCGCAAGGTTTATTTTTTTTTTCTGCAGAAAAGAGTTGCTGCCTGCACGAAGTCAGAGCAGCGCACTGGATTCTTAAAGAGACAGTACATATTTTTATACATGTTTCGTGCATCACAATAACATTTTATCATGAAGGAGGATAAAGTTTCTCATGCTGATATCACACACAGGTTCTTTGTTATCAGCAGGAGATGTTATTCTTCTTGTTGAGCCAGTGCTTTGTAACCAGTCTTCTGTCCATGTGACTAGAACATTCTGTTGAACATTTGTGGAGCTGGTATTTTTTAATTAGATTTGTAACAAGTCTTTGTTCATGTGGCTAGGATATTCTGATAAACATTGTGGAGCTGGTATTTTTTAATTAGATTTGTAACAAGTCTTTGTTCATGTGGCTAGGATATTCTGATGAAGGAAAAACATGTTGATACGAAAAAACGTTCTCAGCGCAGGTGGTGAATACAAGGACGTTTTGCTGAGCACGAGGCTTTGAGAAGTTTACAAAAGTTCACATTTACACATCAACTGAGGAGGTTCACCAAAGTTCACATTTTACACATCAACTTTAAAAATCTGCAGAATAAACATGGATTTTAAACAATATTTAAACGATACGTGTTAGTTTATTAATTTTTTCACAATTTCCCCCCTTTTGTTCCAAAAGGAACAACAAAATAAGAAAACAGAGTGAATAAAATATATATATATAAGTATAGACTTTGAATGGGATAAACATCAAGTTCAATGCATCACTTGTGGTTTGGCACAGGACCATCATAAACTTCAAATGGAAATTGCAAGAGCTGTTTTTGTGGGTTACAGACCCTGTTTAAGAGCTATATGCGTACATGTAAGAAACTTCAATTTTATTCAAAACATGAAAATATACTGTAGTAGAACATATGCTGTCATATATTCATACTGTTAAAACGGATTCTTTCATTTTTCTGGACTGTATAATGACGTGCATCTGAATTTAATAAAATGTGGACGTGAGACGTTAATTATCTTTGACTTACCAAGACAGTGGGTCATTTATTAACAGAATCAAGTTTAACACATCACACATTTACATTAATTGGCAAAAATTGAAAATAACGACAGCTTATTAATCAGTTTACAGGAAGTGAACAATGCGGCGATTGTTCTCACTTCCAATAATACAGCAGACGTCAACCACACGGAGGTGATTGGAAAACTTTGCTTCAGACATTTCTAAAGATATCTGTAATGATTTTTAGCAGACAGAAGAATTTTAAAGATGGAAAGATGAAGTTTATCTACAGAGAGATGTGTGAGGGAATTTGTCTGTTTTAGCCAGAACATGCACGCTCCTTTGGACCAGCTTATTCCAACGGTACACTTTGGTGAAGATCGACTTTTACCTTTCTGAAGATATCTCAGTTCCGGCGTAAAGTTCCACTTCGAGCCACTTTTCAGCGTCTCCGTAAGAACAGCTAAAACCTCGGGAGTCGTGAGGTCATCCAGGACAGACTTTAATAATTCCCAGATCTTCTCTGGTTCAGCTTGATTTTCTTTCTCCCATCAGCATCCTGAATTCCAGCCTTCATGAACTCTGGAACTGCTGCAACTGCAAACTCTCCACCCGACTCCAACTGGAGGTGGAACCTCTTGCAGAACTCTCCATCAGATTTACTGCTTCAAAGCTAGGTTGAACTAGGAAGTGCCAACATTTAAAGAAGCTCACTTCCGGTTCATTTGAGAACTTTCTGATTGGTCGATGGACCAAAACAGAGGTGTGTTTTGTGATGTAAGGTGTTATGAAAAGTCAAGGAAAAAGATTAAGATTGTTTAAGAACAGACAAAAGATTGTTATGAAGAATTCAGACTTCGTGGAGCCACTTCTCCAGTATCTTGCTGTAAAAGTTAAACATGACATTTCTTTTTCAGTAAACTTGCAGTTGACCGAAACTTGAACTTTGACCAACTTCCATCACTTGCTCACTTCAAACAGACGATCAAGAAATTGAATCATTACTCTGTAACGTATTCCAACTTGATTTCACTTTGAATGAGGATTAAGAATCATTATTACTGTTTCACAGTTAATAAAAATAAGTAGTTCACTTCAACATTCAAACATTGTTTGAACTAACACAATTTGATTATCAAACATTTGTAAAATAGTAATGATAATAGAGAATAGTCTTCTTTTACTTGATTAATTCAAGAAAGAAAGTCTCAGGATGGGTCAACCTGTATTTCTGGATGCAAATCAATGAAATGACAAGTTCTGTCCCATAAGGTCCTAAGGTCAAGGTTTTGACATCAGGCCTAGTTCACTACAATACAAAGAACTCAAAGGAGGGCATATTGTTTCAATCAAAAAATATTAACATAAAATGTAAAAAGAAGAAAACATAAAATTTTTATTTAAAAGCATAAAACCAAAATATGAAAGCGTAAGAAATGTCTTTAGTTCAGGAAATCTTGTCCAGTGTACTCATGGTCTTCTGGTCTAAGCCTAAGAACACAACTTTGGACGGCTAAGACTACTAAATCTAGGAATTCTAGTCTAGATGGAATGGGTGAAGTTTCAGTCATCAGGGAGTGTCCGCCTCTGTCAAAGTCAATTACAAAGATGTCATCGGTGCAGGATGTGTCAATCTCAAGAATGGATTGATGTTCTCTAACTGTAAAACGAATTTTCATTTTGTTTTAAAACAAAAGTGGTGGAAGTCCTAGGCGACAGTTCAGTGGATGGGCTGGGCTTTTTGATGTCAATGTCAGAGATGGATGTCGTAACTACTCCTGTAAAGGCCTTGTTTACCATGCTCTTGATGCATGGGACAACACAGGAGAAAAATAAGCAAAACAAAACTAAAAAGACGATGAGAGGGGCGCAAATTCTCAACCGAAGCTGCCACCATGAACCAGAGGTAAGCCATACCCAGAAATCAAAGGGCTGTGCGCCTTTGGTACCGCTTTCTACATAGTCTTTTAAGTGGGACAAATCTTCTAGTGCGTCATGGATGGCACCTCCATCGTGTGTTTCATCAGGGATAAATGTACAGCATACTTGACCAATTATCTTACAAACGCCCCCTTGTGAGGCCGTTAAAAGATCAAGGACAACTCTATTTTGGAGAACCATATTCCTAATTGCGTTTAATTCATTTTGAGTTCCTTTTCCTAGCATTTGTGTGGCATTAATCAGGCGGAGAAGTGCATATCTATTGATCTCTACATGGTTGCGGACTTCATCTAATCCAACCATAGGGAATACTTGTTGAAAGAATTTTTCACCACCGTTCCAAATTCTGTATTCCCATGGTACTCCCGTGCTAGTGGTCAGCCCTCCCCATCTAGTGACTTTGGGCATAGGTGAACGACGGTGTCTCTTATCGCGTGATTGTGGTAGTTGTCTTAATACGAACATTGGGTTTGTTAGCTGAACCAAAGCACATAATCCACCCCAATTTGGAGGGAGGGCGGCGTATGCCTTGTGGCCACAAAGAAAATACCAGTCTGACAGGACCCTGGAGCCTTTATCTCTGGGAACTGAAACACTGCAGCGAGTCACGTTCTGTCTGCCTTTTGTGTGCTTGTGTATGTGAAAAGTTCTTTGTGTTAGTAGTCCCTCACAATTGGTTAAATTGTAACCATCACAAGACGTACCGCTTGCGCGATTTCCGTCTGTGAAGTTTTCTCCCTCTCTGCAAAAGGTGCAGTACAGGTAAGTTGACTCATTTCCTGTTCTGGGTGGGGGAAGATCACAGAAAGAGTATACTGTCCTACATAGGTTCCATGGGAGGGTACCTACTGAAGTAGTACCATTATTAAATACGCAATTTCCTAGTGTTTCAGGTTTTAAATTTGTTAACGTGATAATTTCTGGTAGGGTTAGTGGTATTTGGGGCAGGGGCAATACATCAGAGGTTGCAGTACAGTTGCCCTTGGGGGATCGTCCCAACATTAGCTTGGCTTGCTGGGCGAATAAATTCACATTTCTTATTAGTATAGGAGACAAAGGTAGTGAGTAATTTCGCGAGTCCCAGTTTTGTAGGCCTGGGTGAATACTCAAGCCATACAGACAAGACTGTAGGTTGGGGGAGACTGGTTGAGTACGTAGTCCTGAATTGTGTGTGGCATAAGGCATGTGTGCGCATACATAACAATCAGTGGTGTTTCCTTCGTGAGCTGTTCTATTCATCAGTTGCCACCATAAGTTTGTGCTGTAGTCGTGTTGATGTTCATGGTCAGGTTTCAGTAAATGGGATAAGTCGCGTTGGGTGCGTGGGTGTGTTAAGTTCTGTGTGTGACAAGGTCCCTTGTCTTGAAAAAAACAAAAGTGTTGTAAGTGGAAAATAAAACCAACAACTAGAACGAAAGTGTATGCAAAGAATGCAAAAAGCTTCCACTGGTACCTCATGGAGTTCATGATGGTTGTTTGTCTGTTGGGTATCAAACGTCTATCTGTTCTGCCTGCCTGATCAGTTGGAGGGTCTAGGTACCCCGCCGCCCTCACTGTGAGCCTGAGCTCTATCAGTGGGTGGTGAACGTGAGTGGCGTAGATCCCCCGTGGGTATCAAGCCGTTCAGACTCCGATACTTGTTGCACCCGCGGTGGCACCCAGCTCTTAAGCTCTGGTGCTTCTTTTCCTCTGGGCTAGTTCTCGGTATCCTGGTTTCCATCCGGTCGAAGAGGGGCAATGGGGACGCTGCCTCACCTGGTTTTGACGCCAGTGAGTGTGCTGTCCTGGCTCTGTTAGGTTTGGTCGTGGCCTAACAGACCGCTGCCTCAGCTACCCGTTGGTGCTGAGTGACTCTTCGGGCAGTTGCCCTGGTCTTTCCTGTCCTTTGCTCCTCGTCTGGTCTTCTCCTGATGATAGAGTGATCCCTTTGAACAGCTTACAGTGGGAGGCGTGGACCCAAGTAGTTCTCTCTGCCACCTTCACAGCCGTGTGGGTGGTCAGCAAAACCTGGAATGGTCCAGTCCACCTGGGAGAGTTCCAGCGCCTTCTCCTGAAACATTTAATCATAACAAAGTCTCCAGGAGAAATACAGTGCAATCGCTTTTGCGCTGGTGTAGGGAGTCCTCCCTGCACCTGAGACCTGATGGATGTTAAGTGTTTGGTTAGTTCAATGCAATAGTTCATCATGTTATGATCACAGTGTTTAAGATCGCTGGTGGGATTAGTTGTCGGTCCGACTCCCAGGTTGGGAGGAGCTGCAAAAAGGATTTCAAAAGGACTAAGATTAAGCCTAGCTCGTCTGCGCATTCGCATAAACAGAACAGCAATAGGTAAGCATGTGACCCAGTTCTGTTTTGTGTCCTCACAAAGTTTGGCCAGTTTGTTTTTCAAAGTACCATTTTCTCGTTCAACAGCGCCCCCGCTCTGTGGGTGGTAGGCACAGTGTTTTGTTAGGTCAAAATGTAGGGTCGTGGATACTTCATTCATGATCTCATTTGCGAAGTGGGACCCATTATCACTTGAAATTCTCTGGGGGATTCCCCATCGTGGAATGATCTCTGTCAGTAAAATCTTTGCTACTGTGTTTGCTGTTGCATGTTTTGTGGGGAAAACTTCAACCCATTTGGAAAACATATCGACAACAACCAAGCAGTATTTCTTGTTTAAAACGGGCGTTAATTCAATAAAATCAATCATTAGATGTTGAAAAGGAGCAGTCACTGTCTTGTGTGCACCTGGTGCTGTGGTTTTTATTGTTTTTGAAATATTGTGAGTGGCACATATCAGACATGAGTCACAGTACTGTTCAGCAACTTTCAAAAATTTCACAGTAAACCAGTGTGTGTCCATTTCTCTTAACATTCCCCCCTTAGACACATGGTCTCCACCATGTGTTAAAACAGCAAAAGAATGAAAGAAATGTCGAGGTAGGCAGGGGTTGTTGTTTGGACCTAGCCAGATACCATCAGTGAACGTGCTTCCAAGGTGTTTCCATTCTGCTCGCTCAGAAGGTGTTGAGAGTTTTTGCATGTCTGTGATGGTGAATGAGTCAGGTGAGGCTGTGGTCTGAGATGATGAGCAGACCATAAGAGGAAGTGGGTGGATCCTTTCAGGAGGTGTGGTAGCAGCAGATTTAGTTGCTATGTCAGCAGTTGCGTTGCCCCTAGAGACATAGTCAGTGTTTCGGGTATGGGCTGCACATTTTACTACAGCAATGTGTTTGGGAAGTGTGATTGCTTCTAGAAGATTAGCAACAAGTTTGTGGTTCAAGATGGGCTGTCCATCTGAACGAAGGAAGTGACGATGTTTCCACAAAGCTCCAAAATCATGTACAACACCAAAAGCATAGCGAGAGTCAGTGAAGATGTTGACAGATTTGTTTTCAGAGAGTTGGCAAGCTCTGGTCAAGGCTATGAGTTCACAGGCCTGAGCTGAACAAGGAGGCAATGAACGAGCCTCAATGGTGGAAGAGGAAGTTACAACTGCATAACCGCTGTGAATAGAGCCAGTGTTAGGATCACGTGAAGATGAGCCATCTACAAAGAGTTCCCAATCTGGGTGTTCAAGAGGTTCTTGTTGTAAGTCAGGTCTAGGTGTGCAAAGTACTTCAAGTTCAGCTAAACAGTTATGTGGTGTGCCTTCGATAGGTGAAGGTAAGAGTGTAGCTGGATTTAAAACGTTGCAACGTTGGATGGTGATATTTGGCATGTCAAGAAGAGTGGTGTGGTACCTTAACCAACGCGCTGTAGACAAGTGAGCAGTTTTTTGCTCGTTTAGAATGTGAGTGACAGCGTGTGGTACAAGCAAGGTCAAATCAGAGTACCCCACAATGTCTCTACTGGCCAATACAGATTTTTCTGCTGCAGCAACAGCGCGCAAACAAAGTGGGAGTCCTGCAGCAACTGGATCAAGTTTTGATGAGAAGTAGGCCACCGGTTTCATGCGGTCACCATGCTTTTGCAACAAAACTGAGGTCATGCATCCTCCCCTTTCATCCACCGCCTGCACAAATGGGCGGGTTGGATCAGGAATTCCTAAGGTGGGGGCTTTCTGCAGCTGTAATTTGAGAGTCTCAAATGCTGACAGTGCAGGTGGTGTCCAAGTCAATTTAGAGCTCATTTGAAGGCCTTTTTCATGACAAACAGCGCGGAGTGGTGTTTCAAGTTCTGCGTAGTTTGGAATGAAATGTCGACAATAACTGCATAACCCTAGGAACGACATGAGCTGCTTTTTTGTTTCAGGAAGAGGAAGAGCAACAATGGCTGTAACACGCGCAGGAGCCAGCTCTCTTCCTTCAGCAGAGATTCTGTGACCCAGAAATGTAACCAGTGGCAACACAAACTGTAACTTAGACAACGAGGCCTTGTGGCCTTCTGCAGCTAGATACTGCAGGAGGCGGATTGTGTGTGTTTTGCATGTTTGTGCATCAGGAGCAGCCAAAAGAAGATCATCAACATATTGAAGAAGTGCACAATCAGGTGGAAGACTGAACCCTGCCAGACTATCTCTCAAAGCCTGGTGGAAAATAGTTGGAGACTCACAATAGCCCTGGCAAAGGCGAGTGAAGGTGTAAGATTTCCCTAAAAACTCAAATGCAAACCAGGAATGGCTGTCTGGATGTACAAGTACACTAAAGAAAGCGTTAGCCAGATCTATGACTGAAAAGTGGGTGGAGCCAGTTGGTATTTGAGACAAGATCACATAAGGATTAGGGACGATTGGTGCACGAGCCTGAACTGTAGCATTTACAGCTCTAAGATCCTGAACAAACCGCCACTCATGACTAGGAGTGGGGCGGATCTTTTTCACTGGAAAAATTGGAGTTCTCACAGGTGAAGTAGGACAAGGAACGATTACACCTGCTTCCAGAAGAGAGTGAAAAACAGGTGTAATGCCTGAGGCTGCCTCAGGTTTCAGTGGATACTGTGGTATTTTTGGTCGATAAGAAGTTTTAGGAGTAATTTGGATGGGCTCCTGATCTTTTATCAGACCTACATCATACTTTGTCTGGGCCCACAATGTGGGTGGAACAGCAGAGAGGTCTGGGTTGTCTGGAGTCATCGTAGGCAGTGTTAGTCATGCAGAGGTGTCAATCACTTCTTTGAATGGGGTGACCGGAAGTGATAAAATAAGTGGTTGTCTGTACATCTCCAAAGCCGGAGAGTAGAAACAAGTGTCAAGTGGTTGCCAGTCAGATGCACAATGGGCTCTCAGTGCTAAAGGGCCTAGAGAGCGCCACTGAGCCTCAGGAGGTTTAGCAAGAGAAACATGAGGAAATGAGTCAGGTACTGTGAAATAGCATGTTTGTGGTGTGACATCATCTGTGAGGCACGTCAACAGGAAACATGTGGTCTTTGTCCAGCAGATATCTGTAGTATGTAAGTCAGTTGGTGGTGTTTGCATGAATGAATCTCCTAGCTGGTCAGCTGGGTCTGAAGTAACATGAGCAGTACAATGCAGCTGTTGTTCATGCATGAATGTACATGAAGGTGGAAGTCTATCTTTGGCCATAGAGAGCAAGGCTGCACGCTGACTCTCATCAGTGAGGGACCATTCAAACACAAACAGCAGATCAGGCACTAGTGTCACCAAAGTGTCCACTGAGTGTGTAGACTTTGACACCACTAGTCCTTCAGGGCTACAATCGATTGACAGATTGAATTTGAGAATTAGATCTCTGGCCAGAAGATTTATTGGACACGTCTGTGAGAGTAGAAACTGATGCGAGTGGGCAGTGTGATCAAAAGGGTCAATCACATTCAGAGGAGCTGTCATTACCTCTGGGATTGCTACACCAGATGCTCCTGTGGAGTGGATAATCTTGCCACACAGTGGAGCATGTGGGAGACATTTCTTCATTATCAGAGATTGAGTGGCCCCTGAGTCCACTAAGAACTTTAGTGGAGCATTGTTTACAAGCATTGTGAGCATGGGTAACTTCAAACATGCTGACTGGGTGTATTTAAAATACGTGGAGGTGCATGTGGTATCAGTAGGTGAAACAGCTGGTGTGTGTGTGCGTGTACTTGCTGTTTGGAGACCTGGACCCTCCTCGCCGCCCCCTCCTAGTCAGGATGAGTGCCCGCCTCGGTGGCCACGACCCCTGGGTGGACCCTGGCTTCGACCAACTGATTGTTGGGAGCCTGGGTAAAAGTTCTGTTCATTGTTCATGGGCCATGGCTCAAGTGGGGGCATTGATGCCCGATTCTGGAATGGTCGGCCACGCCCTCGCCCTGTGATGCATTTCTGTGGGTAGTCTCTTATCCAATGGTCAGTCCCTCCACACAAGAAGCATGGCTGTGGCCCTCCTGTGTACCCACATGGTTGTTGCTGTTGTGGTCCTGGCCAAGGGCCAAGAGGTTGTGGTGGGCGTGGAAAAGCTGGAAGCTGTTGTGGTGGGGCAGTGTTCAAGGTCATCTGTTGTGCAGCTTGAAGAAGAGTGAGCTGAGCATTTTCTGCTTGTCTTTTCTTTTTCTTTAGTGCTACAGTTTCTTCAGCTGTGTGCTGTTCCCAGGCGTGTCTGGCATGACGTAGGAGGTCGTTGAGGCGAATGCCAGTCTTCCAGCCTATGTAGGTGTTCTGGACGGACTTGCGGATTGTTGGCAAAAATC
>NC_056501.1:34576404-34593224 GCF_014905685.2 Nematolebias whitei | reverse complement strand
CTTCCTCTGAAAGAGGAGCCTTTTTGTCCCAGCGTGCACCTTCAGGACGCGGTTTGTTAGCTTGAACAGACTGTTTTCTCTCTTTCTTCTTAGGAGGAGGCGGCGAAGCACGTCGTCCTTCTAGTTCAAGAGGGAGGGGTTTAACCTTTACACTAGGAAACACTTCTATGGGCGTCTTAGCATGAGAACATGCTTCAAACACATTCACAGCACACTGCTTAATCTCACTGATGGATTTTTCTCTGAAATTTGCCATCATTTGTACTGATTTTTTAAAATCAGAGTGGAGATTTTTGCTGAAAACAAACTTAAAACCATCATCTTCTTCCATTCCGGTCTCATTTCTGTTACCAAAATAAGCTTGGAAGATTCTTTTGTAATAAACCTTTGGATGTTCAGTTTTACCCTGAGTGACCTTGTCTGCAGCTGGGAAACCAGCAGGTCCCGTGCAGGGGTCGTACTCTCTGATCAAAGCTTCACACAGAAGGTTGTAATCCCTCTTCGTTGCATCAGGTAGACGCTCAATGAAGGTGAACACCTCTCTGTCCGAAGTGAGCCGTATCAGACTGATCTTATCCTCTGTCGTAGCATTAGGATAAGATCTCAATCGGAACTCCAGATCTTTGAGATACGCTTTTGTTCCAGCTGACCCCATGGGTCTGGGAACAAAACGTTGTACATATTTTGAGATTTTCTGCAAATCATCCATTGAAGGAGACTGTATCAACGGTCTAACTTGTGTGACTGGTGGTGCAGACTGGTCAAGGCCTGCCCCTACCGCCCATGGTGGGGGTGGGGGTGGCTGATGAGGGTTGGTAGGAGGAGGTGCATATTGGTGCAGGTCTGTCCCCACCCTCCGAGATGGGGGTGGAGAGTACTGCATGGTGTCAGGAGGAAGAGGTGCAAGTGGGTGCAGGTCTGTCCCTACCACCCGTGGTGGGGATGGAGATGACTGCATGGTGTATACCGATTCAGTGAGATGATATCGGTGCAGGTCCATCCCCGCCGCCCGAGATGGGGTTGGGGGTGGCCGCATGGCGTTAAGGTGAGGAGGTGCAACAGCACCTGTCTGGGGTGGCTGTAGCTGACCCTGTTCGTTTCCGAGTCTCAAACCAGCTAGCTCCATGTCAGAAATCAGATTTGTAGCTGTAGCAAGCCTCTCCTCACAAGCTGTTAGGCGCGCCTGTATTGACTGATTTTCACTTTGTAATTTCAGCCAATTTCGGAGTATTATCTCCTTGTCTGCCTTGCAATCGTCCCGTTCCTTTAATGCCACCTGCAACTGTGCTTGTAACATATTGTTATCTGCACACGCGGCTTCGTACACCTGCTCCTTAGCCCTAATCCTCTCCTCATATGATTGAGCCTGTTCTGACAGCTCAGTCTTTGAGAGGTCCCTATCAGTCTGAATTTGTTGTTTCAGCAACTCAGATACATTTAACAATTCGTCACACCTCTCCTTTTTAGACTCATATCCGTTGAACAGCAAGGTATTTCGTTCAACCATACGGTCCAGTTCCGCCTTCAGAAGCAGAGCAATCTTTGCCAACCGTTCACGGCTGGATTTCGTGTCCTCCTTCACTTTAGCTGCTTTTGACAACGTCTGCAGCTCCTCATATCTTTGATCATCATCAAGGTCTAGCAGTTGCTCTAATTGTTTACCAACAATTGAATTTGTTAAAATGTGTAACGCTGTCTGGACAGCATCTCCGGATTGTAAGGGGTCAGTGTTTTCACCTTCGTCCGCCATTATCTGCTATTTAGAAATTAAATAGGAGATGTAAATGTTTAGGTGGTAAAAGAAAATCAGAAAAATCTCTTTTTCCTGATAAGTTTACTCTTATTTAGTGATTTATCAATTAAACGTGCGTTACCTTCTAGCAAATGAGTAAACTTTTTCCAACTTTGTGAATATCTGTAACTGTATCTTATTTAAAAGTTTCTAAATTTTTATTCTGTACTTGTTTCTCAAGGATTTATCAGTGACTAAAAATTTTGTTGGGTAAATGCTCTCTGCATAAATACCTTCATAACTTTTAAAATGCAAGATAACAGAGTCTATTCAACTTTGAGGAACGGTTAATAACTCAAAAATGCCTTTAAAAGAATAAAAACGTTTAATTTCACTATTTAACCCTAAAAACGAAGTGAAACCTGTGATCCCACGTCTTCTCCACAAGATGTCAGTACAACCTCAACAATTTTAACTCCGACACTGTTCGTGTTGTCCACTAGGGGAGCTACAACTTCCTGTGGCGTTCGGTTGACATCCTGTTGTTAGCCGCTTAGCTTAAAGTTAGCTTCGGCTAAACCCGGTTAAAATCAACGTTTCTGAACGAATTTTTTACACAAACGTGGCGTAGGTTTAGCGATTAGACCTCGAAGACTTAAACACCGTGTCAGAACACAGCTTTGCAGCGCTTTTCAGCTTTAAAAAGCTGATTTTATTTCCCTATGAAAACGAATTTTCACTTCCGGGTCACGTGACTGAAATCACCAATGAAAAGCAGCGCGGGGTTGAGAGGAAGTCACGTAGGCACGCATTCAACCTTCTCAGCAAACCGAGCGCTCCACACCAGCAATCCAAACAACCACGAAGCGTTAGCAGCCATGTTAGAGTAGCCTGAACTATTTCGTCAACCGATCGTCTTTTAAACTATCAAAATGCACTTTTTCTGTTAAAAATGTAACGAATCAACTCTGAGCTGTACGGAGTCTCCTACTCCGGTCTCAAAAACGTCTTTCTAGCTATTTAAACAACTCGTTCGAATTTTCCAGAACCGAGCCGGTCCACAGAACCGAACCTCCCGTCCGTTTGGACCACAGTTTAAACAGAACGCAGCGTTTCTCACAGCTCATCAGCTCTTAGTCACACGTAACAGGCGTACAATTTCAGCTTTCATAAAGACTTATGACACAATTTCAGCTTCTAACAATGCCAGCGTACCACAAGCGCGCAGCTCCATTGCGCTGCGTAAATACGCACAGCCAAGCTGTAAGCGCGCAGCCCCAGCTCGCTGCGTAAACATGCAGTGTTTCAGCACAGCCGATAAACTGTTATTTTTTAACATACATGCCAACACTTAAAACCAATGTTTACACGGTTACAGTCCATTTATGAGCACGTAAACGGGCCACCAATATGTAGATGAACAGATGCTCAGATATATTCATCATTTAACACGGATTCCTCATTTTTCTGGACTGAATAAAACGTGCATTGAATTTAAGGAAATGCAAACGTGAGACGTCATTTATATTTGACCCATCAAAATGAATGCGGTCATTTATTTACAGAATCAAAATTTAACATCAAACATTTACATTAATTTGGCAAATTATGAAAATAACAACATAAGCAATCAATCAGGAAAAATCATACGGCCATGATTTTTCCATTGCTTCACCACAGCGATGTTATGAAAACTGTACAATTATGATCTTTTACCCACATGAATGTGGGTGAGCATTTTACACAGACATTTCTAAAATATCTGGAAGAATTTCTACTTGATAGAAAAGTTTAAAGATGGAAAGAAGTTTAGAGGGAGTAAGATGGTGTGTGAGGGGTGAAATGTGTTCACCAGAATCGACACTCTCCGGCTTTCTTCAGCTTTTCCTTACAGTACACTTAGGTGATGAAATCGGCTCCTTTACCTGGAGATGTCTCAGGTGAGATTCCGTTTAACGCACCCTTTCAGCGTCTCAGTAGGATGCTGTTACTCGTCCGAAGTAATGGCGAGGCTCTGTTCGACACATATTCACCTCAGTGGAAAATGTTATAATCCCATGGAACTCGGAAGAGCTCTGTTGTCAGGATCATCCCGTCTCTCACAGAACTGGTTGGACTGTGTATCCAGCAGAACTCCAACAGCACTCCATCAGAACTTCAACAGAACCAAGACCGAGTAGACCAGGAAGTACTGACATTTTAAAGAGCTGTTTCCCGGTTCACTTTTGGGATTTGTTCATTGGTCAGAAACGACCAGACGGGGTGTGTTTTGTGACGTAAGAGGTTAGAGACAGCGAGAATTGTTATGAAACAGATCAGAAATGTTCTCACAGACAGAGAGAGTTTTGTTTTGGCGCTGTTTCAGCAACAGGTGCTAAAACTTCTCTATTTACGTCTGAGAGGATTCTAAAACATGACAGTTCGTTCAACAACTTGTTTTTCGTTTGACTCCAACCTTGGAAACGCACACTTGCTCACTCAAAGGCAGAAATCAGAAAATGCATAATTATTCTGTTACAGCTTTGACATGAGAATAAAAATCATTACACAGTTAATAAAATTGATTAGTACACTGTAACATCTAAAATGGTTTGAACTAAGACACTTTGATTATCAACATTTGTAAAATAGTAATGATAATAAAAGAGAGTGTTCTTTTCACTTGAATCTTCAAGAAAGAAAGTCTCAGGATGGGTGAACCTGTATTTCTGAGTTCAAATGAATGAAATGACAGTTCCTGTCCCACAAGGTTCTAAAGGTCAAGAGTTTTGACCTTAGACTTAGTTTTTGACATGGGCCTAGTCCACTACACTAGTGAGAACTTACCTTATCGTAGATGTCTCTGGCTTCCTGTCTCGAATACGGCCGGAGTCGATCCTCTCTCCAGAGAACCAGAACGTCCTCCCGCTCCCAAAAACGTCCTACTGGAGGGTCGGAGGTCCGTTGATCAGCCCCGTCATGATTCCCCGTCGATCGGATGGCTCCCGGCGTATCCCAGCGGTGCCTCCAATTTTTGTGGAAAAAATAGTAATTATTTTAAAGTTTAAAAACTTCTAATAAAACGAAAAGAACCAGAGACATCTCTCTTTTAGCTCAAAACGGAGCGCAAGGTTTATTTATTTATTTCTGCAGAAAAGAGTTGCTGCCTGCACGAAGTCAGAGCAGCGCACTGGATTCTTAAAGAGACAGTACATATTTTTATACATGTTTCGTGCGTCACAATAACATTTTATCATGAAGGAGGATAAAGTTTATCATGCTGATATCACACACAGGTTCTTTGTTATCAGCAGGAGATGTTATTCTTCTTGTTGAGCCAGTGCTTTGTAACCAGTCTTCTGTCCATGTGACTAGAACATTCTGATGAACATTTGTGGAGCTGGTATTTTTTAATTAGATTTGTAACAAGTCTTTGTTCATGTGGCTAGGATATTCTGATAAAGGAAAAACATGTTGATACGAAAAAACGTTCTCAGCGCAGGTGGTGAATACAAGGACGTTTTGCTGAGCACGAGGCTTTGAGAAGTTTACAAAAGTTCACATTTACACATCAACTGAGGAGGTTCACCAAAGTTCACATTTTACACATCAACTTTAAAAATCTGCAGAATAAACATGGATTTTAAACAATATTTAAACGATACGTGTTAGTTTATTAATTTTTTCACAATTTACAAGAGAGACTGAATATAATTGTTGTATTTGTCGTTTTTTTATGGCATCTAAGTACCTGATAACTGAGTTGATTGTGATTGTAGCCTGACAACTATTGTAAAATTGTAATTCATTGATTAAAATGTTAATTTAAATGAAACTGTTTCTAGTTAAAATCATAACAGATGACAAAATAAGTGTTAATTGTGCAAGAATAAATTTCCAAATAATTTATTATAAAATATGTAAAATGTAAAACAAGCTTTAACACTAGAAGTCCCAGAGAAGGGTCATTTAACATTTCTACCTTTGGAACCCAGAGACGGGTCGAGTGACCTGAAGGATTTTAGCTAACATCCTATAATGAGCTGTTAACAGGCGCTTTTGTTTTGTAAATAAGGCCATTACTGGTGCACCACAGGAGGGGGCACGCTTAATTCCCAACTAACTGTTTTCCATTGAGTTTAGCCATTTAGTTTCTAGTTAGTTATATTCAGTTTATTGTATTTTATAATATGAAGATTTTTGATATATATATTGGTGGCACGTTGTTGCACATTTTGAACAAATTGAAGTCGATTTACCGTTTATTTTTCAATTGGTTTGGCTCATTTCTTGAAACCGAGATGACATTCTCAAAACACCATGTGAAACACAACTCAAGAGACTTTGCATTTTGAGGTTACTGACAATTTGTATGAAACACATATTTTGTTTTGATATATATAGTATTTAGCTTAGTTTTGAGCAAAAAAGCACAGACCATAAGCAATTGTGTGTAAGTCAAGAGGACTAAAACTTCAGCATGAGAAATATAAAAAATAACAACCGTTATTTGTTTCCATGCTTTTTATTTTTGTCATAAAAATACAAGGGATAAAACAATTCTACACATATTTACACTATGCTCTAGTGGGGGGGCTGCGTGTGTGTGAGTGGCATGTCATCCTTGTGTGACTGGCATTTCAGCACTCACTCAGCAGTCCATCTGCACTGTCGAAACATACCTGGCACTGCCAGGGTATGTCCCTGGTACATTTGCCACATGTGTATTTGTAGCAGTTGACGCATCTCACAGTTGCACAATTGTTCGTGCATCGATGTTTGATCTGACACTTTGCCCTTTTGCCAGGGCTGGGTGTGGAAGGTTGTTGCTGAAGCAGTTTCTCCTTGCGTGCCTTCTTCTCACAATTAATTTGGTTATTTTTTTCTAAACTGTCATTTTGAACCCACTTCTCTTTTTTCTGAAAGAAAAACATTACTAAAATCTTTTAGAAAAACTTTTGCATATATCTTGAAACAGATTGTATGTTTTGCAAACTTTTGTTTTGTTTTGTTCATTTGGCAAAATGACCAGGATAATGCATCTCTCCCAAAACACTTCATGTATGCTTCAAAACAAAATATGTGTTTCATACAAATTGTCAGTAACCTCAAAATGCAAAGTCTCTTGAGTTGTGTTTCACATGGTGTTTTGAGAATGTCATCTCGGTTTCAAGAAATGAGCCAAACCAGTTGAAAAATAAACGGTAAATCGACTTCAATTTGTTCAAATTGTGCACCAACGTGCCACCAAGAGATATAAGTTCAAAATATAACCAGTTGATTTCGCATCTGTTTGGAGTATTAGACGGACGTTTGTGTGAGTTCAGCTTATCTCTCCCCTGCTGATTCCTAAGGCAATGGCCACATTTACAAATGAAAGGATGCTAATTGGAGCCATCAGAGTTGTCCGGTTTGGAGCACTACTTTGACTAAGGCTGCGCTTTTTTGCGCAAGTGAACCTGGCTTCTAAATCCCCCGCTCCCTGGATTGGACATTGGAATGCAGTCTGGTGACGTGGGTGTGTCTGAGTTACTTGTGTGCATATTTAAAACAAATGGCAGTTAATGGCCTGCAAATTGTTGAGGAGAAGGAGGGTGTTTGTCCTCAGGATCTTGAAAATCTAGTCACTCTAGTGCTAAGGGTCTTTTGACCCTTTTTCAGGACTTCTGGGGGGAGGTCGAAATTCCTGGGACTTCTAGTGTTAATAAAGTACCTTTACTGCCATTTATACTGTTTATTAATGACATCATTTCAAGTCAGCAGCAGCACCATCAACATCATCATCATCACAACAACACAAAGTGAGAGCTGTAAATTTAATCTGCACAAACATTTTCAATCAGGGCTCAAAATGTTTAACTGTCAAAGAAATGTACAAGAAAATAAACTAATGTCACTCTACAGGCACATTTAGAGAGAGGACAGTTTACAGAGACACAGTGAGGATGTGTGAGACTGAAGGAGGTTCAACCATTTGTTCATGGACCAGAACCAAATGAGAAGAACCGCAGAACTTCCACTGACCAGTGATCTGACCAGTGATCTGACCAGTGATCACACATGTTGTTCTAAATTAAACTTTGGTACGAACAGTGTTAAATAAGACATGTCATATTTTTTATTGAACAATAATCTTCATTCTAACAGTGACGTTGTAATTTCGGAGACTGAGGAAGAAACAGAAATGAGGCGAGTGAGATGAGGGAAAGATGAAAATGTGTCCTCAGAGGATGGGGACATGTCAGGATCTGATGATCCAGGATCAACAGGACCAGGAGGATGGATCAACAGGCAGTCAGGGAACAGAGATGAAAAATCTGAGGAACAATTAGAACACAAAAAAATACATGAGCAGGACAGAAGAAACTCGCAGACAAGAAAATTAACTCAGTCCTGCAAAGAAAAATGTTAATGGAAAATAAATTGACATATTTTTTACAAAAGATCAAGTGAAGACAACTGGCATGAAGAATAACTTCTAGCTCCATCTCAATGTACCTGTGATAGTTTAATACGTTTTTTTGTTACTGTTCTACAGTTTATTGATGCTGATATATTCTTGTAATGATTCTTATTTCTTGTTCTGTCTTGAAAGAGTCTCATCTCAACTTGACCCATGATTACCATACGCTAAACTAGTAATATAAAACTAATGTAAATCAAAAGTCCTGCAGTAAATACCAACTTTGTGAAGGTTATGGTGTTAAAGGAATCTTATTCAAACATCTTGATTAAGCTGTTATTGATTAATAGAAGACAGAAAATGAGATCTTGTACCTTTGTGATACTTTGAATGCAACATTCAGTTCATGAAGTCATTCTCCTCTGGTTTACCTGGAAAACATGAAAAAAATTGACATCTCCACAATCACGTTTTTCTTTAATGATAATGTCACAATTTATGCTGCTGTCTTTGACAAAAGATCTATAACTTTAACTAAATTACATCAATCTTGTTGTCATGTTGTCATCATTCTTTGTTGAAATCAGGTCTCTCTTGTAAATGGGTCCTCGAGGCTCAATGGGATTTACTGTCTAAATAAAGGTTGAATGAATCTCTCGGGAAAAAAGACCAAATATTTTCTAGTTGAGTTCAGTAACTGGATTTACATGAATTTAAAAAAGACCACCTTTCAAAATTTAAGCAGTAATAGATATTTTAAAACGCTGAATTAGACAGAAATAGACCCGTTTAAACCGTCATGTTGGCAGAGCAGCTGCAGTTAAAACACAACTAGCAATTTAACATGTTTCATTAACTAAAACTGGCGACATGAAGTATTAATGTTGATAAATTGTGGTACAGAACAGTCAGATAACGCTTCAAAATGGCAAAAAAAAGTGTCGTATTTTCATCAACTTACTGGAGAAAACACGGAGAATGAACTACGTTCAATGTTGGAACCGCCGCTGTTTGGAACTATTTGCAGCTGCATAACCCACATGACTTCCGCATTCCATTATTTCTATGGGAGTCTATGGGAGAGTCGCAACTCTCTCTTTATAGGGCTCTGGTTTACACAAACGTAAAAGATGCATACAAAGTCGAACCCCGCCCCTACATAGGATTCTCTGATCATATCTCAATCTTCCTGGCTCCTGCTTATCTCCCCCTTCTGAGATGCTCCAGACTGATACAAAAGAAAGTTAAATATTGGATGCAGAATAGTGGCCCAATACTGAAAGACTGTTTTGAATGCACAGACTGGCAGGTCTTCAGAGAAGCTGCTGAAATTGAGGGGGCACTAGACCTGGAGCAATACACATCCTCAGTTCTGGGGTACATTAGTAAATGTACTGATGACATCACCACCATCAGATATGTTAAGAGTTACCCAAACCCTTGGCTGAATGCAGAGATTTGCACCTGCTGGAAGCCAGGAACACTGCGTTCAGGTCAGGAAACTCACAGGAGCTGAGAAGAATAAGGAAAGAGCTGGTTGCTGGTATTAAGAGGGCCAAGGATACATATACACAGAGGATCCAGGGCAAGGGCGTCAGAAGCATCCGTAATGTGGGGGGGGGGGGGACACAATGATGTGTGTAGGTGTGTGTGTGCGCGCATGCACGTTTGAGTGCACATTAAAAAAAGGTGTTCACTAATGAACAAAAAAGCAGCATTTCACCTAGATTTCCTTTAATTCCAAACATTTAAAACATGTTTCTCACCAAGTTTGTGTAAATTCATCTGTGGGTTTTAAAGATATTTTAACTTTAATACACTTTAATACAGAGCGTCAGGTCGGCACTATTTGTGTTTATAGAGAAATAAAAACCATCACCACTGGACTTTTTTACTTGTGTTCAACACTCCTCATCTAAACGATGTTTCTCATGAAGCTTGAGGATAATAAGGTGTGGGGGTTTTAAAGACACTTCAACTTTAATGCACCTGAACACACCACGTCTCTTACACCTGCAACGTCTTACAGCGTCACAGTTACTGCTAAGCTAACATGCTACAGATGTAGCGCTCCACTTCTCTCCTCCTAACATGAATATATGTTTATGATCAACCCCTGGTCAACAACTGCCCACATTAAGCTGCTAAACTGGCGAGCGAGGAACACAGGTACCTCCACCTCCTTCACCTGTGCACGTTTTCTGTCGAGGCAAGAGGCAGGAAGGGACGATGGAGAGTTGGAGGTAAGCAGGAAAACTTGGAGTGGAGTTTTAGTGGTTTGAGTATTCTCCTTTTAATCAAGTGGAATGGATTCGTTTATGAAGAAAGCGAAACTGCGCCTCCTGAACTAATGTTTTATAGTAAAAGTGTGTGTGTGTCTGTTTTTTTTGGGGGGGGGGGGGGGGTGTCCAAATGTACGTTTTTTGAATGTGGGAGGGACTTCTCCCCTTCACATATAATGGTTGTGATGCCTATGATCCAGGGTCAATTCACCTCACATTACCCACTGAGTATGTGGAGGGGTATTAAGTGTATAACAGATATAAAAGTACTTCTGGGAAGATGGCGCCATTGTACATGGCCTGTTGTTTACCTCTGTCTGCCGTGATTGTGTTTTTTCTGTTTTTGTAATTTTTCATCTACGACATCGACTCACTACTGGTTTATGAACGCCATCAACTATCTGCCACCAGTCTCGCCTTTTTAGATAATAATGATCATAACTCTGGACACCCTCTTGGACCCCACCTGTGCTTGAAGATGTCCCTGTTTACCTCCGCTGTGGTATCCTGCCCATTCAAAGACATTGCTCCAGGCTCCATGGAAAATGGGACGGCTGTCTTGTTAGGATCAAAGCCTGCCATGCTGTCGCTGCTGCTTCCTCTTCAACTGATGACCACATCTTAATTTACCTGTTCTGGCACTGTACCAATCCACCTGAGTCCTTTCTGGTCCCATGGGTTGGGTCTGGCTTCCACAGCGGACCTGTTCGCCACGGCTGTGCTTCCAGTTGTCGGAGTTGTGGGTTGAACTCCATAAATCTAAGACCACTGGTCTTAACTTCATGGACAATATCTCCTGCTGTGATTCCTACAAGGATTAACCTGATAAATGCTAGATCTCTGGCCAATAAAATGTTCATCTTGAATTACTTTTTCTCCTCCACCAGACTGGACTTCCTCTGCATGACTGAGATGTGGCTCTCCTGTAGTAAGTTCATTGCCCTGTCAGAAATTTTACCAAGGGGCTGTTCTTATTTTAATGCTACAAGAATATCAGATAAAGGTGGTGGATTATTGACAATTTTCAGAAAACTTTGGAGCTGCAAACTAGTATAAATATCAGCTATTTTTTTTTAGCTTTGAACTGCTATGTTTTGAGGTAGGCCGTTCAAATCCTGTTTTTTTTTTTTTGTGTGTGTGCTGTATTATACTGTACAGGTCACCCAAATATAATAAGGATTTCATGGCAGAACTCTCTGACTTTTTCACTAGGATCTTGTTCTGATATGATCGGGTTTTAATTGTGGGGGATTTCAATATACGTCTGTTGCCCTGGAAAGTGGCTGACTCAGGAGGTTTTAGATCCGATCTAGTCTCTGAACTTCATAAAGAACGTTGTTGGCCCAACTCACCAGCATGGCCACACACTGGATTTAGTGTTAACCTATGGCTTATCTGTTTCAGATTAAGAAATCGGGGATGCTGTTTTCTCCGACCATAAACCCATTTCTTTCAACATGACTTGTCTAATATTTAACCCTTGCACTGCTGTGCCCTTTTCCTCTGCTTTTACTTAAAACTGTCTGTAGTATGACATATGCAGGATATATTCATACATTTCGCGAGTTCTTCATTTTTCTGACTGTGTAAATGTCGTGCATTGAGTTTAACAGAAATGTAACGAGAGACGTTATTTACCTTTGACCCATCAAAAATGAATGCGGTCATTTATTTGCAGAATCAAAGTTTAACATCAAACATTTACATTAATTTGGCAAAATATGAAAACAATAACATGGCTAGTTTCACAGAAAGTTGGTACAATACGGCGATTGTCCTCACTTCTCAGCAGAACAGCAGACATCAATCACACGGCGGTGATTGAGAACTTTGCTCCAGACATTTCTAAAAATATCTGTGATGATTTTAGGAGAAAGGAGAGTTTAAGATGGAAAATGGAGATTTATCTTACAGAGAGATGTGTGAGGGAATTAATCTGTTTGACCAGAAACGTGCACGCTCCTTCAGTTCTCAGCTTGGTCACGGTACGCTTGGTCGAAGTAGAACTTTTACCTGGTTGATGATAGATCAGCGTCGGTATATTATCCTTCCTTTGACTCTTTCAGCGTCTCCGTTGAGAACAGCTAAAATACTTCGAGAGTCGTGCGAGGTTATCCAAACAGAAGTTATAATTCCCAAAATCGTCCCTGCATTCTAGATTCAAGAAGCATTCTGGACGCCTGCGTTAGCATCCAAGAACTCTGAACTCTTTAACTCTCTTCAGAGAGTTAAAGTCTGGAACTCTTCTCCAGGAAAAACTTTCAAGCTCTGAAAACTCCCATGTTGAACTCATTCTAGAGCGCACCAGCCGGAGTTGAACTGGGAAGTTGCCACATTTAAATGGGTCGACTTCCAGTTCATTTGAGAGCTTTCTAATTGGTGGATAGACCAGAAAAGAGGTGTGGTTTGTGATGTAAGGTGTTATCAAAGTCAAGGGCAGAGATTAAGTTTGTTTAAAACAGACAGAAAGATTATTGGAGAAAACCAGACTTCGTGGAGTCAAACTCTCCTGTATCTTCTGTAAAAGTTAAACATGACATTTCTTTTTCAGTAAACTTTTAGTTGACCGAAACTTGAACCTTAACACACACTTACAAAACTTGCTCATTGAAGACAGAAAAATCAAGAAATGCATATTAACCTGATTTCTTCTTAGAATGAGGAATAAAAATCATTACTTACTGTTTATAAAAATGAGTAGTTCTCTTCAACCTGTAAACATTGAGTGAACTAACACAATTTGATTATCAAACATTTGTAAAATAGTAATGATCATAGAGAATTGTCATTTCTACTTGATTAATTCAAGAAAGAAAGTCTCAGGATGGGTCAAACTGTATTTCTGGATGCAGATCAATGAAATAACAGTTTCTGTCCATCTGGTCAGATTTGACATCAGATCAAGTTCACTACAGTCCCCCCTTTGGAAATCATCGCCTGTCCATGGGGATGAATTCCAACCGTGAACTTACACCTTCAAATGTCCTTGAGCTTGATGTAATCCAGCAAGGAAGACCAAAGTCAACAGTAATCCAGCAAGGAAGACAAAGTCAAGAGTAATTCCACAATGTTCTTGGTAATTCCATTGTGTTGATGATAATTCCATAATGTTGTTAGTAATTCCATTGTAGCAATGCTTTAACCCCTTGGAAACAGAGTCTGTAATCCATTGGAAAAAGTCATATAATCCACAACGGTAAATCCACAACGATTGGAAGTGTTGATTAATCAGCATACAGAGGGGTACCCTTGGATTGAACTGAAGATGCGGCCACTGGATGAAGAGTGGAGACCAACGTCAGGATTGCAGGTTGCCTCCAGCGAAGGTTGTCTCCAGCGACGTCCAGCCTGTGCCGTTCTGGTTCAATGTGTCATGCAATTATGTGGTTTAAGGTGGGCTTATGAAGGTGATTTTACATAAGGCCTTAAACTATATGCACCTGGTGTGTAAGCTATTATGGTTGGGAACAGCTACAACTACCAGTTAAGGGGTGGAACATGCTGAAAAGGGTGACTACAGGGGTTTATGCCTATAGAAAAGGGTTCCAAACTATTTTTCCATTTCTAACTTGGTTTAAGTTAGCTTTACATGGTAAAATATAGTTTGGTGCAATTGTCTGTTGTCTTTTAGACGAACGACTTGAGATTGGGTGTTTGGTTTCCCCATAAATGTTTTGGAAGTCTATGGCGAGACTTATCAAAAAGAATTAGCTATCCCCCCGAATAGAATTGTTCGAGTAGGTTCGGCTTAAGCGTTGTGAGATCAATGTAGATTATGGTACTTAAGGTAGCAATAATATACATTGACTCCGCAAAGATTGCAATTTAACGAATGAACTGCATGTTGGCATGGTTAAAGGCCTCTTAGTCTCTAACTTAATTACACAACAAAATTCATTCTTCCTTCAGAAACAATACCAAAATCAACTAAACAACGTTTCAACACCGACAAGAGTAGTGACTGAGCATCTAGAAACATCGTTTCACTGCTTCACCTCACCCCGGTTGCCAGATTCAGTCACGCTGTCCCGTTTATTTGTTTGTTTCTTTTTTGACCCGCGTGCGCGAGACATAATCATATTGAGGTGCACTGCATGGAGATCTTGTTGGACTCGGAGTGACCGGAGGCCTCGGAACAGGGATATGAGTATCCCGCATAACACGAGGAATATCATCATTTGCAGGGCTACGATTAACGTGTCTGCACTTGACCACGCCTAGGCAATCGGTTGGATTGGGTTATTATTCTCGGACCTGAGAGACTTGAGAACTCCGTTTAACGGTTCCACGTCGACAACCTTAGTACCCTCGAACCGGATCCTTCCCGAGGTTCCGGGATCTATGTCTATAGTCATGTTTTTTAGGTACTCTGAGTCGTCCAGAGTTGTTTCCCATTGTCCCGGATCGAGGTGATAGAGCGTCAAATCATCAATGTGTATGGTTGTTCCCTGGGGAACATTGATCCACATTGTTTTGTCCGGTAAGGTCAAGGGTCTATTTGCTCCAGGCTGTTCGTAGGCCATGATTGCCTCTCTTTGCGGGGCGTTCACCAGCCAACGTGATCCAACGATTTCAGCCTTTGCGGTCTTAGCCAGGTGTCGCGGCGTTATGCTCGTTGAGCACTTAGAATTTTCCGGAATAGGTGTTAATCCGCATATGCCCGCGGTTTTATTCCACATAAACGGTTTGCTCGGGCACAGATAGTGTATCTCCCGAGTGAGAACACACATCTGCAGGTTTGGAGCTAGGTAAACTGAGGGGTTGTCGTCGTGGTACGCAACCATTCTTGGTGTGTCAATTTGAACATGGTTTTCGCCGTGCCAATTGCCAACATTTACGACGTCCCTGAGTCTGTATATGCCGTTTGAGGGAATTATCGGTAGGTTGATAAGGAATGCCATTTCAAACTTCTTGTGATCGACGTAGATTGGGATCGCGCTACCGAGAGTGTAAGCCAGGTGAGCCTGTGTTTGCGTAACTCTTTCGCGTGTAGCGGAGCTGAGGATGTCGTTCACCATCTGTAGCGAGACTAGATACGGTGGGATCCTACCGGTGGCTAGTGTATCTACCGACGAACTGATATCTCTAAGCATGTCGGCGAAGATTCTATCCATCAGGTGTGCGACAGTGTAATCCATTTCAACCTTAAGAGTTAATTCATTTACCGCATGTACGAGGGCTTTGATTTCCTGGGTGGCACCCAAGAGGGTGAAGATTACCAGGAGTGGTACCATCATTGTCCTATGGAAGCACAAAGAGATAGGTCTTAACTTCGTAATCGTCAAGGGTAGGTCCTGTGAATTTAAACTATGGTTAAGTTTATTATCCATTAGTTATCTTCTGCTTGGATGACCCTTATTCCCACGAGGTCAGATTTTGTGAGATCTTTGTCTCCTGAGGAGTTATTGCACGCCTTGTGTTGTTTAATCTGGTTACGATGTACCCATTTAACAGTTGGCTCTTTTTGGCCTTTTCTGATTTTTATCTGGTAGACAACTGGAGACACTTTGTCGATTATCAGATGGGGTACAGTCCATCTAGGCATCAGCTTACGGGCGAGAGTTCCGGTCCCGGACTCTCTTCTCCCAGTTTTGGGGGCAAACGTGTAGTACCAGACCCTGTCTCCCACTTGGAGTTCCTCGTGAGAGGCCTTTTGGTCGTAGTACGCTTTGCGTCCTTCGGCTGATTTTTCCAGGTTTTTCTGGGCGAAAGCAAAAGTGTTTTTAAGGTGTCTTTCCAAGTCTTTCATGTATTGTTGTGTAGTGTAGGCTGTTGCCATGGCAGCATCGCCTGGTTGGTACAACAGGTGCAGAGGGAGAGTCATTTGTCGACCCGTCATCATCTCGAAAGGAGAGATGCCAGTCGACGTGTGTGGAGTGGCCCTTATGGCCATGAGGACCAGAGGGAGTTTCACGTCCCAGTCCTTGTGGTTTGCGGCTACGTATTTTTTCAAAATACTCACCACAGTCCTGTTTGCTCTCTCAACCTGGCCTGAAGCCTGTGGGTGGTAGCCAATATGGAAGTTGGCTTTGACGCCTAGCGTCTTCCACAGTTCCTTCATTACTTCACCTGTGAAGTGTGTACCTTGGTCTGAGTTCACCCTAAGGGGAAGTCCAAACCTTGAAAATACATGATTCATTAACAACATAGCAGTGGTTTGTGCTGTGTCATTAGGGGCTGGTAGACATTCTACCCATTTGGTAAACGCGCAGGTTACCGTGAGAAAATATTTATTTCCTCTAGAGGTCTTAGTGAGTGGTCCGACCCAGTCAATCTGGAGGTCCGACCATGGAAATGCAATGCCTCTACTATGCAGTGGTGCTCTGTGAAGTGGTCTGGATGGTTGAAACTGGCCACAGATCAGGCACCCTTTTATGTAGTCCTTGACATCCTTTTTCATTCCAGGCCAATAAGCAATCTGTTT
>NC_056501.1:34564169-34576304 GCF_014905685.2 Nematolebias whitei | reverse complement strand
ATTCGCACCATTAGGTTAATCACCTGAGGTGGTACTGTGGTGTCTTGGTTGCTAGCAACCTGGCAGGCCTCTGGAATGGTCTGCCCAGCCTTAAGGTTTGCTGTGTCTAGCACAGGAGGATCCTTTGTGGCTGGTTTGAGGGACCACAGCACCTTGTTGATGGTGTCCACGCGGGCACCCAACCTTACCAAAATGTCAGAGCCTATGTAGGATGCATGTGGTAAGTTTTGGATAACGAGAAATGGGTGAACCAGTTCTCGTTGGTTCCAGTTTAGTTTTAGGTTAATGACTCCTTCTGCGGTCATTACCTGTGAACTATTGGGAACTAATGGAAAGCGGAAAGCTTTTTTAATTAGTTCTAGACCAACATGTTTGTGAACCAAGGTTTCGTAGAAAGCTCGGTTAATTGCTGATTTATCTGTCCACAGAGACAGTACAGCATCGTTGGTGTGGGACCCTTGGATCTCTACACCCTTAACTACCAGTGGTAGGTAGTGTTTGGTGGACTCTGACTGCTCCAGCTCACAGAGGAGGCTGTCTTGTTGAGTCAGAGTTTGGACCACTTGGTGGGTCTCTTTGGTTTCACATGATGTCAGAGGAGTACTCACCGAGTTCGTGTCCTCAGCTGAGGAGTCCTTTGTGCCTTCCGCGGTACCTGCTGTTGCGCAGTCTGTGTCACACTCCGGAGGCGTATCTATTGGCAGTGGTTTGCTCACTGTTGTCCACATTGTTTGATCACCATAATCTATAATCGCGTTGAAGCGATTTATAAAATCCTGGCCAACCAAAAATGGGAATGAGTCAACATGAGTCACGTGTACCGGGTGGTACAGTGTCATATTGCCAATCTGCATGTGAACCATTGCTATAGCTGTCAGGGTTGTTTTATTCTCTGAGAGACCCTGCATTTCTATAGCACAATCAGATAGAGGTATTATCCTGTTTTTCTTGGCTGCGGCTGTCCTCAGCTCCTCGAACAGTTTAGCTGACATAATTGTTATGTCTGCTCCACCGTCCAGAAGTGCTTCGTGTGTGAGGACACCTTCGAGTGTTACTAACAGGTACGCCTTTTTGGCGGCCCCCTTTCTGATAAAGTTACACAGAAACCTCTTGGGTTTTTTCTGACGCTTCTTCATGCGTTCAGAAGTGCTTGTGTAATCTTGGTTTGTCTGAACCGTCAGCACAGCTGTAGCTGTTTCTGCGTGTTCAGCTTGCGATGACTCGTCATCGTTTGTGTGTGTGTTTACCCCCCCTTCATCCGATGAGGGGTTGTTTGAGGCAACAACAGCAACGTCTTGGTGTGTTTCACCGACATCTGTAGTGTTGTCATTCGTGCCCAGAGATGTAATAGTGAGTACCTCACTGCATAGTGCTTTTGGTCGGCTTCCCTTGTCAGTGTGTTTCAAATCTTCTAACATTTCGCGCAATTTTTCTGTCTCTTCCGAGCTCAGAGGTGGAGGGCCTTTTTTCTGGAACTTTTGTGATTTTTTCGCCTCGGGACGTTTCGTCTGAGGTGGGAGGCGGCTAGGTACGTCTTTTTGGGGTTCCTTTCCGGACGTCCCCTGATAATATGGGTCCTCTCGGTTGCCATATTTTTGCGTCCTCCGCTGGTCCCATTTACGATAGTCACGTTCGTCCTCTGAAGGAGGAGCCTTTTTGTCCCAGCGTGCACCTTCATGATGCGGTTTGTTGGTCTGAAAATACTGCCTTTTCTCGCCTTTTTTAGGAGGAGGTGGCGATGAACGCCTTCCTTCTAATTCTAGGGAGTGGGGTTTAACCTTTACACCAGGAAACACTTCTATGGGCGTCTTGGCATGAGAACGTGCCTCAAACACATTCACAGCGCACTGTTTAATCTCACTGATGGATTTTTCTCTGAAATTTGCCATCATTTGCACTGACGTTTGTATGTCAGGGTGGAGATTTTTGCTGAAAACAAATTTAAAACCTTCTTCTTCCTCCATCCCGGTTTCATTTCTGTTACCGAAATAAGCTTGGAAGATTCTTTTGTAATAAACTTTTGGATGTTCAGCTTTACCCTGCGTGACCTTTTCTACGGCTGGGTATCCAGCTGGTCCTGTGCAGGAGTCGTACTCTTTGATCAAAGCTTCACACAGAAGGTTGTAATCCTTTCTCGTTGCATCAGGTAGACGCTCGATGAAGGTAAACACCTCTCTGTCCGAAGTGAGCCGTATCAGACTGATTTTATCCTCTACCGTAGCATTAGGATAAGATCTCAATCTGAACTCCAGATCTCTGAGGTACGCTTTTGTTCCAGATGAGCCCATCGGTCCAGGTACAAAGCGTTGTACATATTTTGAGATTTTTTGCAAATCATCCATTGAAGGAGAAGATATCAATGGTCTCACATGCGTGATCGGTTGTGGGGGTGTTGCTCTGCCCGTTTGTGTAGGTGTTTGGATGGGTCTAAAAGCACTGGGTGAGTAAAAAGGTCGTTGAGGTTTTGGTGTATTACCCCGACTCTGTTCAGGGTCTGGTTTGGATTCCAGGTCACCTAGCCCAACTTCATTACCTTTATCTGTTGCTGCTTTTAGTTTCTCCTCACATTTTTTTAAATGTTCCTGGGATGTATAATAGTCACTTTCTAAACGCATATGTAGCTGTTGTAGATTGTGTTTATCTATTCTGCATTGTTCCAGCTCCATTTTTTCGAGCTGCAACTCTCTTTGTAGCTGTTCATTGTCTGAGCACGCAGCTTCGTATTGACGGTCTTTTTCACTAATCTTCTCATAAGATTGTGTTTGTAATGACGCCTGCATTTCAGAGATCCCTCTCATGTCTTTTAGACATCCAGACAAGGCGTTCCGACCGTTCATCCAATTCTGCTTTTAGAAGCAGAGAGATTTTTGCTAACCGTTCATGGCTAAGCTTTTTACTCTCTGGCTCTAATGTTCCTGCTGCCAGACTTTTCAGCTCTTCATGTCTCTGAATTTCATTGAGTTGTTGTAATTGCTGTATTTGCGTGCCAATAAGTGGAGTTGTTAAAATATGTAAGGCCCCCAAAATGATATCATCATTTCTTTAGGAGTTTAAAGGATGCTCTTCTTCTTTGTCGCTTGCCATTTTTCTTCTATTTAAGGATTAAATAGGAGAATTTAATGTTTTAGGTTTTTTCAAAATAAATAAAATCAGAAAAGTCTCTTTGTCTGATATATTTACTCTTATTTAGTGATTTATCAATTAAACGTGCACTATCTTTTTAGCAAATGAGTAAACTTTTTCCAATTCTGTGAATATCTGTAACTGTTCCTATTTTTAAAAAGTTCCTAACTTTATTTTGTACCTTTTATAAGGGATTACCAGTGAATAAAGTCTCTTTGGTAAATGCTTCTTTGCATAGATACCTTAATAACTTTTAAAATGCAAGATAACAGTGATTATTCAGCTTTGAGGAACGTTTATTAACTCAAAAATGCCTTTAAAAAAAGGAAAATACGTTCAATTTCACTAAAATAACATAAAAAGCGAAGTGAAACCTGTGTTCTCAAGTTTCTCCAGAAGATGGCAGAACAACCTTATTAATCTTAACTCAAACACTGTTAGTGTTGTCCAGTAGGGGAGCTATAACTTCCTGTGGCGTCCGGTCGTTAGCTGTTAGCTAAAAATTAGCATCGGCTAGACTCGGTTAAAACCAACATTTCTGAACGGATTTTTTACACAAGCGTGGCAAAATTTTAGCAATTAGACTTTGAAGACTAGAACAACGCATCAGAATACAGCTTTTAAAGCATTTTTGAACTTTAAAAAGCAGATTTTATTTCCCTATGAAAACGAGTTTCATTTCTGGGTCACGTGACTGAAATCACCAATTACAGAGCAGCACGGGGGTGAGAGGAAATGACGTAGGCCCGTCATTCAACTTCTCAGCGAATCAGAACGCTCCACAACAGCAAATTCAACCAATCACAAAGGGTTTCAGCAACTAGCATGTTAGATTTAGCCTGAAATAAGTTAGTCAACTTTTCGTCTTTTAAACTGTCAAAATGCACTTTTTCTGTTAAAAAATGTAACGAATCAACTCTGAGCTTAGCTGAGACTTCGTCCAGTCTTTAAAACGTTTCTCCATCTATTCAAAATACTCGTTCAAACTTATCAAAACCGAACCGGACCACAGCCGGGTCTTGCAGCAGAACCTCCGTCCTTTTAAACAGAATAACGTTTTCCACAGCTCATCAGCTTAGTTACACGTAACAGGCGTACAATTTCAGCTTTAAAAACACTTAATGACACTATTTCAGCTTTCAAAACATCACCAGCGTAACACAGCGTAAACATGCAGAGTTCCACTTCAAGCGGCAGCTCCAGCACGCTGCGTTCAATCACAGCTGACAAAACTGTTATTTTTCATGCCAACATGTAAAATCAATCTTTACACGAGTACACAGTCATTTATGAGCACGTTGCGGGCCACCAATATGTAGTATGACATATGCAGGATATATTCATACATTTCACGAGTTCTTCATTTTTCTGACTGTGTAAATGTCGTGCATTGAGTTTAACAGAAATGTAACGAGAGACGTTATTTACCTTTGACCCATCAAAAATGAATGCGGTCATTTATTTGCAGAATCAAAGTTTAACATCAAACATTTACATTAATTTGGCAAAATATGAAAACAATAACATGGCTAGTTTCACAGAAAGTTGGAACAATACGGCGATTGTCCTCACTTCTCAGCAGAACAGCAGACATCAATCACACGGCGGTGATTGAGAACTTTGTTCCAGACATTTCTAAAAATATCTGTGATGATTTTAGGAGAAAGGAGAGTTTAAGATGGAAAATGGAGATTTATCTTACAGAGAGATGTGTGAGGGAATTAATCTGTTTGACCAGAAACGTGCACGCTCCTTCAGTTCTCAGCTTGGTCACGGTACGCTTGGTCGAAGTAGAACTTTTACCTGGTTGATGATAGATCAGCGTCGGTATATTATCCTTCCTTTGACTCTTTCAGCGTCTCCGTTGAGAACAGCTAAAATACTTCGAGAGTCGTGCGAGGTTATCCAAACAGAAGTTATAATTCCCAAAATCGTCCCTGCATTCTAGATTCAAGAAGCATTCTGGACGCCTGCGTTAGCATCCAAGAACTCTGAACTCTTTAACTCTCTTCAGAGAGTTAAAATCTGGAACTCTTCTCCAGGAAAAACTTTCAAGCTCTGAAAACTCCCATGTTGAACTCATTCTAGAGCGCACCAGCCGGAGTTGAACTGGGAAGTTGCCACATTTAAATGGGTCGACTTCTGGTTCATTTGAGAGCTTTCTAATTGGTGGATAGACCAGAAAAGAGGTGTGGTTTGTGATGTAAGGTGTTATCAAAGTCAAGGGCAGAGATTAAGTTTGTTTAAAACAGACAGAAAGATTATTGGAGAAAACTAGACTTTGTGGAGTCAAACTCTCCTGTATCTTCTGTAAAAGTTAAAAATGACATTTCTTTTTCAGTAAACTTTTAGTTGACCGAAACTTGAACCTTAACACACACTTACAAAACTTGCTCATTGAAGACAGAAAAATCAAGAAATGCATATTAACCTGATTTCTTCTTAGAATGAGGAATAAAAATCATTACTTACTGTTTATAAAAATGAGTAGTTCTCTTCAACCTGTAAACATTGAGTGAACTAACACAATTTGATTATCAAACATTTGTAAAATAGTAATGATCATAGAGAATTGTCATTTCTACTTGATTAATTCAAGAAAGAAAGTCTCAGGATGGGTCAAACTGTATTTCTGGATGCAGATCAATGAAATAACAGTTTCTGTCCATCTGGTCAGATTTGACATCAGATCAAGTTCACTACATGTCTCAGTCTCTGAATCCTCTGCTTACATCAACACTCATGAGCTAGTCACTGCACATCAAGAGACCTGTGCTAAGGTGCTAGACCTAGTTATCCAATTAAAAATCAGGCATCCAAATCGCACTCCACACCCTTGATTGAATGAGATCACCTGAGCAGATAGACAACAATGCAGGAAAGCCGAACGTAAATGGAAGAAGGACAAACTTCAGGTTTCTTTTACCATGCTAAAAACATGTTACAAAGACTATCAAAGACTATCAGGCCACCGTTAAATAAGAAAAAAAAAATTCTCCCAAATCATTGCCTCAAACAGCCACAATCCCTGTGTTCTTTTCAACACCATTAACTCCATTATAACTGTGCCTCAGTCTGCCAACATGGAGGCCTCTGCAGTTACTTGTGATGACTTTGCCAGTTTCTTTGTTAAAAAGGTTGAATCAATTAGGTCATTGATTCCCCACACCACAGCTAACCCCTCTGTCTTTGTCCCCTCAAAAACATTCTTTAACCAATTTGAACCTATGTCCCTCTCATTTCTAAATGACGTCATTGGTCATATGAAACCCTCAGGTTCCCCTGCTAACCCCCATCCCTGCATCATTTTTTAAACAAGCCCTACCCTCCATTGGACCCTCTGTTCTTGCTATTATAAACAGCAGTATGGCAACAGGTATGGTTCCTAATGTTTTAACACATGCAGTAGTAACTCAATTACTTAAAAAACCTGGACTTGACCCTTCAACCTGCTCAAACTTCAGACTTATCTCCAAACTTCCCTTTTTTTCTAAGGTCCTGGAGAAAATCGTTTTCACTCACTTAAACAAGTTCTTGAATGTAAATTCTATTGAGATTTTTCATTCTGGCTTTAAGCAACTACACAACACCGAAACAGCCTTAGTTAGGGTCTGCAACGACATTCTTCTGGCAAATGATTCTGGTCAGTCTTTGATCCTGGTACTCCTTGACCTTACCACTGCATTTGATACTGTGGACCACAGTATCCTTTTATCCCGGCTAGAACACTGGATTGGGATTACTGGTGCAGCGTTAGAATAGTTCCGTTCATACCTGAGCGACAGGAATTTCTGTGTTAATGTTGCTAAGACTCTATCTACTTCAGTGCCTCTTTCCTGCGGGGTCCCACAAGGCTCCATTCTTGGACCCCTTCTATTTTCATTGAATCTGCTCCCCTTAGGGTCTATCCTGAGGAAACGTGGTCTTTCCTTTCATTGTTCTACTGATGATTCTCAGATTTATCTGCCATTGAAACCTAACAGTTCCTGCTCCATTCACCCTTTGCTTAAATGTCTTGATGACATCAAGACTTGGATGGCTGCAAACTTCTTGAGTTTTAATGATCAGAAGACTGAGGTCATTGTGTTTAACCCTGGCTCTGCCACTGGCACTGATCCCGCAAACCTGGACTCCCTTCAGCCACATCTAAAACAGTCTGTTACCAATCTCGGGATAATTTTAGATGCAGACTTTAAGTTTAATAAACAGATCAAGTCTGTTCTTCAAAAAATCTTCTTTCAGCTAAGGCAGCTAGCTAAGCTTAAGTCCGTGCTGACCAGATCCGACCTTGAAAAATTAGTCCATCCATTTATTTACAACCCGGCTGGACCATTGTAACTCACTTTATGCTGTGGTCAGTCAGGTCTCCCTCTCAAGTCTCCAGCTTGTCCAAAATGCCACAGTTCGACTATTAACAGGATTGTAGCAGGATTGTAGCAGGTTTGAGCACATTACACCAGTTCTGTCCTCCCTTCTCTGACTTCCTGAGTGTCAGAATTGATTTTAAAATTCTTCTGCTGACGTTTAAGTGCATTAATGGTCTGGCACCCTCATACCTCTCTGACCTTCTTCATCCTTATGCTTCTTCTCGAGCTTTGAGATCATCAGACCAGCTGATTTTGGTGGTACGAAAAACCAGGCTGAAGCTCAGAGGAGATTGGGAGTTTTCAGTCATGGGCCCTAAACTCTGGAACAATCTGCCCATCAACATTAGACAGACCACTTCAGTCTTTGCTTTTAAATCTCTCCTCAAAACACACCTACTCATTGGCATTTAACACAGTGTGATCTCAATTGGTATTTCATTGCTGCTGATTGTGTTCATGCTTTTTGCTTTTATTTCTTGGCATCGAACTCAGGGTGATTTGATTTAGTATTCTCATTGTTTCTAATTATGTTTCATGTCTTTATGCATCTATTCCTGATGCTGTAATTATATCTTGTTGTTTTTATTTGATGCTGTGAAATTTTTTGTTAAGCACTTAAATAACCGTTACTGTTTTAAATGTGCTATATAAATAAATTTGACTTGACTTGACTAAAAGCAGAAGTGAACAATGCCTTAGAGACCCATCACTGCCTGATGCCCTCAACAAGTTCTACGCATGCTTTGAAGACTCGAACAGACCACCCAGCACCAGACTCACCTCACCACCGGAAAAATAGCTTCTCAGCGTGACCTCAGCAGAAAAGAGGAGTACTTTCAGGAGGATTAATCCTCACAAAGCAATTGGCACAGAAAACATCCCCGGGAAGGTGCTGAAAAACTATGCCGATCAGCTCTGCGAGGTGCTGGCTGACATTAACTCCTCACTTACCCTGGCAACAGTTCCCACCTGCCTGAAGACTGCCACCACCATCCCATTCCCAAAGAGCTCTACAGTGACTGGCCTGAATGACTACTGACCAGTAGCCCTCACCCTGATAGTCGCTAAATGCTTTGAAAAACATGGTCATGACCCACATCAAAACAACCATAGTTTTTATGTTACTAGTGCTTAGCATATTTTTAGTTACTGTTTTTCTTTTACATTTTATTGTTGGATGTAACTGGGACCCTGTTAACACAATTTTGTTCCAACACATGAACCACATGTGGTGCAAACGACAATAAAGAAACTCTGACTCTCTGACTTTGACTCTTGGTGATCTTAACTTTGTGAGTTGAATTCACTTAGCCGATTAGCACAGCACTCACTAATAAAAAAGTTTCCTGTCTCTCGTTAAGACTTGTTGAGATCCACCATTCTAAAGAAGTTCCAATTATCAGAGTAATTAAATATTTTGTATTTCCTAAAAAGAGCGTCAAGGTCAGCGTTGTCACTCTGTCAGGAAAGCCAGCTGAGTCACTGCCTGCCCTTGGACGCTTCTGCACTGTGGGAGAAAAAGCAAAAAGAAAGTCAGATTTCAAATAAATATACAAACACATCTGTTTCCACGAGCAACCTTGGACCTAATTTTTGTGTTTTCTTTTTTGTTTGTCATGCTGTCCCTAAAAAATAAGATTCAAGAAGGAAAAAAGTCAGATTGTTTCACAACCTCCAGCTTATGTCTTCATAAGGTGAGTGAAAAAAATATTTAAAATAATTTAAAAAAACACCAAACATCATCATGGATCCACGCACACCCTCATTCTTATCTGTCTTCCTGCGCAGCGCCATCTTGCATACACACACGCTGGCACCATTTTCACACACAGTCACAAACAGTCACACACAAGTGACCATTTTTATCATTCCCGACAGTTCCTTTAAACACAATATCGATATTTGTTATCGCTATGTGACTTTTATGAGAATGATAGCCCTGGCTACCTGCCTGATCCAAGAGCCCCTTCGTGACCCCCATAAATTCCCTTTGTGAATTTAATTGCATGCTCATATTACAAAACCCCTCCATGGTCTGTATGTAGAAAAAGCCCGTTCTTGACTTTTTTTCCTAAGCCAACCCTTTTGTGACCACTTTTTTGGTATATCAGATCTCCCCATATCTCTCTTCTGATAAGGACAACCCCTGTCAAACGGAGCCCCTTTGTGACTCCCAATGATATCCCTGACCTCTGAACTCTCCAAAGAGAGATGATAGTCCCAAACTATCTGCCTTAACGGAGACACCGGCTCACCAAAACTTTGTCGAGCTCCCAGACCTCCCAAAAACAATAAACATAATCTTGAGTGGCTCCATTCTCCATTCGATGCCCAACATCCCGAAACACCCGATGAATCCTTTCATTTCAGGAGGTCAATCCTCCCCAGTGCATGGTATCAGATAAGCATGGTGCTCTGGTGATGTTGGGGCCAGACTCGAAAAACAAAAAATGTTGGATAGAATAAATATCCATTCATCATGTGCTTACTCAAATAAGCCACTCTGAGGACATGAGAAGATTTTTCAACTCAGTTTACTTGCAAGGGTAGACGGTCACGAGGAAGCTTTTACAGATGTACAAAAGTTACATGCCTCGTCATTGAGAATCTGCACTGGACAGAGAGGCAGGAAGAGCTTTAATACACGCTTATCAGACAGAGGTGAGGTCAAGACGACCTCGGCTTTCCAGCTTACAGATTCAGGAAAGGCCTTGGGAGTTCATCAGGTGCATTACCGTGCACCTGCAGTCTCCTCTCTGAGGAGACAAAACAACCCTCTAACTCACACATTAATTTAACATTAGCTACTGATAAACATCCATAACCTTCACCTAAATTATCTTGACACAAATAAACAAAGCTGAGTTGTGGCGAAACTATCAGTGGATTCATCAACCATCAGAGACATCACTTCAGTTTTCCTCAGCCAGATCCAAAGAGTTTGTTAAACTTCCAAATCCAGAGTATCCATTCTATTTCTAGTGGATATGTCCCACAAGGTATGGACCTTTGCTAGCTCTTAATACAGTTATGATGCATTCTCAGATTTTTTTTATTTATTTATTTTTTTGCGGGGGGGGGGGGGGTATGTGGGGACATCTGAGGGTCCTCCCCCAGAAAATTTTGAATGAGGTAGATGCCATTTCCTGCATTCTGATGTATTTTACAAAGGTTTACTACAGTAGATTAACAGGAAGCAAAAGATGTCAACTCATTATTAAAATCTCTGACTGCAAACTCTGACTCGGTCACCTGGTGATGAGCGGCTGAGATCACGTAGGAGCTGTGCAGCGTAAGTAAATGACAAAATTCAGGTAAACCAAACAAATTAAATTAAAATAAATTAAACTCAGGTAAAACAATCGAATACATTAATATTTTTCATAATTTTTTTGTTATTACTAACCTGTGCTTTTTTGTTTCAATAAAACAAACTGGACGAGGAGACGTTGGACAGTCTTGAGAGCTACCTGGACGAGTGCTTTGAGAATATAGTGATGGGTAAACCTCAGAACACCGCGCCCACCGCTACTCCAACATCCAAGCGCACACGTTCAGAGAGCTCAAGCGGCACGTCCACGTCTCCTGAGAAAAGCTTCACCGATGTTCTGGAGTCCATCGACAAAAAGTTATCAAGTTTAGATGCCTGACTGGCTCTCGTTGAAGCTCTCCACAAAGAATTTCAAGCGTTGAGGGAATCTCTGGAGTTCAGCCAAGCTCAGGTGTCGTCGCTAGCTGCAGAAAACCAATCTCTGAGGGGAGACGTTAAAGATCTCACAGAGAGGATGACGCAGATATCCGGAGAAAACAGGAAAATGAAAGAGTCCATCCTGGACCTTCAAACTCGGAGTATGCGGGATAATCTTGTCTTCTCTGGGATCCCTGAACGAGGAGAGGAGGACGCAGAAGCTACGATCCGTGAGTTTATCCAACGTGAGCTGAAACTCCCAAGTGAGACTGTAAAAAAGTTCACTTTCCATCGTGTTCACCGGCTCGGAGGTAAGAGGCCCGATAACAAGCGACCTCGCCCAATTATAGCTAAATTTGAGCATTATAAACAGAAAGAGCAGGTGAGAAGTCAGGGCAGAGAGCTGCGTGGAAAAGATTTCAGCGTTAATGATCAGTTTCCTAAAGAAATACTCGATCGGAGGCGAGTTTTATTTCCAATCAGGAAAAAATTCATATCTGAAGGCGCCAGGGCTACAGTTGCTGTAGATAAACTTTATGTTAACGGTCAGCTGTTCAGGGAACGAGACATCACTCCATGGCTTTATTAAAAAAGACCAACAGCTTGGTTTAAAGCAGGGCTGTTCAACGTATGACCCGTGGGCCAGGTCAGGTCCATGGATGGGCCAGGTTCGGTCCAACTATGAGTTCTTTATATTTTTTCTTTATTTATTTATATATACATGTGTATGTATGTATGTATGTGTATATGTGTGTGTATGTATGTATGTATGTATGTATGTATGTATGTGTATGTATGTGTATGTGTATGTATGTGTATGTATGTGTATGTGTAGGTGTATATATATATGTGTGTATGTGTGTGTGTATGTGTATATATGTATGTATATGTATATATGTGTGTGTGTACGTGTATGTATGTATATATATATATATATATATATATATATATGTGTGT
>NC_056501.1:34558427-34564069 GCF_014905685.2 Nematolebias whitei | reverse complement strand
AAAGTTTGGCTTTTGGTGACGGTGGCCCCTGGGCAGCTGGGGTTTAGTGGTGATAATTTAAATGGTAATAATGGAAGTAAATTAAGTGGCATTTGTAAATAAAATGTAAAGCACAGCTCGGGTGTCTGCACTGGTGAAGGTGAATGGTGTCACAGCTGTTTTGTTTGTTTTTTCCACTTATTTTCTTTTTCTTTTTGTATCGGTTAACGCATTTCTTCGTCATTCTTTTTTTTTTTTTTTTTTTTTTCTCTTTGCTTCTTTACCACCCAACAATCATTTACACACAAGCCCACAAGTACACACGCACACACACACCTCATAAGAGAACACACACGGACACCTCATATGAGAACTTTATATCTTTCCACCTCAACAACATCCAGCATCTACTCAATCTTCTGGTATCTTTCCATTTCCAACATCACTGTTTGTGAAGATCTAAACAGGCTAGCTCAAGCATTAACTCAGATTTTATTTAGATCTATTTGTATCCATGGAGACATGCACTGGTCAACTTTAACTACGCACGTACAAATATGGGCACAGTAAGGTTTGTAACTTGGAATGTCAATGGAACCAGTACTCAACAAAAAAGATTGGGAATTTTTAACCAGCTTAAAAGATTACAGGCAGATGTTGTCTTTTTACAAGAGATTCATAAATCTACGACAACTGCAGATGATCTTAAATCAACTGATTTTCCTAATGTGTTTTGTGCCTGCTATAACTCAAGACAAAGAGGAGTGGCAATATTAATACACAAAAATGTTAACTTTAAAATACTAGACACAGTCACAGATTCAGAAGGTAGATATTTAATAATAAAACTTTATATAAATAACTATAAGTTGTGTATTGTCAGTATATATGCCCCAAATGTTGATGACACCTCTTTTTTTCATGATTTTTTCTCAGCACTTTCTGATCACTTGGATTGCTCACTTATACTTGGAGGTGACCTCAGCTTTGGTCTAAATGAAGAATTAGACAGATGTAGTAGAGCAGGAACTCAGCGTAGTTGGCAGTCCATAAATGTAGTTAAACAGTACATGAGTGATTATGGACTTTGTGATGCATGGCGATCTCTTCACCTGAATCGTAGAGAGTATACTTTCTTCTCTTCTGTCCATCACTCTTACTCTCGTCTGGATTATTTTTTAGTCAGCAGCTCGTTGTTGACGGACATCTCAGACACTGAGATTCACCCTATAGCTGTCAGTGATCATGCTCCTGTCTGTTTAAATCTAGCAAACAGAAAAGAAAACCCAAAAAGTATAAACTGGAGATTTAATACATCACTGCTTGAAGATGTAGATTTTATCAAATATTTTACAGAAGAGTGGGCTTCATATCTGGCGTATAATGACGTGCCTGGAACTTCAGCATCTGTTCTCTGGGAGGCAGGTAAAGCTGTAATGAGAGGTAAAATATTTTCATTCTCATCACAAAAGAAGAAAAAAGAAAATAAACATATTCAGGAACTAGAAGAAACCATTAAATCGTTAGAAGCCTCTCAAGATGAAGAAATGCTGGATAAAATGCGTAAAGCAAAATTGGAATTAAAAGAATGTATTAACAAAAAAACAATTCTTAATACAACGACTTGGAATCGAAATTTTTGAACAGAGCAATAAGTCAAGTAGCTTTCTAGCTAAACAGCTCAAAATAAATAAGGAAAAAACAACTATAGTTGGTGTTAAAGACTCGACTGGGAATACAGTTTACCACCCTGAAAGAATTAACAGCATTTTCAGAGATTTTTAGAAAGAATTGTATTCGCCCCAGATAAACCCATCAGATAATGAAATTAATGAATTCCTGGATAAAATAACACTTCCTAAACTATCAGATAGTCAAACAATGGAGATGGATTCACCACTGACACCAGTGGAACTCCAGGAAGCCCTCAAAAGCATGTCCAATAAAAAGGCTCCAGGTCCAGATGGATTCCCAGCAGAATTCTATAAAGAATTCTGGAATATCCTGGCTCCACTATTTCACAAAATGCTACAAGAAACTGAGAAAAGTAACATCCATCCATCCATCCATTATCTTTACCCGTTTATTCCATTTTGGGTCACGGGGGTCGCTGGTGCCCATGTCCAGCAGTCACTGTGCGAGGGGCGGGGGACACCCTGGACGGGTCGCAAGTCCATCACAGGGACACGTGGAGACAAACGACACAAACAACCATTCACTCTCTCACTCACACCTAGGGACAACTTAGAGTTACCAATCAGCCTAACATGCATGTTTTTGGTCTGTGGGAGGAAACCGGAGCACCCGGAGAAAACCCACGCATGCACGGAGAGAACATGCAAACTCCACCCAGAAAGGCCCCTGGACCGGGGTTTGAACCAGGGACCTTCTCGCTGAGAGGCAGCAGCTCTACCAGTTGCGCCACCGTGCTGCCCTAGAAAAGTAACAGTCTTCCAAAAAATATAAATTCTGCCAACATTAGTCTCCTGTTAAAACCAGGCAAAGATCCTGTATTACCTACCAGTTATCGTCCAATATCTCTTATCAACGTTGATCTTAAAATAATTTGTAAAGCCCTCTGAAAAAGATTAGAAAAGGTAACTCCTCTAATAATACATCCAGACCAAACTGGTTTTATAAAAGGGAGACATTCATCCACTAATTCACGCAGATTATTTAATTTAATAGATTATTCTTACAGTAAAAATATTGAAACTGCAATATTCTCTCTAGATGCAGAAAAAGCCTTCGATAGAGTTAACTGGAAATTTTTATTTGCAGCCTTACATAAATTTGGTTTTGGAAATTATTTCATAAATTGGTTACAAATATTATACAGTTCTCCTTCAGCATGCATTTGGACAAATAATCAAATATCTGCTAGTTTTGCTCTGCAAAGGGGAACCAGGCAGGGATGTCCACTCTCCCCCTCACTGTTTGCTATTTTCATTGAACCGCTAGCCGCAGCAATCAGGCAAACTACAGATATTAAAGGCATAAAATGCAAGAACATAGAGCACAAAATCAGTCTATATGCTGATGATGTGCTGCTCTTCCTCCGGCATTCACAAACCTCCATCTCTCAGGTTATTGGACTGATAAACTCCTTCTCAAAAGTTTCAGATTACTCTATAAACTGGCTAAAATCCACAGTTCTACCAATTAATTGCTCTTTCAACAATTCACTTGCTACACAACTGCAATCGGGGAATATTACATATTTGGGTATCAAAGTTTCGCCTAAATTAGCAGATTTAACAAAACTAAACCACACCCCACTTTTAAAGAAAATTGAGGATGATCTGGCTAGATGGAAATCTTTACCCACATCTCTCATGGGAAGGATCACATCAATAAAAATTATGGTTTTGCCTAGAATAAATTATTTATTCTCAATGATCCCAAATAAACCATCATCTGACTGGTTTAGATCCCTGGACTCCTCTATTTCTGAATTTCTGTGGAAAGATAAACGCCCTCGTATTAGATTAAAAACACTACAGAAATCCAAAGATAAAGGAGGACTAGAATTACCCAACTTTTATTATTATTTTCTAGCCAACAGGCTAGAATACATCTCAAAATGGATAAAACACACACCCCTTGATGAACCCTGGCTAGACGTAGAACAGACACTTTGCAATAATATAATGATCTCGGACCTTCCATTCATTAGCTCAAACATAAAACGACAGGAATGCTTTAAAAGCATCAATATCAGCTCCTCTCTGACAGCTTGGTGGGAGTTTCTTAAAATGACAGAGTCTTCACTAATCCCATGTAAACGTACACCCATCTGGAACAACCCTGACATCCTACAACAGAATAAGATGATAAACTTCCCAGGTTGGAGGTGTAAAGGAATTGAATATTTGGACCATATATATGAAGAAGTGGACTACATCCCATTTAACAGATTAATTACACAATATGGGATTGATAAGAATAAATGTTTAGAATATCAACAAATTAAATCTATAACCAAAAATAAATTTAACCTTAATAACACTAGGATTGAAATGTCTACAAGTGTATTAGAATTCCTTAATCTTAACCCTCCCAAATTACTATCTAAGGTTTATCAGAAACTCAGTAAAATAGATGAATCTATATCTCTTCCCATTGTAAAATGGGAGACAGACTTGTCAGTTAATTTTGACCAAAACTTTTGGTCGCAGATCTGTCTGAGAACTTTTAAGATGACTAAAAACTCAAATTTACAACTAATACAATACAAAATCCTTCATAGAGTACAGTATACAGGTCAACGGATGTTCAAGATGGGTTTCGCATCATCTAATATTTGCTCACAGTGTACAAACAATATTCCTGACAATTACATCCACGCATTTTGGTTCTGTCCACCTGTTCAGAGGTTTTGGTGCCGGATATGTGAAGACTTATCAAAGTGTCTGAGATGTAATATTCCACTCTCTCCGTCAGTTTGCTTATTGGGCCACTTAGATGATGTCACCTTGGAGACAAAATCAATTCATATTATTCTCACTGCCCTATGTATAGCAAAAAAAACTATACTCATGAATTGGAAAAATAAAAATACACTTAGTATTAAACAGTATAAAGACCTTCTGTTAGATTACATCAGTCTTGAGACAGCCTGTACCCCCACATCGGACTATTCTCTCTGGACTTCTTTAATCGGCTCCAACACGTAGTGGAGGTGGGTGGTCCCCTTTGATTCTGTCCCGTGGGGCATGATGGTCGGTGTGGGTGGGGTGTCGGGGCTGGGGACGTGGGGGGGTCATGGGCCTGGAGCGGTGGCGCCCGACTGGGGAGGTGGCTCTGGTGGTTCTGGGTGATGGCCTATGCTGGCTGCATGCGGGCTTCTGGGCGGTCTGTACCGGCGGACATGGGTTACTGGCCTGGTGACCTGGCTGTCCCTGGGTGGGTTTGGGGTGGACGCGGGCGCGGGTTCTGGGGTGGTATCGCTCCTGGGCGGGGCTCCCGGCTTGGTCCGGGGACCTTGGGAAAAAAAAAAAAAAGAAACTCTGACTCTCTGACTTTGACTCTTGGTGTTCTTAACTTTGTGTGAGTTGAATCCACTTAGCCGATTAGCACAGCACTCACTAATAAAAAAGTTTCCTGTCTCTCGTTAAGACTTGTTGAGATCCACCATTCTAAAGAAGTTCCAATTATCAGAGTAATTAAATATTTTGTATTCATCAGGTGCATTACCATGCACCTGCAGTCTCCTCTCTGAGGAGACAAAACAACCCTCTAACTCACACATTAATTTAACATTAGCTACTGATAAACATCCATAACCTTCACCTAAATTATCTTGACACAAATAAACAAAGCTGAGTTGTGGCGAAACTATCAGTGGATTCATCAACCATCAGAGACATCACTTCAGTTTTCCTCAGCCAGATCCAAAGAGTGTTAAACTTCCAAATCCAGAGTATCCATTCTATTTCCAGTGGATATGTCCCACAAGGTATGAACCTTTGCTAGCTCTTAATACAGTTATGATGCATTCTCAGATTTTTTTTATTTATTTATTTTTTTGCGGGGGGGGGGGGGGTATGTGGGGACATCTGAGGGTCCTCCCCCAGAAAATTTTGAATGAGGTAGATGCCATTTCCTGCATTCTGATGTATTTTACAAAGGTTTACTACAGTAGATTAACAGGAAGCAAAAGA
>NC_056501.1:34554496-34558327 GCF_014905685.2 Nematolebias whitei | reverse complement strand
TGAGTTATGTGGGGACATCTGAGGGTCCTCTCCCAGAAAATTTTGAATGAGGTAGATGCCATTTCCTGCATTCTGGTGTATTTTACAAAGGTTTACTACAGTAGATTAACAGGAAGCAAAAGATGTAAACTCATTATTAAAATCTCTGACTGCAAAGCGTTCGTAATGCAAAACTGCTGCAGCTCTGCAGGTAAGGAGCGTTCAGTTCAGGACAAATTGAGGTTACCGAATAGTCAGTTGCTAACATGCCCACCGGACTGATTGGCAGGTGGTGCGACTCAAGCAAAAAAAAAAAAAAAGATTTTACTGACCTGTTTAAGACAGTCATCATTCATTCCATATTTATTCCATTGTTATTCAATATTTATTCAATATTTTGGTGAGTCTCAGGTTTGAGAACTGAGTTTCTTTCCAGAATCCTAATGATGATTATTTTCAGGTGTGCTAAGTTAAAATTTAGGCGTGCTTGAGCACCCCACAAAAAAAGCTAAAATCACCACTGAAGCCAGTTCATATTTTTAATTTACTTTTAAATGCTTTATGTGTGATTTATAAGTTTATTAAGTGCAGGATCATTTCTTATCTTACTACTTGTTCAGTAAATAAATAATGTTATTAACTTACTTTTTATGTACGAATGTTTCTGTTCTGTGCCCTGAGATGAATTCTGTTGTGACTTGGTGCTAGATAAATAAAAGTGAATTGAAATTAATTTTATCCCACACTGCGGTCAGGTGCGCCTCCTCATCCTCCTCCATGCTCCGCACCTTGCTCCATGTTTCAGTAGCAGTCCTGCGTCCTTTAGCCACCCACAACCTCACATAAGGGACTGGAATGAACTTGGTCTAAGGAGGTCCGACAATAATGAGAAAGAACAGGTCAGAGATGGTGGTAGTGTTCAGAGAAGCTCGGTTTAAGCCCAGTTCACATTCGTCTTTCACTTCATTAAAAATGTATTTTCCTTCTAATTCCATGTACTCTCTGTGGGCACAGATCATTGTGCGTGGACAGTCTATGTTGAAGCGCAGACAGAGTGACATGACATCGGTCTGTCCACAGAGTACACCTGCATCCACAGGTCATGCTGTGGATGAAGCAACTCCTCAATAAAATCATCATAGGGCTTTCGTTGGGCAGGCGCCCACTGTGGGACAACAAGCACTAAGTTTTTGGCCACACTGCCTAATATTTAGCACTTTGTCATTGCTTAGAAAAGAGTTGCTCTCTATCCCCGTCTTACTCAATTCAGAAAAGCGTCCTGGTCGCTCCGACATCGCCTCAAATCCTCTGACTACACAACAGATATCTTTATGAGCTGAGATCATTGTGTTCTTTGCAGTTCAAGTGAAAGTTCAGATAACTCCTGCAGTGATTCACACATCAGCTTATTCACAAAAGTGCAGGAACGTATGCGTAGCACAAAACTTTAATTATATTTTTGCGTTTTTTAATCAAATTGCCCATGACTTAGAACTTTAAAGGGTGGAGATTTGTTTAATAGAAGCGGAAATGTGAAGCGACAACTCTGATGTGATATTAGGAAGCTTGCTATGTTTAAAAGTAGTGTTTATGCAATAATTTTCATATTACATATCCAATATAAGTTTTATTTGTTCAAGGCAGTCAAATTTGTTCACATTATTACAGTATTAGTAAGCGTGAGAGTTACCGGATCCAAGGAAACAGTTACCAGAACGCACCCTGTCAAAATAAGAGAGTTCCCGGACCCTGTTCCAGCAGGATCCAGCTCAGATTAACCCCAGATGATAGGCATCTGCAGACCACAGATAATCCATGGAACAAGATCAGCTCTCTGGCAGAACTATTAGTCATTTTAGATTTTTAAAATTGTTTTTTTTGTCACTGATTTTTTTTTAATGATCTAGTTTTAAGTTAAATGAACTCAACCCCAGGCAGACTGTGTTGTAAAGCTTTAACAGATCTTCGATACCATGATCACCTCTCGTCTGGAAAATTTATCTGCGATAAATGCTTCTCTTTTTTTAAATTTAAAATCCAGTTGTTTTGGATTGTGAAAGACTGTATGTTATAAAATATGTGTGTCTTTATAAAAAGAATATGCAAAGCAATAATTATGTGTCTTCATTTACTCAAATCACACCTCTTTCAACACCACGTGCTACAGTGATGTCAGTCAACTAGGGTTCACCTGGGATGCTCAGTCGGGTTCTAGGGATGGTGAGTTTGTACCTCCCATCCATACCAGGTGAGAACAACTAAGACTTTAAAGAAGCCTTTCCAGATGGTGTTTTTTAATTTTTTACCAAAGCTTTTTGATATGTGTGACTGTTCTCACCATCTAATGGAGCGGCAGGAATATTTCAGTAGTTTTTACAAGAATTTGTAGACGACAAAATATCCAGACTAGAGGCCCTTGTTAGAGCAACACCTGGTGTGCAACAACTGTGAGAAACATACAAAGAAAAACAGATCTACTCACTCCATGATAACTTTCCTCTAATGCCGTGAGTGTGTATCTACCTACAGAGACATGACAGCTGACAGATTTCAGGATTTGAGGTCAGAGAGGCCTTTAAGGAGGACGACAGTACAAGATAAGTGACAGGAAATAAAAGGAGTGGGAGTATTAAAGTATGCAAAGGTTCCAATTTAATGCATCTGAATGGTTTATGTGAAGAAAGCTGCTGCAATAAACTGTCAGCTGGTTACTGTCTGAGTATTTCTGCTAAATGAGCTGTCGGTCATGAATGTTGGAAAGGAAACGAGCAGTGTTCTGTTCTGACATCTAGTGGCCATAAGTTGAATTATGTTTACAACATGAGACCACACCATGAACACGACCGTAGCACGTAACGAGTGGTGCACATCTGCTTGTCCTGCCTCTAAAGGCTGTTGAGCTGAATCAGAGAAATGAAACCAAACTGCAAGAAACGTTTTGAACGTTTAAACTAAGTCATGCATGTGCCCGCTACAACCTGCGGCCTTTCATTTCTCTGGGTGGGGCCTCTTGATAGCAAACAATAAGGAGGGTACTTTTTGTGTGTGTAAGCTATTTGGGAAAAAAAGGAAGTGAGGCTTCAGATAGAGGAAGTACGCATGCATTTCTGCACCGATTCCAATTCAAAATAAGTTAACATTCCTGCTGTTTCATATTATAACTGCATAGCTGTGTGCAATCAGGGTTCTTTTAGTGTCCACTCACAGACCACCTGCTTCGTAGCTTTTCAAACGTTCCAAGGTAAGAAAAGTAGCGTTCTTGTTTTGACTCTGTCAACATCCTTACTGTTTCCTAACCACATGTCAACACAGTTCTGTACAGGTCGTTTGTTTATTGCTCAGTTGCAATCAAGACTAAGTGACAAACTATAAAAATGCATTCTACAACATGAGAGGGCTGAGCTTCCCCTCCCCTTCATGACTGTGCCTCAGAAATCAGTCATTCAAGTGATTCAACTTGCAGCCACCATGTTCAGTCAATCAACACACCAACACACCATCATCTCCGAGTCACGCTGACGCCTCACGCAGCAAAGCCAGCTTCTTGCGTCATGAACTCGGCCTTGAGAGAGGAAGGGTTTATGCTGTGACGTTGCTGGAGCACGAAGTCGCTGGCGGTTGTCTTAGATTCTTCTCTCTTTGCATGCTTTGTATTTAAGGAGACAATACATGAACTCAAGGTAAAGACGGCTATTCTCTTTAAATATTACAAAGGCTGTGAGGAAGCTGGGCTGCTGCTGTTTATCGTTTGTTTCATGTTTTGTTGGTAATACTTCCAGTTTTTATTAAAGAAAATAATGCAACAGGGAGAATTCCGGAGAGTCTGGAGTCTGATAGTTCCAGAGGCTGAGG
>NC_056501.1:34552305-34554396 GCF_014905685.2 Nematolebias whitei | reverse complement strand
CTAATTGTAAACAAAACACACTAATTATAATTCTAAACATTAAATCCTTAATTGTAAACAAAACATACTAATTATAATTCAGAACATTAAACCCCTGAATGTAAACAAATAAGTCCGTGAGTGTAGACAGAACACTTTGATTACATTTTCAAACCTGAATAATAATAATGACTAATAATATGACATTCCTGAGTGTGAGATCGATCATATTAATTGTAATGCTCATTTTGTAATCGACTCAATGTAAATCTTCGCCTCCTCAGCAGAGGTAAACACCCGCGTATTACCCTCAAACGTGATCTTCAGCCGGGCCGGGTGGAGCAGGCCGAACCGAACCCCCTCGATGTCCCGCAGCTTGCGACGACATTCCGTGAAGGCCGCCCGCGCTCGGGCCGTTTTGGCAGTGTAGTCAGGGAAAACGAAGATATTCGTACCGTTCACTTTGACCCGCTGCAACTCCCTCGCCTTCGCCAGGATTTTCACACAGTCCGCTTGGTAGTGAAACTTAGCTACAATCGGACGGGCCCGCTCGCCTGCTTTCGGTTTGGGGGCTGGGATGCGATGAGCGCGGTCCAGCAGCGGTTCCTCCTCGAGGTCGAAGGCCTCCTTTAGCATCCGAGATACCGCAGCCGTTGTCGCCGCTGATGGGTCATCCTCCGGAACACCAATGATGCGGATGTTCTGACGTCGAGACCGGGACTCCAGGTCATCGCACTTATCCTCCAACTGTGCCACCGTCTTAGTAAGGACGTCAACTGTTTTCTGGAGGCTCACGATGTCGTCAGTGCAGGTGGAGACGGACTTCTCCACCTCTGTTACCGTTAGCTTTAGCCCCGTGAAGCTCTCCTGCACCGCTGCTAGCCCAGACGATAGCTCCTTTTTGAAGGCGGACAGCTCGGCATTAATCGACGAGAGACTTTCACCCAGAACAGCATGGAATTCTGCTTTAATTATAGCAGCAAGGTCCTCTCGGAGAGCTACAAGTATTTCTTGCTTAAGGCTGCTGACGTCGCCCTCAGACGGAGGAGGTGATCCAGGACAGCTCGAGGCTTCACTACGAGGATTAGGCCGCAGGTGAGCGTGGATCGAACTTACCCCTTTAGTCGGTTTTGGTGGCATTTTAATGGCCAAATAGGAGGGTTATGTAAAGTGTGTAAGTTAGCTATTGTTTGCTGTCGGACTCGGGAAAAAGTGCCCAGGCATTAATCAGAGAAAAGGCTAATTCTGTAGGAGCACACCCAAACACACCTTATCTCACCGCCATTCAGCCGGAAGTCCCTAGTTTAAAGTTTTAATCATGATAAACTGTTCAAGTCACAAAGGATTTATATGAGTCCCCAGGATAAATTAATTTAACAAACAATCTGCTGAACAAGAGAAGATTCAGTGACTCAGATTTTGCTTGGCCACTGCTTACTGTGGTGATCCATGCTGTTCTGTGGAGCAGAGGGAAGAGGGGATGCACTCTTAATCAGACAGGCAATCTAGAAATTGAGCCTAGAACAATCAGTCACTTTTCAAAAACTGTCATAAAACTTGTTGAAGTATGAGAAGCCAAAATTTGTGAAGACCATACACCGTCTACAATGTTTTCTGTAAGATATAACAGGTTAAATAGACCCTTCACTCTATGTTAAAAATTAACCTTAGAGCTCAGATACTTTAAAAGTTAATGGACACTCTTATCTGGGGAGGGTTTGAGAGAAAACTGTAAGATCTACAGCAGTCAGTGGGACATGCAGAATGAAAGAAGACACAAAGGTCTATGTTGGAAAGTGTAGTATAATATAAATGGTAAGTTTGTAGCTGCAACAAAATGTTTTCAGATCTTTGGAAAGTTCAGATTGCCTAAAATGTATACATTCAAACAACAAAGTCCATGCTCAATAATCCAGGTATACAATCCAACATTTTTCAGTCAGGTCATGTGGACAGTTTCTTTTTCATGCTGAAACGTTTCATCTTCCATCCAGAAGGCTTCATGAGTCAAGGAAACACACAACACAAAACTGATTTGTCCCCAAACAGCTTACTCCAAAGTGGAACAAACCGGTTATGTTGGTGCTAAGAAGGTCTCTTTGGCACGCCCCC
>NC_056501.1:34549057-34552205 GCF_014905685.2 Nematolebias whitei | reverse complement strand
GAGGAGGGGGCGTGCCAAAGAGACCATCTTAGCACCAACATAACTGGTTTGTTCCAATATGCAGTAAGCTGTTTGGGGGACGAATCAGTTTTGTGTTGTGTGTTTCCTTGACTCATGAAGCCTTCCAGATTGAAGGTGAAACGTTTCAGCACAAAAAAAAGAAACTGTCCAGATGACCTGACTGAAAAATGTTGGATATACATTCAAAGTTTACCATTTTATGATTGGTCTCCCAAAATCACAAAACTCAAATGGTGGTTGTGTAAAATACTTATAAGCTAAAGTTTCACTTCATACATTTAAAGTCCAACTTTCCTTGAGCCTATTATACTTTGAATGATGTTTTTAGTGGGAAGTATCCCTAAATTATGAAGCTCTAAAGAGGGATACATTTTCATACTCACAATGCCAAAAATCCCATTGCTGTGTTGTAGGATGTACTGCTTCCACAAGTCAGAGCACAGCATTCTTGATCAAGCTGCCCACTGTTATAAATTTATTGTGGTGGTTTTCTTAAGTGGGTGAAGTAAAAAATCAAAACTTATCACAGAAAGTGAAGAATGGATTCTCATAAAAATGTGGTTAAGTATTTATGGAACGGCAACTTTAAAGAGTTCTGTTAGATATAAACTGTTTCTACATTTTTTTAATACGAGTGCTTTTTTATTTAGGTGGAAAAAATGTCTGAAAGAAACGTGGGCGAGTGAAAACAGCAAGTTGCAGTCAGTGATTGTATGAGAGCAAACATGTTTCTGAATACAACCAGATCTACAGGGGGGGTCCCGTTGAACTCCACCGTGCCATGTGATGAAAACTTAAAGAACTTTAATGCAACCATGGAACGGATTTACACGGTGTTCTACCTGCTGCTCTTCATCCCGGGGTTACTGCTCAACACCACTGCTCTCTGGGTTCTCTGCAGACACATCTGATACACAGCTGAACGACCAGACACATATTCAAAGATACTGTAGGTTGTAGCACTAACTGTTCTGGTGTTGCTACATAGAAAGAAGACCAAGACTGTGATCTTTATGATCAATCTGGCCACGGCAGATCTGGTCCACATCCTCTCTCTGCCCCTCAGGATCTATTATGCCTTCACACACTCCTGGCCTTTTGGAAAAACAGTCTGCATGATCTGTTTCTACCTGAAATACTTCAACACGCTATAGCATTCCTGGTAAGTCAGAGTCAGAGTCAGAGTCAGAGTTTCTTTATTGTCATTCGCACCTCATGTGGTACATGTGGTGGAGCGAAATTATGTACGCAGGGTCCCAGTTACATCCAACAATAAAATGTATAAGAAAAACAGTAATAACATCTAAGATATGAACTAAGAAAAACATCAACTAAATATACACTAAGCACTCATAACATAAAACATTGAACATCACCACAAACATGAACATGAGTCTGTGAGCAGATGTGCACGCATGAACACATCAACATTGAAACAGATCAGCAGCAACATGAAACAGATCAGCAGCAACATGATATGGTTTTTCACAGTGATTATTCTAGTTAGAGATTCATGAGTCTAACAGCCTCAGGGTAGAAGCTGTTCCTCAGTCTAGTGGTTCTACACTTAATGCTCCTTAACCTCCTTCCTGAGGGGAGTGGGGCAAAAAGTGTGTGTGCTGGGTGAGTGGGGTCCTTCATGATGCAGGTGGCCCTCTTCCTGCATCTGGAGGTGTAGATGTCTGTGATGGTGGGGAGACTGATTCCAACAGATTTCTGTGCAGCCTTCACCACTCTCTGCAAAGCTTTTCTTTCTGCAGCTGTGCAGCCTCCATGCCACACATTGATGCTCGAGCACAGGATGCTCTCCACTGCACACCTGTAGAAGGAGGTGAGGACTGAGCTTCCCAGACCAGCTCGCCTCAGCCGTCTGAGGAAGTAGAGTCTCTGATGAGCTTTCTTGATCAGGCTGGTGGTGTTGTTGCTCCAGCTGAGGTTGTCATTCATGTGTACACCCAAGTACTTGTAGCTGGAGACCACTTCCACCGCAGATCCTCTTATGTTCAGGGGGGTGTAGGTGTTTTTGTTCCTTCTGAAGTCCACAATCATCTCCTTTGTCTTCTTCACATTGATGTGAAGGTTATTCTCTCTGCACCAGCTCTCCAGGTGTTCCACCTCTTGCCTGTAGCTGGACTCATCATTGTTTGTGATGCATCCCACCACCGCTGTATCATCTGCAAACCTAATGTAGTGAACTAGTGAACCTGGTCTGACCCTTATCTGACCTTGATGACCTCAAATCTACCAGATGGACAGAGACTGTTATTTTCATTGATCTGAATAAGTCTGAGCCATTTGATGACTTTCTTTCTTGAATTAATCAAGCAGAAAAGACAATTCTCTATAATCATTTACTGTTTTACAAATGTTTGATAATCAATTGTGTTAGTTCCATTCAATGCTTACAGGTTGGAAAAGAACTACTCATTTTTATTTTACATAAACAGTAAGTAATGATTTTTATTCCTCATTCAAAGAAGAAATCACCTTAATATGCATTTCTTGATTTTCTGTCTGAAATGAGCCAAGTCGTAAGTATGTGAAAGTTGAAGCTTCGGTCAACTAAATGTTTACTGAAAATGGGATGTCATGTTTTACTATTTGAAAAGATTACCAAGTGTGAGACTCCACGAAGTCTGGCCGACTGCAATAATCTTTTCTGTATGTTGAAAACAATCCTTGACTTTTGATAATAACTTACGTCAAAAAACCACACCTCTTTCTGGTACATCCACGAATCAGAAAGCTCTAAATTGAACCGGAAGTCGACCCAAATAAAATGTGGCAACTTCCCAGTTCATGTAGAATGGAAAAGAATTCCAGAGATGAAGTTCTGAAGGGTTCTGTTAGAATTCATGGAGAGTCAGAGACGTTTGGAATTATAACCTCTGTTTGAACAACCCACGCACGACTATCTAAGGATTTCAGCAGCTCTCAACGGAGACGCTGAAAGGTCTGGAGGATTCCCTATCGAGCTGATCTATCATCACCAGGTAACGGTCTCTTCTTCGACTAAGTGTACCGGAGGCGAGCTGAAATCTGATGAAGCGTGCACGTTCTGGTCAACAGATATTAACTCTCTCACATAGTTCTCTGTAAGATAATCTCCATTTCATCTTAAACTCTT
>NC_056501.1:34546972-34548957 GCF_014905685.2 Nematolebias whitei | reverse complement strand
GAAGGGGGGAGGGGGGGGGGAAAAGGGGGAAGGAAAAAAAGAAAAAATTGGAGAAGTCATGTAAATTTTGTATAATGTATGTAATGTCAATTATATATTCTCCTGATAAATAAAAAAAAAAAAAAAAAAAAAACTTTAACTAGGGAGAGGTGAACACAAACTTCTGAAGCATCTATTATTGAATTCTACCACACCGAATAAATTAAATTCACATAAAATTTTGTGTCATTTTATGCAAAAAACAAAATGAAATATGTCCCCAGGACATGTGGTTCAATGTCTGCAGACTCTAGGGGTGTAACGGTACGCTAAAATCACATTTCAGATTGGTTCATTTTCAGGGAGTTCAGTTAATTTTCGGTACAAAGAAAGACAAAATAAAGACTTACAAAACGTTTATTTTGAAAATATGCCAAGTAAACAATATGTTTGTATAAAAATAAATAAAAGCAGCCCATTTGGATGATATTTTAAATAAACGGCACTCTTTACAATAAATAAACTAAACTAACAATAATAAAAATCTTAATAAATAAAATAACAGTCAGAAGCAGAACAACAAGCAGCAACAGACTGTTTACAATGTAACTAATCAAGTTTTAAGTTTTTGGCCAAAAAGACCAACTTGTCAACATTTTCTGCCAAAAGCACAAATCTAGTTGCAATAATTATCTCCAGCAGTGGAGAAAACTGCTCACTAACAATAGCAGGAATAGAGAGGTAGCATTTTGCTAATTTTGCAGTGTGGCTGTATTTGGCCTCATTACTCACAACCTCTTCTTGGACCTGCTCCCACAGGTGGGACAGGTCACTGGAAAAGTTCAGAGTTCAGTCATCACAGACTTCTTAGCTGGAGGGGATCTCTGGTAGATTTCCCTGAAGAGGAGGAAGACTTAGCTGCTATCTCTGTCCCAGACTGGAAATAAAACACAAAAAAGTTAATTAGATAATCATAATAAAAGAACAATACCACTTCTTGAACGGTTGTTATGAGGTGGTTGAATCTCTTGGTCATCATCATCATCCTCAGGACAGGGCTTTAATCTGGTCCAAGGCTTGTTGACAATATCAGTTTTAGCTTTTTCATAAAGTGCTGCTTCAACTTTTTGGCTGAAGTGTTGACATGATGGGATGTCGTAACGGGGCTCAATAACTTTAAAGTCGGCGCATCAATAACAGAATATGGACGTAGATCCAGAGCTTTAAAAAGTCCTACAGCTTGTGTAATTGCTTTGGACTGCTCTGAATTACCTGATAAAGGTTGTTTAAATGCTGCTGTTATCAGTCTTTGCAACAAGCAGCTTTTCTTGCTTGTGGAAGAGACGATCACGTTCGGATGATGTTGTTTCAAGTGCATTAACAAGTTAGACGTGTTGCTGCTGCAGATCCAATCTCCGTGAAGCAATGTCGACACACAGCTTTGGATTTGTTCACTTGTCTTTTAACAAGAAAGTCATAATGTTCCCAAACAGGAGACGGCAACGACATGCTAGACTGCTAATGCTACGTGTGCTACAAGACAATAGCGCCGTATTGAAAAACGCTTAGGAATTTTAGTTCCGCGGCGCATAATCTCTCGTTAATCAAATTTATTGAGTGAAAAAATATCCGACACGGTACGCATGTGGACTGAACTTAATATGCCGTACCAAAACATTTAGGTAAACCCACACACTTAGACTCCATAATCACTGGTTCAACGTCTGAAGACTCCATAATCACTGGTTCAAAGTCTGCAAACTCCATAATCACTGGTTCAACAGCTGAAGACTCCATAATCACTGGTTCAATGTCTGCAGACTCCATAATCACTGGTTCAATGTCTGCAGACTCCATAATCACTGGTTCAACGTCTGCAGACTCCATAATCACTGATTCAATGTCTGCAGACTCCATAATCACTGGTTCAATGTCTGCAGACTCCATAATCACTGGTTCAACGTCTGAAGACTCCATAATCACTGGTTCAATGTCTGCAGACTCCA
>NC_056501.1:34546624-34546962 GCF_014905685.2 Nematolebias whitei | reverse complement strand
TGCAAACTCCATAATCACTGGTTCAATGTCTGCAGACTCCATTATCATTGGTACATCTGCAGACTCCATAATCACCCGTTCAACATCTGAAAATTCCATATTCACCGGTTCAATGTCTGCTCGATTGCAAACTCTGTAATCACTGGTTCAAAGTCTGCAGACTCCATAACCACTGGCTAAACGTCTGAAGACTCTATAATCACTGGTTCAACGTCTGAAGACTTCATAATCTCTGGTTCAACATCTGCAGACTCCATAATCACTGGTTCAATATCTGCAAACTCCAAAATAACTGGTTCAACGTTTGCAAACTCTGTAATCACTGGTTCAAAGTCTGC
>NC_056501.1:34541796-34546614 GCF_014905685.2 Nematolebias whitei | reverse complement strand
CATAATCACTGGTTCAACATCTGCAGACTCCATAATCACTGGTTCAACGTCTGAAGACTCCATAATCACTGGTTCAACGTTTGCAGACTCTGTAATCCCTGGTTCAAAGTCTGCAGGCTCCATAATCACTGGTTCAACGTCTGAAGACTCCATGATCACTGGTTCAACGTTTGCAGACTCCATAATCACTGGTTCAACATCTGAAGATGCCATAATCACTGGTTCAACATCTGCAGACTCCATAATCATTGGTTCAACATTTGCAAACTCCACAAAACAAGACAGCAACGTGCAATGTCTGCAGTGCCATAGCGCCACATTAAACCACGGTAAAGTTAGTTTTACGATGGACATCCGAGCTCCGTGGCTTCAGTGGGGCGCTTCTCTTTGCTCAACCCACAACAGACGACTCGACCCCGGCCAGCCGCGTCCAATCTGCCCCGCTCAGTCTGCCCGTCTCCGAGGAGGGACAGACTGAGCGCGGCTGCCCCAAATCAGACTGCCTGCTTCGTATTGAACAAGAAGAAGACATCGCTGAAACCATGGAGCTCAAATGTTTACAGAGAAGTTGCTAAACTTCATAATTAATGACCAACCACCATCAGTTGTAGAAAACGAAGGATTTCAGTTTGATACTTGCATCCAAGATATAGTTTACCCTGCTGGAGATATTTATCAGTACAACAGTAGTCAATCATAAAAAAAACATTATTTGAAAATTATATATATTAAAAACAAAACAGCTACATTATAAAGTGATGTAAAATACTAAAAACAGGAACATGTCTGTTGGTTTATGCCATGAACTTAGCAGATGTTTGAAGCCATTTTATTTTATTTTATTCATTAATTTAAAAGAAATAATAAAAAAAAATCAAAAAGAAAACATTGAATGAAAGAATGCAGAAAGAAGAAAAAAAATCTTAGATCTGCCCCTTATTTAAAAAAATATAAAATAGCTTTAAACAATCACTTAAATTAATCACTTTAATATCCACTTTAAAGCTGGGAATTAAAAAAACATGTTTTGTGTTAGCAGAATTTAATTCTAACTTTAAAACTTATCCAACATTAATACAACTTACCTTAAGTTGTCTTTTTGGACATGCATGCATATATTTGTACAAATTGTACTTGAGAGGAGATTATTACAGCCTTGTGTAAAATCTATGATGATCATGATATCGGAACTGGATCGGTATCGGCCAATATTCAGATTTAGGTATCGGGATCGGATTGGAAGTAAAAAAAAGTGGATCGGTGCATCCCTAGTTGTGGATAGCTTTGAAAGTGAGAAGAAGACGATGCGTGATTTAACTGGGAGCCAGTGGAGCTGCTGCAGGACAGGAGTGATGTGGTTATAGGAGGAGGTTTGAGTGATGACACGGGCAGCTGAGTTCTGGACCAATTGCAGCTTCTGGAGAGATTTGTTGGGGAGACCATAAAGAAGGGAGTTGCAGTAGTCAATCCGAGAAGTCACAAGACTGTGCACAAGGATGGCTGTAGAGCGGGGTGTGAGAGAAGGGCAGAGACTGTTAATATATCGGAGATGGAAATAGGCAGACCGAGTGACATTGTTGATGTGTGAAGTGAAGGAGAGAGTGGTGTCGAGGATGACACCAAGACTCTTGACCTGAGGCGAGGGGGATAGCAGAGAGTTGTTAAGGGGGATGAGAAGATGTTCTGATTTTGAAATAGAATTTTTGGTACCGACAAGAATGATTTCTGTTTTGTCACTGTTTAGTTGTAGAAAATTGTTAGAAAACCAGTGATTTAGCTCATTGAAACAGTCGGTGAGGATGGAGGGTGGGTGGGTGGAGTTTGGTTTTGTTGACAAGTAGAGCTGTGTGTCATCAGCATAACAGTGAAAATGGACACCAAATTTACGGAAGATGTGACCTAGAAGAAGGAGGTAAGTGATGAAGTGGAGGGGTCTGAGGACAGAGCCTTGGGGGACACCCGTGGAGACGGGGGAAGACTGGGAATGAGAGGATTTAAGCTGAATGAATTGAGTGCGGTCAGAGAGATAAGATTTGAACCAGTCTAACGGAGTACCTGAGATGCCAATGGAGGTTAGTCTGTTGAGGAGGATAGAATGACAGATTGTGTCAAAGGCAGAACTTAGATCCAGTAAAATGAGGATAGACAGAAGATCAGAGTCAGCAGCAAGAAGAAGGTCATTAGTTATTTTTATTAGAGCTTAACCTGTACCTACCACTTCCAGTACCCCACCTCCTTATGATGCACCTCATTCAGCACCTGTTGTTCCTCAGCCAACTGATGAACTAACTGTCATTGTTGATATAACTGCCGCTACAGAAGCCACAATGTGTGGCTGTTTGTATGGATGGTGCCGCTGCAATGACTGGTCGAAGGAGTGGGGATATGCCACAGATTAAGTCTGTCAGTCCAAAGATTATTACTACTCAATGAATTCTGTACTAAGACTAGAACCTAGTACAAATATTTACTTGGTCTGACTACTGCTGTTATGATTCTGTTCAGTTTTATGTAAAGAGTTTTTCTGTAATAATTTGAAGAAGTAGCAATACATTTATTATTTTCATTATGTGAATAGTTAAAATTTTAAAGTGGTTTTGGATTCTGTTAATTTTCTCAAAACTGTAATTTTTGGAATTTGAAAAAAAAAAATTGTGTTAATTAAGTGTGTCTTGAATGAAAAATACCCCATGTTTAAATGTATACAAAGTTTATTATCGCTATTAAACTACAGGTTTTAAGTATTTATGTTACACAAATATTTCCATTGCATTAATGAGACGAATTGAATAAAATTATTTAATAAACATGAAGGTTATGAACGGGGTCCCTGAAACGTTTCCTCCCCTGTACGTGGTCCCTGAACCCAAAAAGTTTGAGAGCCCTTGCTCTAGGTCATGTGACCTCACTCTGGCTGTTAAAAGCTATTAAGAGTTCTGTCCGTGTTTTTCAATGATAAAAACGTCATCTTTGTTTGCAAATGATTTAATACTAGTTCTACCTTAACATGTGATTCTTGACCTGCCCTTGTGTATCTGTTCCTCTCAAACTCAGCCGGTCGAAGCAGATGGCCACTTGTCCTGAGCCCGGTTCTGCTAAAGGTTTATTCCTCATGAGGGAGTTTTTCCTTTCCACTGTCGCCTCCATGCTTGCTCAAGATGAGAGTCTGTCATGGAGTTAAACTAAAAGCAGTCTGCTCCTCAGATAAATAGTGTGAACTTATTATTTTTATGTATGGATGTTTCTTTTCAGTGCCCTGAGATGACTTCTGTTATGACTTGGCGTTATATAAATGAACTGAACTGAATTTAATTGAAATGACATCGCCATGGTAACACAAAATGCCATAATAGCACACATCAAGGTGCCGAGCCAGTCGTTTTCGTATAAAATTTGTGGGGGTGGACATTGCGGTTTTGGCTGCATTAAAGTTTATTTAAAAAGTAAGAGCCTTTTCAGGTGCATAATAATAGGTGGCTGTTTTTCTAGGTAGTCCTCCACTAAAGTGTAACATTTCTTTGTGTTTCTTTATGTAGGTGGATTAGCAGCTAAGCGTCTCACTGAAATGCAAACAAATAAAGTTATAAATTCATTGCTGATAAAATCAGAAACAGGAACTGCAAAGTTAAAGATATTTTTTTGTTTTTTTCGCACCAAGTCATCCTTCCTTTTGCCAACAAGACGGATCCACACCCTTCCTGCACAGGGTCACAGGGGGACAAGCAAAACAGTGGCAGCTTTTTTAGTTGATTTACTTAAATACTGACTCGTTTTGAATCATGATCTCAGGGCACTCTTAAGGCTTTCATGACCTAATGTTCCTTCATGTTACCTGTGCTATAAAAAGTATGAATCTCTTAGACCTAGGTTAAGGGAACGTTAACAAAAGGAAGAAATTTATTGAACATTGAACACTGGTGGGCTTTTGTTTGCACGTAACACTTAGAGTCCGGTAGAGTCATAAAAAATGCATTTCACAGCAGTTTGTTCAATTTTTTTGGTGCATGAAGTACATGAGCCTGCATGCAAACAAACAAACAAAAATAAACAATAATAATAATAAAATACAAAAATCAAAACTAACAGTCTAAATGGTAATTTACATTTATACATCTTTGAAAATCAAACCGAAAAATGCAACGGTGTAATGTGTAGTGAACCTGATCTGACCCTGATCTGACCTCAAATCTATCAGATGGACAGAGACTGTTATTTTCATTGATCTGAATACAGTCTGAGCCATCTGGTGACTTTCTTTCTTGAATTAATCAAGCAGAAAAGACAATTCTCTATAATCATTTACTGTTTTACAAATGTTTGATAATCAAATTGTGTTAGTTCCATTCAATGCTTACAGGTTGAAGAGAACTACTCATTTTTATTTTACATAAACAGTAAGTAATGATTTTTATTCCTCATTTAAAGAAGAAATCAGGTTAATATGCATTTCTTGATTCTCTGTCTGAAATGAGCCAAGTAATGTAAGTATGTTAAAGGTCGGTTTTCGGTCAACTAAAATGTTTACTGAGAAGAAATGTCATGTTTTACTATTTGAGAAGATACAACAGCGTGAGACTCCACGAAGTCTGGTCGTCTGCAATAATCTTTTCTGTATGTTGAAAACAATCCTTGACTTATGATAACATCTTACATCACAAACCACACCTCTATTTCTGGTCCATCGACCAATCAAAAGCTCTCAAATGAACCGGAAGTCGACCCATTTAAAATGTGGCAATTTCCCAGTTCATGTTAGAATTCAGGAGAATTCGGGAGAATTCCGGAGAGTCTGGAGTCTGATAGTTCCAGAGGCTGAGG
>NC_056501.1:34535330-34541696 GCF_014905685.2 Nematolebias whitei | reverse complement strand
CCACCCGTTTATAAGTTATAAAGCGGGTACACATTTATGCTGTGAACTCACATGCATGCTGATGTGAGCTGGTGCGCGCTGAGTGAGAAAGAAAAAACACGCGCGTCCCCGAGCATGCAAATCGTTGTGTGTCTGCTGATGCTACGGGACGCAGCTCATCTGTGTTGTGCTCACGAAGCGGGTGCACGAATGAGCCGACCTGCCCTGAAGAATCGTGTGTGCGCACCCTCATTCATGCGACGCCTTAAGCCAGGATTGCCATGGGAACGCGCGTTGACACTGGTGCGGTCAGGAAGCAGCGCGCAGCATCGGTGGAGCGAGGTTACCACTGGCTCAGTCTGCAGAAACACATTCATTCTTGGCTGCGAGTCACATGAACTTTTGAGTGATTCCACAAGCTGCAGTATTAATCCAGAAAGCCTTCTTCGAGGATGCAGAAGCAGAGCCGCTGAAACTGCTGACGCCGCGGGAGCGCGCGTTTGTCACCACTGCGATGAAAAAAAAGTGTGTCGCTCCTGCCGAGAGCAAGATACGTTGCTGGGCTCGTACCGCGGTCTCACGTTAACGTTGAAGTGAACGGCGGGCGCTGAGAGCTGCGTGCGCGCTTTCATGCCGCGGGAGCGCGTATCGGCACCGCTGACAGTGAATGAAAACAACCTTAAAAAGGTTCATTCGTGATGAGTGTGTGTGATGGGGCCGCTTGTCAGACAATCCATGCTGACAGCCTGGCTAAAGGACACTTCATCATAAAATGATGTTAATTTCACATCGTGTCATCAACATACCTCCAGCAACCCGACACCTGGTTACCTTCCCTTGAGCTCTGCATGTTGTCCTGGAGGGCCCCCTGTTGGCGAAGTCCGGGGAAAAAAAAAAAACTTCCGGATGCCGGGGACGTCTGACGGGAGGGGCTGGCGTAGCAGAGCTGGGGAGGCGTTGAGCAGCCGTGGAGCATCTTGAATTGATCTCTCGCTGATGAAAAGAGGATCACCAACAAAACTCCTGCAGCTCTCCTGAGAGGAAGGTGGAGTGACGAGCCAGGAGAACCTCTGGGACCTCGTTCTCCGGCTGCGATGCGGGGCGGCAGACAGCAAAAGAGGCGCACCGGTTGAGGATGACGTCAGCTGCCCTGTAGACGGAGCGTACTGCAGGGGCCGGCAGCGTCGTTAGCAAGCAGCTGCTACGAGAGCGGAGTGAGCCGAAGGACAGAGGGCCACCGTCTCTTCCCGCCTCTGAACGTGTACGCCAACAGCGTAACGTGTTGTTCGCTTCGGCCGTGTGGAACACATGCTGGGGAGCTCAGTTGGAGAGCGGTGTCACCGTCTCGGTTATGCTAACCGGAGGCACGGGACGCTGGTCCACCTCGACATTTTACTCCAATGAAGCCTCCATCAGGCTCGGCTCCATGGGGCACGGAGGGACTTTCCGCTCAGTGAACCCCTGCTCTGGAGATGGGTGTGGACTGCGGAGACTGGCTCCCCCAATCTACCAGGAAAAAACCCGTCTGTGGCCTCGCCCGTAGGACGTCCTGTTGAACACGAGGCCATATGGATCAAGACGGTGAGCCGGAATGGAGCCCAGTAAACAACCTTCCCGCCAGATCATCCGAACTGGCGGGAAAGCCGTAGGACGTAAAAAAGGGTCCTTTCATGTCAGCCGCCTCCTGGGTTACGGCGGGCAACCCCTGAGGGCGCCGTCGGCCGGGAGCGGTGTGATCGCCGATGTGAAACGAGGTGGGATGGGGTGAGCATTCACTCAGCCCCCCTCCACCGACACTACGCTCCCCAGGAGGGAATGAGCAGCAGGGGCTGCAGCTGAGCGCGCCTGTCCCGGAGGATCCATCCGATTCGCTCCGAGGATCGGCGATAAGAGGAAAAATACAAGATGGCGTTGTCCAGCGTGTAGTGACCTGTCACTGAGAAATATTCTTCAGCGCTCACCTTGAAATAAGACTGCTCGTCAGCTTCTCCTCGGGGAGGAGAACTCACCGGACGACCAGAGGTTGACTGCCAGGCCAAGCATCCTTAACAAAGGTTGGTCATCTACACAATTTTCCTTATTTGTTTTTCGGACAGTGCTATTTAGTTCGCTGAAGAAAAAATGGGAGCCGATTTCCCGCTCTTAATGTAATTTATACGGACCGGGTGGGGCCCCCACAGCAGGTGGGCGTGGACTAAATTTTTCAGTGCTAATGCTACGCATAACGGGATAAACCCACTAAGCGAAAGCCTTAAAGGGCGAAGCCTATATGAAATAGAACTGTCCACTCATGTATACCTCCTGACGATGGACTACCCAACACAGTTACACAGGTTACTGCAGTTGACTCACAACCAGTTTACAGTAGAGCTGGCAGAAGTGTTAAACCCCCTGCTAGATTGATTTGTGAGATGAATGAACAGGTTGTAGATGGTTCAGTTTCAAATGTTTCACTGTTTTCTTTTGTGAGGAATATGTTTTCTGGGTAGACAAGCCCTATATATTTTTTTTCCTTTTCTTTCTGAGGTTTATTTTGGATACGGTATAACTGAGGTGTTGATGTGAAGAGCACTGTTTGTTCATAAGGGATGTAAACGGCATCTCCTGAGTCTTTGCTGTAAAAGGGTTCTGGCCCAGCCCCTTTTCCAGGCTTAATCTCAAGTGGATAGTAATTGTGACTGACAAAAACTGGTTATTGCTCTTTGTTTACACTGCTCATGTGCTTGTGTTTGTTTATGGTGTTTATTACCCCAATTAAGCAGGATTTAAGGGGGGTGTATGTAACATAGGTAAAATGAGTCTTTGTTAAATCCCACTTAATTGAAGATACAACAGTGCCTTCTGCTGTTGCTTGTCGTACCTGCACAGTATAGCAGTCGTGGGAGCTATGGATCCGCCTCATTACACGGACTGCTTGAGATGAGGTAACATATCTGTGAGTGTGTGTGGACAAAATCTAATAGTCATGTCAAAGTACTTAAGAGCTATAAGACAACTATATTATGTTGTGTATCATGGATGGCTTATTGTTTTGTTTTTGCCATGTTTAGCCATTAGTTACTGTTGAATTTTATTGTATTTGGTGCAGTTTTATATCCATGCGGTCAGCTAAGCTAGCAGCTAACTGTAGTGCTGTTTTACAGGCAAAACAGAGCTCGTGCTATTTTGTCCACAAGATCTCTATCCACAATGACTGAATTGCTGTGTTATTTTGTGCAGGTACGTTATTGTGTACAAGTTGGAAATGTTATGCAAATGTTTGTGATAAATTTTGTAGAGTTTTATTCTTGTATTGTTCACATGACTTCCGGTAAGATGGCGCCCGTGTACATGGCTTGCAATCCACCTCTGCTGATGGTGTTCCGATTATTTTTGTTTTTTGCATTTCACATCTGTGACATCAACTCTCTGCTGGTGTATGACAGACAACAACTTTTGAATCTTTGTTTTTCTGGCACTGAAGTCGCTTATCTGAACCATTATCAGCGTACCTCTGGACCCCCACCCCCCTCCTCCCCCCCTGCTGGCGGACGTGCCAGCTTACCTTCGCTGCGCTCCTCACCTCCCTGCCCGGAGATCTCACTTCAGACACCGGGGAAAACGTGCTGGTCAGCTGGTGAAGCTGAAAGCTCTGCGCGCTGCATCTTCCTCTCCCGCTGATGATCATGGTCTCCATCTCCAACTTCCCGTGTGCCCGGACCAGGTAACCAGCTTTAGTTGTCAGCCATTGCGCAGCTCGGACCGACCTGGAGGGGCTGTTATTGAAAACCTGCGGCCATTAGCGCGTGCTAACTCCACCGCTACTGGCTCCACTTTGGACAGTATCCGGATGTGTTTGGTCAACACAAGATCTATTATCAATAAAACTTTTATCCTCAGGGATTACTTTCAAGAGCACGATTTGCACTTGCTGTGCATCACAGAGACTTGGATGTCTCCGGGTGAGTCCAGCGCCTTGACGGAATTATTGCCACCAAACTGTCTGTATTTTAACGCCCTGCGGCCATCAGGACGGCGCGGTGGTGGATTATTAACAATATTCAAATCAACTTTTGACTGTAAACAACTGCCCATCCCAGTTTCCTGCGCTAGCTTTGAGCTGAGCGTCTTTTAACTCAGACCTTCACCTGCGACGTTATTTGCATTTGTCTACCGCCCACCTCGGTCTAAGGATTTCATAAATGAGTTTTCTGACTTCTTGGCTGAAATCACACCAAAATATGAGCATCTTTTCATTATTGGTGACTTTAATTTGCACGTGTGCTGTTCTGAGAAGTCCTTGGTTAAGGACTTTTTAGATTTATTGGACTCATTTAATTTAACTCAGCATGTAAACGGTCCCACCCAAGAGCACGGACATACACTGGACCTTGTTTTAACTCATGATATGACTGTTAGTAATCTTGTTATTGGTGATAATGTTTTTTCAGACCACATGCCAGTCCAGTTTGAGTTCACCCTCCCCCATCTAACTCCTAAGCCATGCATTCCTGCACGTAGCACCCGGACCATTAACCACTTCACTGCCGCACGTTTCACAGATGTTTATTACTCTGAAATGATAATTCAGCCCCCATTGTTTCTCACCACCACTGAGGAGCTGACATCCCAGTTCAACTATGTCTGCTTAAAGACTCTGGATCATGTTGCACCTGTTAAAACCAAAAAATCAAAACTCAGAGCAGAACCCTGGCTGAGTGACGTCACCAAGGCTGCTAGGCAGCAATGTAGGAGGGTGGAACGAAAGTGGAGGAAAGACAGGCTGCAGGTCTCTTTCCAGATACTTAAAGAGAGTTGGCGCTGTTATCAGAAAACAGTAAAAGCTGCTAAATCAAAATTCTTCTCTGATATAATTACCTCAAACTCTCACAACCCACGTGTCCTCTTCTCCACCCTAAACTCTGTTCTCCACCTCACTGAACCATCACCTCTGGAAGCCTCGACTGAGCTGTGCGATAACTTCTTACATTTCTTTTTGGAAAAAATTGCGACCACCCGGGCTCTCATTTCCCCTCCAACTCATGACCCATCCATCCCGCCTCAATCTGTAGCTCCATTTGACCATTTTGAACCCATCACTCTATCTTCTCTAGAGCAGGTCATGTGCAGCTTGAAACCTTCTGGCTCCCCCTTTGATGTGGTCCCCCATCGACTACTAAAGGAGGTTTTTCCAACTCTAGGTCCGTCCATTCTTGATATAGTAAACAGTAGTTTATCCACTGGTGTGGTGCCAAAAACCTTTAAACATGCTGCTGTCCAGCCTCTCCTGAAAAAAAACAAACCTTGACCCCTCAGTCGTTTCCAACTACCTGCCTGTCTCCAAACTCCCATTTGTTTCTAAAGTACTGGAGAAAATAGTCGAGTCCCAGTTTAAGTGCTTCCTGGAGGATCACGCCATCTTAGAGCTTTTCCAATCTGGCTTTAAACCTCTCCACAGCACTGAAACTGCCCTGCTGAAGGTCTTTAACGACATCTTCAGATTCACAGATACCGGTGATTCTGTGCTGCTTGTCCTGTTGGACCTCACAGCCGCCTTTGACACCATCGACCATGAGATCCTCATTGCTAGGTTGGAGCAGTGGGTGGGCGTCACAGGATCAGCCCTCAATTGGTTCAGATCTTACCTCACTGACAGATCTTTTTGTGTCTCCATCAAGGATTTTAGTTCCGCAGAGGCAAAGCTTAAATGGGGGGATCCGCAGGGGTCCATACTGGGTCCCCTCCTATTCTCTTTATACCTGCTGCCGCTTGGTGCTATTTTCCGGAAACACAACATGCCCTTCCACTTCTATGCCGATGACTGTCAAATTTACTTCCCCCTAAGACACAATGGTACATGCTCTATTCAACCGCTGCTCAACTGCCTGGCTGACATCAGGGACTGGGTGGCTTTAAACTTCTTAAGTTTCAATGAAAAGAAGTCTGAAGTCATGTTGTTCCCTCCCAACGACACGATCACAAACCGCTGCATCAACCTTTCCACTCTAACCCTGTCAGAAAAACAAAGAGTCACTAATCTGGGCGTGATAATGGACCCTTCCCTGAAGCTTATCAATCATGTAAACATGATTGTAAAATCATGCTTCTTCCAACTGAGGCGGCTGTCTAAACTGAAGCCCATATTATCCAAAAATAACCTGAAGACAGTAATACATGCATTCATTACATCTAGGCTTGATTTCTGCAATTCACTCCTGTTTGGTATCAGTCAGACCTCCATTGCACGACTACAACTGGTCCAGAATGCAGCAGCCCGATTTTTAACCAGTACAGACAAAAGAGAGTACATTACACCAGTTTTGGCCTCACTGCACTGGTTACCGGTTCCCTTTCGAATCCAGTTCAAAATACTCATGTATGTCTACAAATCACTGAACAGTGTCGCCC
>NC_056501.1:34514349-34535230 GCF_014905685.2 Nematolebias whitei | reverse complement strand
CCCCCCATCTCTCTGATTTGCTACAACCGTATGTCCCACCACGCTCCCTGAGGTCAGCGGACCAGTTGCTCCTCACAGTTCCAGGAACTCATCTTAAGCGCAGAGGTGACAGGGCCTTCTCTGTAGCAGGACCAAGACTCTGGAACGAGTTACCTCTGCTTGTCAGACAGGCCCCCTCCCTCTCGGTTTTCAAGTCCCATTTAAAAACTCACTACTATTCAATAGCTTTCAACACAAGATGATCTGTGTTTTGATCCTGTATGCTCCACGCTGCTTTGTCGTCAATATCTGCATCGTTTTTTGTCTATATTCTGATTTACCTCATTTTGTATTTTGCTTTGTGTGTTACCTGTTGTTTTGTCTGTACAGCACTTTGGTTGGCTTTGTAGCTGTTTTAAGTGCTGTATAAATAAAGTGGTATGGTATGGTATGGTATACCATACCATACCATACCAATTTATTTATATAGCACTTAAAACAGCAACAAGGCCAACCAAAGTGCTGTACAAAAGATGGTATGGTATGGTATGGTATGGTATGGTGTGGTGTGGTGTGGTGTGGTGTGGTGTGGTGTGGTGTGGTGTGGTGTGGTGTGGTATGGTATGGTATGGTACATGTGTTGCACAGTGTTTGACATTAAAAAAAACACTATAAAAGTGACAGACAGATAAAATTATTGTTTTTTTTTTGGTTCCCAATTTAAAATAATTCTATAGGCTTTTATATTTGTTTTTTTTTATAATTATTATTCCACTATACGATCACAAGACTAATTTGAGTTGGTAATATTACTGTTGTAATAATATTATTATTATAAAGAAAATACTATTGTACTATATTAAGTTAGTGTAGCTGGGTTGATTACACAGACTGCTTGAGACTAGGCAAAACAGAGCTCGTGCTATTTTGTCCACAAGATCTCTATCCACAATGACTGAATTGCTGTGTTATTTTGTGCAAATAATAAACTGCTGTCACAACCAACCGGAGCTGAGTGGATCATTGAGTAGCAGAGATATGACCAGAAACACATCGGTCACATATATATATATATATATATATATATATATATATATATATATATACATAATTATTTAGTGTACTAAAGTGGAAGTACCTTTTATTTAAAAAATGCATAAAATAATATGTTTGTTTTTGAAAAGACAAGACCCTTAAAATTTAAATGTTAAAAACATAATTTAAATTATATATTTTCATTTCAGGCTGAGATAGCTTTACAGGACTGAATAGTTTATTGTGGAAAAATAAAAATGGTATTTTGAAGCAGCTAGTTAAGGTAGATGGATTACTTTCCATAAGGAACAATGTCGTAAACTTTCCAGGCGTTCAGGGGTTAATATTGTGGGTTTTTTTTTTTATAATTTATTCAGCCACAAGATGGCGCCAAAGCTGCTTGAATTAATACATCCGATGAACAGTACAATCAGTAACTAGGTTATTTTAACTAATATTAGTTTATTACCATAAGTCCAAAACATTAGGTAAAATATTAACTAATTATATATTTGATAATTAACTTTTAAACATACTATTTTCATTATCAGATGTTTGCACCGGAAGCAGTAGATGAAGCCGGAAGTGTTAGGTTATTCATCCTCCTGTCCAGTTAGTGGCGCTAGTGTACTTGAAATGAGTTTGCAAACCGCCAATAAAAATAAAAAAATCAAAGGAAGAAGACGAAGAAAGCCGAGGTTGTAAAGTGCGTCACAAGCGATTTGATGTAAAGACCTGCTGCTCCGTCCTCAGACCAGAGACCCCCAACTCTGAAGCAGACGGCATCATGGTGAAGATCGCCTTTAACTCTGCTCTGGCGCAGAAAGGCAAAGAGCTGCCAACTGCGGTGAAGGTAAGCTAACCCGGGCTAGAGACAAGTGAGCTAACTCGGGTTTAGAGACAGAGGCCTGCTCATTGAAAAATCACGTATGCTGCAGCCCCAGTGTCGTGTTTTAGTTTGTGTAAAGAAGCTCCACCATCTTCTGCTCTGCTGCGTTAGATGATTTACATAAAATGCTTCATGCATGGAGCAGTTTTATCATTGCTGTATTTAATCTGTGTGTTTGTTTTTATCTTCTGACAAGGACTCCACATGATAGGTGTGTGTGTGTGCACACTTGTTTTTATGTTATAATGAGGACTTGACATGGTTGCCTGTCTTATGGGGACCTGTTTGTGTTTGCAGGATCCTGAGGTGGCCTCGGCCCCCGTGGGCTCTGAAGGCTCCACAGGTCGCTGTCTGCTCACCCTGCTCGGTGTCGCCTTCATCCTTAGTGGGCTCATCGTGGGGGGAGCGTGTCTCTACCGATATTTCACTCCAAAGGTCTGTGAGCCGAGTTATTTTAAAAACTCCAGTTTATTTACATTTCTTGAAATGAGTCATTCAGAAACGTTCAAGACAAAAACAACTGGACTTTATTTGTAACAGGAGACGTTTCGCTCATCAGCCGGGGAGCTTTCTCAATTCAAAGAGCAGAGAGTGAGGGGTTCAATGCTGAAAAGCTGAAAAAATGTTGAAAGCTCCTCGGCTCATGAGCGAAACGTCTTCTGTTACAAATAAAGTCCAGTTGTTTTTGCAGTGACCGTTTTTGAATTTATCATGTCCTGGATGATTGAGAATCTTCACCAGCATCTTGAAATTAGTCGTTTTTAAATGTGCTGCAGAAAACAAGGACAGAAAACAGTTCGGTGTTCAGTTGTGCCATCAACACTTTTATTAAGTTTTTTTTGTTAAAGCAAATTATGCCATTTGGTAGTTTTAAAATAACTTTCAAATAATATGAAGATCATGTATCTAGCTTGAAAAATAAGGAAGTTACCATTTCTAAAATCAACGTTTTGTGATTCCACTACACATTGTGAAAAGTTGTAATGTGCGTAAGTTCCACTTATCTTATTAGACTTTATTTATTTAACAAGTCCAAATCCCACTGAGATCACTGACTCCTATTGCAAGAGAGCTGGACCCGACAGCAGTCTCGGTTGTTATTTATTACTGGAAAAGTTTTATTGGCTGACTGTTGCTGTAGCTGATGTACGAGGAAACGCCCAGCCCTTTCACTGTGTTCGTAGTAACCATGTCTGGATTTAGAAATTAAAAATTCTGCCTGCTGAGTGGACAAAGTATTAAATTCAGTTTGAAGTAACAAACGTTTTTTCATTAGATCCTGAGCAGGGGAATATGTTCTCTGTCCGATTGTAATATCTCATACGTTTACTGTCAATGTACCCAACCCTTCTTTTTTTTGTTTGCACAAAAAGAAATTATTTGACCCCTCACATAGGCCTTTAATGCCTCCTAGACGGTACAGAGTGGCATCCCTGGTGTTTGGTTAACGTCAAGAATTCAATTTCAGATAAAAGAAATTAGATAAAGTCTTCCTCAGATAAAAGTAGAGTTGAGTCTTTCAGGACGATAGACAGTTTTTGTGACCCAGATGAGCAGTTTCATAATAAGTGGACCATGGTCCCATAGTCACATTCTTTCACCAAAGGCAGAATTTGTTTATCAAGAAGTAGTCAATTCAGGAGTATGTCTTATGAATGGGGGGAAATGAGTATGATACTGAAGTAGGATTACGGAAGCACCACACATCAGCCATGCCATACAATTTAAGGAATGATTTGATTGATTAGGCGCACTTTGTCAGGGTAGTTTTCCCCATTGAACTACAGTCAAGAGATGAAAGCACACAATTTGTGTCACCACCAGTTATAAGTTAAGTGTTGTCATATTTGATATGTTTGAAAAGATGTTATTAAAGAAATAGTCATCCCATTTGGGAGCATACAGCATTAGTCTAATATTAATATTTTAAATTTGTTTAAGTTTATTCAGTGGTATCTGAATGACATTCACATGAAGGTGGGAGGCTTTATTTTATTTTTTATTTGGAAAATTTCAGATTTACAAGAAATTAAATATTTCATATTACAAGCATCTTCCTATCTTTATCAGTTGTGGTCATTTTCAAATTTTACAAATACACTTGTTTACTGTATAACCCCTGTACACATTGATAGAACATTTCTCTTAGTTTTCACTTGGCTTACAAATATTCCCATGGGTATCATATCATCTCAAAAACCTAAATTTGTAAAAAAATAAAATAAGAACTATATACATCTAGGGCTGGGTATCAATCAAAAATTTGATACCGGTAACAATACCGATACATTTCACTTTGATATCGGTTCCTGAACGATACTTTTTCGGTACCAATTTTATAATAAATATCAATTCTAAGAAGAAGAAAATTACTTTACACATTACGATATAAATCTCGTTTTTTTTTTTAACTTTAGTATTTTTCTATTCCAAGCAGTTTTCTTACATAAAAAACAAATAATTTCCAGGTCAAAAGACCAGTTTCAAACCAGTGACTCGTCAGTGTCTAATGTTCACTGCTACACACTGAGGACCTTTTCACTTCACAGTTTTTCTTCAGAAAAATCAACATGTCTGTTTTCTCTGGACACAAACAAGCCCACTCTTGGCTGATAGTGTCTCTAGCAGTAGAAAATGTTCACTCTGAGGGTGTGGATGATGCTTGTTTAAAACATGTTAAATCTGGTCCTCTGGACATTCAAAAACACAAAACAAAAACAAAAAATGTTTTGAATGTCCAGAGGACCAGATTTAACTTTTTTAGATTTTTCTACCTGGATTATTGAGCATGCATCAGGATAGGATGCTTGTTGCACACACAGATACGTGGTTGCCAGTTTGATAGCATTGACACATTGTCCCTTGCATTCCACCAGCAGGTCACTGGAATCACTGAGGTTAGGGTTGATGACAGACTTCTGTAGTTCTGTATCTCTTCCTGAATCTTCTCTGGTTCTCTGGGGTTTAGTGCTTTTATTTTCTCCCTAATTGACTTTAGAACACAAAACATCAACAGTAACATAGTTGTGTAATTATTGCTCAAAAAACATTATTGAGGCTGAGAAATAAAGGTTTAACTGGTCAACAATTTCCTTTACAGCTTACTTACCTCCACCATGGAGCCTCCACTGTAGAAAAAGGCAGCAAGCTTTTAACAACAAAGTTTGTGACTGTCTTGTGGCACTCATCTCACTTTTTTGGTCATTTTTCCTTTTTTCTGCCAGTGTGAATGGATTCACACTGACTGGCCTTGTCCTCCTCACATCTGGGTCAGAGGCTCCTGTAAGGAGAACATAAACAGTGAACATTAGGTGAACTGTTTAACCAACTGACCCAATGGATGAGCACATTTTTACAAGCTAAGCTTCATCTGTTACTGTCAATCTTCAGTTAGCTTTTGATTTAGCTAGCTACAAAGATAGCCATGAAATAAAGCTACACACTAATATCTTAAAGTTAAGTGTTACATGGATTCTAGTTTAATTCACCTCACGATGCACATATTAAGTTGCAGTAACGTTAACAAACGTAAACTTACCAGTTGAAATCCCACACACGGAGCCGTCCGTGGTGTGAAGCGGAGACGTAGTGTTTGTTTTTCCTCCGTACTGCAACCACGTGTAACATTATAGCTAATCAAGAAACTCGGCACCAAAAGTGGAGGCATATTGTGATACTTATTACTACAGAAGCATTTTGGTCGGAACCATAACAGAACCGAAGTTCGGTACTCAAGCTTATATACATCAGAATCAGGGGAGCTTACGAGGAGAAAACATAAACAGTAGTAATAAAACGTAGGTAAGAGGAAAAAATACAAAACAGTATCATTCACCAATTGGGTGGAGAAGTCATGCAGAGAACAGTGTTTCCCCTAGATAACTTGCCATGGCGAGGCGCTCATCTGGTCCGTGAATTTTGTTGGGGGGGTCCACTTGTTCCAAATTTGGTACATTTGATCTCTTTGGATATTCAGGGTATAGGTTAACTTCTCTGTCTTGAAGATTTTTAAAGTAATATCCAACCACACTTCCACTGTTGGAGGGGTTGGATTGAGTCAATTTCTGGTAATTTTCTTGCTCACCACTAAGAGAGCCTGCAATAGTTTCCTGTCAGTTTTCTGTTCCAGGATGGCCACATCAACAAAATACATACCTGTTCTTTACGCCCCACCAGAGGCTTTATCACGGAGCAATGCAGTTCACGGATGTGTCCAGCGGAGCTGAGAGCCAGCCATACTACCTGCCCCAAGTGGAGGAAGAGGTGGAGATCTCTGACAACATGGCCGTCATCAGCGTCCCCCCTCCTCGCTTCAGACCTGGAGACCCTGCATACATCCTCCATGACTTCCACAGGGTGAGGCACCATCAGTGACATTCTCTCCCTGCCTCAGCTTGGTGTTAGAGCTCTCAGCTGATGGTCTCGTGTGCTTGTGAGCAGAAGCTGACGGCGTATTTGGACCTGAATCTGAGGACCTGCTTTGTGATTCCTCTGAACACGTCAGTGGTGCTGCCCCCTCAGGACCTCATGGACCTCTTCTCACAGCTGATGGTGAGTTTCAGAGCCAGGAGTTAAGAACTGAGCAGAACAGTTCTGCTCCTCCAACACATTCGAACACTGTAAAGATACAAACTCAATCTGATCTGGAGACGTTCTTTTCAAAATTAAATGAGTTGAATAAACTTTTTATTTTTGAATCTTTATGAAAATGTCTTGCCTGTAATTGACAAAATTTAAGTAAAATAAAATTTAAAAACTATCTGAATTATTATTCCATCCATCCATTATCTTTACCCGCTTATTCCATTTTGGGTCACGGGGGTCGCCGGTGCCCATGTCCAGCAATCACTGTGCGAGGGGCGGGGTACACCCTGGACGGGTCGCAAGTCCATCACAGGGCCACATAGAGACAAACGAGACAAACAACCATTCACTCTCTCACTCACACCTAGGGACAATTTAGAGTTACCAGTCAGCCTAACATGCATGTTTTTGGTCTGTGGGAGGAAACCGGAGAACCCGGAGAAAACCCACAAATGCACGGAGAGAACATGCAAACTCCACCCAGAAAGGCCCCTGGACCGGGGTTTGAACCAAGGACCTGCTCGCTGAGAGGCAGCACCTCTACCAGTTGCGCCACCGTGCTGCCATGAATTATTATTATTATTATTATTATTATTATTATTAATAATGAATTATTATTATTTTTTATTTAATTTTTTATATATGCTGTGTGGTGGCGCAGAGGTTAAAGAAAGTGGGTCTGTGATCAGAAGGTCATTGGTTCAACTCGGTGGACAGATGACATGAAAATGTGGGTGGGAAAGGTGAAGCGTCTACACCTCCCTCCACTGTCATTTGCTCCACTCTGGGCCCTTGAGCAAGGCCTTTAACTCCGACCATCTGCTCCCCCGGGCACCCTAGATAGCAGCTCTCTGCTCCACACACAGGGCTGTGGTAGCTCAGAGGTTTGTGGTCGTGTCAGGAAGTACATTGGCATAAAAACAATTGCCAAGTCTTTGTGTGACTTAGTTCACTGTGGTGACCCCTGAAGAAGGGAGCAGCTGAAAACTGTAAAGAACAGATGGCACGGTGACGCCTTGTTAGAGCTGTCTCCTCAGTGAAAAGGTTGCAGGTTAGAATTCTCACGGCAGAGATTCTCTCTAACTGCGGTAGTGAGCTTCCACTTGGAACCTTGACGCTGCAGCTCCGACAGACCCGTCTCCTTCCTTGAAGCAAACCACGGTTCAGAGCTCATTTAACCGTGCTGTGCCTTTTAGAGGAACAGAGAGAGGAAGCGTGACATTAATAAATCGGCAGCTTTATCATATTGCTAAAGACACGGTCCTTAGTGGCTAACAAGACGGCTAACGCTTTAGCTGTCTTGTTCCACACAGCTGAGACGGGACCTTTTCTTAGCTTTATGATAAACTGCTGATTTATTAATGTCACGCTTCCTCTCTCTGTTCCTCTAAAAGGCACAGCACGGTTAAATGAGCTCTGAACCGTGGTTTGCTTCAAGGAAGGAGATGGGTCTGTCAGAGCTGCAGCGTCAAGGTTCCAAGTGGAAGCTCACTACCGCTGTTCACACACGTTTACTAACGTGAAGGCAGCACAGCTGAATGGACTGTACTTATATAGCTCCTTTCTATCTTATCAAGACACTCAGAGCTCTTTGTTACACAATCTGTGCCCTCATTTACCCATTCATGCCCTCTACTAGATCTCTACAAAGAATAATCAGAGATTTATCACATTTATACACCGTTGAGACACACATCAGAGGCAATGAGGGGTTCAGTGTCTTGCCCAGGAACACTTCAGCATGTGACTGCTGGTGGAATCGAACCCCCAACTCTCCCATTGGAGGACGACTGCTCTACCCTCTCAACCACAGCTGCCCCCAGCTGAAGAGGATTATTATTTAATATATGTAAATAAATGTCTAAAAAAATTATCTATTTAATATATGTAAATAGTTTTTTTTTTCAGGCATTTACTTTGTACAGTTACAGCTGTTGTTAATAAATGTGCCTGTGTGACAATTGGGACAAAACTTTGACTCAAATATATTTTTGTTATTACATAATGAAAAGAAAAAATATTGAGATATACCGTAAATTGCAATTTTTGTAAAAATATTGAGATAATAATTTTGGTTCATATCACCCAGCCTTACCGGGTACTCCAGTTTCCTCCCACAGACCAAAAACATGCATGTTAGACTGACTGGTAACTCTAAATTGTCCCTAGGTGTGAGTGAGAGAGTGAATGGTTGGTTGTCTCATTTGTCTCTGTGTCCCTGTGATGGGCTGGCGACCTGTCCATGATGTCCCTGTGATGGGCTGGAGACCTGTCCAGGTGTCCCCTGCTTCTCACACAGTGACTATGGGCTCCAGTTCTCCACCACCCAGAGAGGAGAAGTGGGTAATGAAGATGGGTGGATTTATCTAGGCTTCAGCTCCTGGGTGTTTTCTGAATAACTCAAGGTCTGCAGACATAAGACATTTAAAAACCCTGATCTGTTATTAAAGCACTTTAGGCTCATAAAATTTAAATTATGACTATTTTAATTTGTTTTCCTACAAACAGAAAGAAGCTAGATTGTAACCGATCTCCGTTTAATCCAAGCAGCATCTTATCTTCATCCAAACACTTCCACCTGGAGTGTGTTCCTGGGTTTTATGTGCTACATCTGAGCACATTGTGCACGTGCACGGGGCAGGGTGTTGCTGGTGTTTCATGTCACAACTAGAAAACAAACCTTTTCCACACTTGTCCTCTGACTCCACATTTACTTCTTGCCTTTTTGTATTGTATTCTTCCCTACATCCAGTCCGACTCATACCGCAGCTACCTGGTGCATGAGGACCTGGTGGTCACTGAACGTATTGATGATGTCAAGCCTCTGGGTTTCTACATCCGTCGGCTGTGTGACGGTAAAGACACATACAGAATGGAACGTCGTGCCAACCTGCCAGGTACTAAAACAATTTTTTTTACCGGGTGTTATTTACACAAACGTAAAAATAGTTCTGACTTTTACTACGCACAAACTAAGATTCATCTCTGTGTATTTAGCAGGAGTAACTCTACATATCTCATTTAGAGTTCTTCCACATTTCAAGCTAACATCACACATGCTAACATACTTGTGTTATTTACTAGGAACTAGGAAAATACTAAAGTTTCTCTATGCAGAATTAGAATAACGGACTTTAGCAACCTTTTTTCATAATTTTGTATGATTTGTTAAAAATAACCGTAACGTTTTCACTACACATACATCTTGGCCAATTTTTTGAAGTCACAATGGGGAGTGGGTAAAATATTTTACTACAAAATGGGACAGTGCTTCAAGAAACCAATGTCACCAGTTGTTGCCAGTTCCTTTTCCATAAACGATGAGACGTCAGTATGATTCCATAGATCTCTTGCAACTACAATGGTACTTGAAAGTTTGTGAAGCCTTTATAATTTTCTATATTTCTGCATAAATATGACGTAAAACGTCATCAGATTTTCACACCAGTCCTAAAAGTAGATCAAGACGCCATTCCAAAACATGAACTTTATTCTTCTTGGACCATTCTTTGGTAGAACCACTTGTGTGGTTAGGGTCAATATCTTGCTGCATGACCCATCTTCTCCAGATCCACTTCATGGACAGATGTTATGACATTTTCCTTTAGAATTCTCTGATATAATTCAGAATTCATTGTTCCATCAATGATGGGGAGCCTTCCTGGCCCAGATGCAGCAGAACAGGCCCAAACCATGATACTACCACCACCATGTTTCACAGATAGGATAAGGTTCTTATGCAGGAATGCAGTTTTCCTTTTATGTCATTTAAACCTAAAAGTTCTATTTTGTTCTCATCCATCCACAAAACATTCTTCCAACAGCCTCCTGACTTGTTCACATGATCTTTGGCAAGCTACAGACGAGCAGCCATGTTCCTTTTGAGAGCAGTGGCTTTCTCCTTCAACCCTGCCATGCACACCATTGTTGTTCAGAGTTCTCCTGATGGTGGACTCATGAACATTAGCATCACTCAATGTGAGAGAGGCTTTCAGTTGATACCCTGGGCTCCTTTGTGACCTCACAGACTATTCCACACCTTGCTCTTGGAATGATCCTTGTTGGTCCACCACTCCTGGGGAGGGTAACAATGGTCTTGAACGTCCTCCATTTGTACACAATCTGTCCGACTGTGGATTGGTGGAGTCCAAACTCTTTAGAAATGGTTTTGTGACCTTTTCTATCCTGATGAAATTCTATTTAAAGTCGTTTTATTTATATAATGCCAAGTCACAACAGAAGTCATCTCATGGCACTGAACAAAAACATTCATATATATAAAAATAATAATTTAACATTATTTATCTGAGGAGCAGACTGCTTTGAATTTAACTCCATCGCAGAAGCTCTCATCTTGAGCAAGCATGAAGGCGACAGTGGAAAGGAGAACTCCCTCACTAGGAAGAAACTTCTAGCACATATGTGTCAAACTCAAAGCCCGGGGGTCAAATGTGGCCCTCGCTGACATCTGGCCCTCAAGATGATATGTGAAACATAAAGTACTTTTATCTCTTGAATTTCTTCAGTAATCTTTGATTATGATGTTGAAAGCACAACAGAGAACATCAAACAAGACTAATCAAACTCTTGTTGAGGAGCCTGTGACCAAGAAAAGATGCCGGGTATCTGATCTGAGTTAATGTAGTTTCTGAAATTGGTCTTTAGTTTGAAAAAGGTTTTAATGTTGGCCCCCTTTTGTCAGTGAGTTTGACACCCCCGTTCTAGCAGAACCAGTTTCAGGACAAGAGGCCGTCTGCGTTGAGCATCAACAGCTCTTTTTCTGAGGTCCTCAGATATCTCCTTTGTTCGTGGCAGGATACTCTTCCACAAACATGTTGTGAAGAGCAGACTTTGTCTTCGGTAGGAAGGGCACTCAGTTCTGTTGACGGGGCGGGGCGCCCCACTTTATAATGTTAGGGGAAACACTCATCCCTTAACCAGGCCAACTGATGACAAAACCGTTATCTGGATGCTAGCTAAACGTCTTGCAGCACAGTTAAACATGCTAACATTAGCAATGAGTTACAGCAGACTAGGGCTGTTGTAAATAAATATTTTAGTAATCGGGTAATCTATAGATTATTCTGACGATTAATCGGGTAATCGGAAACAAAATTTGTCAGGTTCTGCAGTAACTACCGTACTCGTTTTATGAGTGATACAAATACACAAAAAAACATTAAACAACCCATTTAATTCCTCTTTTTTAAATATTTTATTGCTTACGTTGAATTATTTTTAAGCATCACATAAAAATCTAAATGCTGTAAATAATTTTTATGGATTGGAAAACTGAATGGAATCTTTATGTTAGAAACTGAGTAAGATAGATAATGTAAAGTTTGAGTTTTTACTTTGAGTTCTGCTGATTGTATTATTATTTAGTCTTGATTCCTTAGCTATAAACAAATATGACAGTAGTAATAAATGCAGATTAATCCCAGTTTTCAAGTCATAAACAGCAGTAGAAGAGAAAATATCCTACTAACTCGTGTAAATACATTTACACTTGAAATATTCACCCTAAATATCTCATTTAAGTCAGGATGGAAGTACAGCAATAAATAAATGTGTTTAAGCTCGTGCCGTCAGTCTGTTGCTGCTTTTATCTTTAACAAACTTGCATCAAGTCCTGCACAGTTTTTCCTCACACAGCGTACAGACCCTGCCAGGTAGCCACTATGATTAGTCACTAGATTTAACGTTAGCAAAAATGTGCCTCATTTTACATCTATAACGTGACAGATTATCACACATTTAGGTTCACGTATTTTGCAGAGAGAACTTGATACCTGTTGCAGCTGCGGATGAGTTTGATGCTACAGCGGGTGTTTTCTCTTCAGACGCTGCAACATGGACGACGTGCTGTCGTGGTTACGTCAGTTCTGCTTTGCAGTGGAAGCATTGAGCTGTGTTGTCTTTTCTCTTTAGCCTAAAATGTTCCCAAACTTTTCAAAGTTTTAGTTGTTTTCGAGGCTCTTCTTCTAGGCAGTCTCTGTTCCCTCCATAGCTACAAACTTAGCGCAGCGGCAGTGCTAGCGTTGTGTAACACAAAAACCTTCCGGCTAGACCACAGTGCTCTGAATAGTTTAACGAAGCTTCAAGGCAGATAAATTTGCCTCAAGGATTTTTTGTAATCGAGGTCTTCGAATGATTCGAGGAATCATTTCAGCCCTACCTTGGACCTTGCAGATGTAGGCTAACTCATGTTTTAGTAGCTAGGAGCAGTTAACTTGTTAACAATAGATAGCAAATTAGTTCCTCGTTAGTTCAGTTAAATAGTTAGCAGCTCAGACCGGCTAACACTGATGACTTGAGTTAGACCAGACTTTGAAGACAGAACTGAGAACTGATCATCAATGATACATGACAAGCTGTCTGCTCATTAGTTCATTGTTTTGGTGATGAATTACAAAATTCACATCAAACAATAACAACGTTCTGAATTTAAAATTTTTAGAAAACAAATCCAACTAGCTTGTGAACGTTCGTTACCTAACCTCCATGGTTCAGTTTAGCTGATGTCAGTACTCATACATACTTATACTAATGAAAAATACATTTCTGTTGGCAGCAACATGTTTTCATGTTACTTAGCGAGTCAGTGTAAATTAACTCCTTGAGTTGTCTAAAATGTTCAACTGAGTCCTAAAATGATAACTGAGTGAAAAGACAGATTTCAATAAAAATGATCAGCTGAAATTGATACGGTTTCACACTGAAGATGTTTTATTTCTGGCTGTTTGATTCTTTGTCAGGTGGAAACATCCAGAAGCGATCTGTGGACAGCTGCTTTACCATCCATCACTTTGAGAACAAGTTTGTGACGGAGACCCGTATCTGCAAGGCTTGATGGGGAGTCATCGTAGGTCAGAAGGAACCAGATTGATCCGGACTGACGGAGCAAGTTGGACGATGAAAACATGAGCACAATGGTTTTAAGTACAGTTAGTTTTGTATAAAATCAAGTTGTTTTTTTAGTTAGTGTTTAGTACATTTTAGGTTTCAGTGTTCTAGAATAAATCCCTCAACCTGTACAGGTTGTAGTATTAACTAGTTGTTTAGTGTTAACTTAAAGCGCTCTAATGCATACCTGCCAACATTTCTGATGGTCATGAGAGACACCTAACTGTATTTGATGATGTGGGAACATTGGGATGTGAAGCAGTCATGGCGGGGTCTGCTCCCCGCAAATATTTTTACATTTCCATTCCAACTGCATTTTCCTGCCATTAGAAGAACATTTTATTAACATCCTAGGATTAAACAAAAGATTTAAAACAGGTAAAACTACTTATTGAACGCTGGAACAATGAACACTAACTGGCCTTTAAGCTGAACTTTGTCTGAGATCAGACTAAAAAAATGCTTTGGCATAATTTTTTATTGTATTGGTGAGGGGGGGGGGGGTGTCACACACTAAGCACCATGGGCTTGTTTTGACTGCTTAATATGGTAGAAACGTCCTCTGCACCATCTAACGTTAGAAATTATCCAGGTGAGTATAAAGAACAAGAACACATAAAAAGAACAAGAACACACAAAAAGAACAAGAACACACAAAAAGAACAAGCTTCCTACAAACCATGAGTCCACTATCTGTTTAGAAATAATGTTCACGGCAACTAAACATTCAGTTAATTTACTTTCACTGGAACTTTAACACATGTAAATCACCACCACACGCCATATTTAATAAAAACTTTCATCTTAATAAATTATTAAACGTAGCTGAACTTTAACAACAAACTGTAAATCTTTTATTCTGAGTGTGTTGTCGGGCACATTTTTTATTTATTTTCATTTGTAGCTTTTGACTATTCAGAATCATTTCAGCAGTTTCTGAAAGCTGCACATTAAATCTAGACATTAGAGAAACCTGCTCGTGCTGCTGCAGGACGCCCGTGAGACAACACCTCTGTCCCTTGTCCCACAGACGTGGCATGGACGGGTGAGTCCAGCCATCACTTGTCAAATGCTGGACAGCCAAATGTCCTGCATTTGACAAGTGCTTGACATTTGGATGTCCCACTCCTCCCAGTGTGAGATTCAGGCCAGCGGGGTCAAAGTCTGGAACTGTCCCACCCAAACAGGGGTGTTTGGCAGGTATGTTAATAGTTCTGTTTGTTTAGTTGCATCTTCCTGCAGACCCATGTGACCTGTTGTTAGGACATTCCTTCACATTCACACCAGTTGTTGATTTATTAAATATTCTAGTTCTGCTGAGAAGCCTAATGTCGCCACAGCAGCTTTGATGAGATATTTTGTCTTTTGTGGCTCTAATAAAGGGATAGTTCAGATTTTTTGGAGGTGGCATACCGTGGAAGAATTATGAATAATGAATATATTACCTGTTGTAGATAGCTTTTTGAACAACCCAGTTTAAATAAATACTGTAGTTTGATTCTGAGAATATTTTTTAATCAAATGTGTAGAATTTTACACGTTTGTCCAACCGGTTCACTTTTGGATGACTGAAGTTGAACCAAGCTTATCGAGATTCCCTTAACAAAAAGTAGTACATTTGAAGTTTATTTTTGCAAGTATACTTTTAAGTATAAGTATATCAAGTATACTACACACCATACTTGTAGTGTACTAGAAGTATACTGATTTAATACTTGTTTGGACTAAATTGGGACATTTTTATACTATTACGTATATCAAATAAAGTTTATAAAAAGTAAACTTAAAGTACACTTCCTCATTTTTAGTGTAAAATAAGTATACTTGTAGTATACTTAATACTTTTTGCTAAGGGTTTGAGAACTCGTCTGTGCGACACTTTCACTTTGACTTGATTCGCACTGGACTGATCACCTGACACTTTGTTGCTATTGTGTATTAAAACAGCTATACTCTAATTTTTATTAATCAGTTAAAGGCTATTTTGTAAGTTTTTCAGTTATTTCAGCAAAAATAAGATGGTCATGCTGGAAGTGCTCGCGAATGCTAAAGCTAGCGGCAGACGACTGTAAATAATTGTCTAATCAAAATTGTCGATGTAGTAATTTATAAAAAGGCATTTGGATAAACCAGAAATATTTGAGGTTGGAGTTGTTTAAACATGGCAGCGATCCACTCCGATCCCGAGCTCACTTGTGCTAGCTGTTAGCCTAGAAGCTAGCAGTTAGCTAACTAGCTGTTAGCATGTCAGTTGTGACTGACGAGGTAATGGCCAGTTTGAAGAGGTTCAAACATCTTGCATTACTCGCTTAGAAAACAAAAGCCCTGTTACATTTTAGAGAACTTCTGCTGAGATATTACTACTGCTTAATTTAGAAAGCACTTTAAAACGGCTGCAGCTAACTGCTGACATTTGTACATTTTGTCCAACATGCATACATGTAACGTGTTAACGTTGCATAACTCACCTGTGGCATGCGCGTAACTTCTACCCAAGTTATGAGCAACGTGTCGGCAGATGCAGAACATGTTGTGAATGTGAAATATGATTGGCTGGCCATCGGACATCAGCGTGCTGATGACTTCTTCAAAACCTACACCGTGTTTTTTTTTTTTGGTCTCATTCGTTGGCGTACGCTGATGCTTGACGTCTGACGGAGCTTGAAGACATTAATCATGAGCGTTCCACAAAACTTGGAATGGTTGAAACGATCGATTCAGGTTCAAGCAGGTCTTTAAATTTCAGGTGTGTAGTGCCACGCCCGCCGTAGAGTTTAACAGATAAAATGTGCACGGTAAGAGCTGTGTGTTGCTGCTTGTGTAGATGTTTGTGTGTCCTGCAGCCTTCAGAGGCGTCCTCTGTCCGCTCGTGTTTTTAGGCAGGAAACCTTTCAGTGTTCGACCCGTTTGTGTTTATTTATAGCTGTAACCTGAAGGTGTGTTCAAGGAAACCACAACTACACACAATGTAAAATCTGTCTGCTTTGATGTTATACTTCACTGAGACTGATCTAATAAATATATGTAAAATAATGTAAGGTGTTTGTGAGATTTGAAAACGTGGTTTTTAACATTTGCCCAATAATATTTACCTGCTGACCTAACCCTCCTGCTGCCCTGGGATCAGAATGACCCATGGTTGTGGGTCATTTAGGGCAGCAGGAGGGTTCACTTTTTGTCCTAAAACCAGAGGTACAGATATTTTTTAAAATGTCTTTTTGTCTAGAATCGTAAAGATTTGAGTTTTGTTCTGACGTGTGTTCAGGAAGACAATCAGGAACGGATCGTTTGTTGCTTTAACAGAATATTGTTGAAAAAAGCTTGTGTGCAGCTACTGAAATAAATGTGACTTTGTTGTTGAATAAAGTTCTTTTCTTTATCTATTAAATCGCTGTCCGTTATTAATCGAGCGCTTGGACTCGGCGTTTAAATGATCTTTGATAAATTGGTCACTTGTGTCACCGAGTATCAGATGAAGCTGCGGTTCTTTGTGGAAAAACACTCATCGCTCTTTAAATGTAGAAAACTAAATGCTTTAATGAGAAATAAATAGACGTTTTCACATTATTTCGCATAAATTGAGGTGCCATTGTGGGGATGCAGTGATTTTTCTTTGAGGGCTTAGTGGTGCTGGACAAGATGCTCCATCAGCAGCAGCGGTCAGTTTAGTCCTCTCCGGTCATGCAGGACAAGCGCCTGTTGAAACTCGTGCTCTCTCATGTCTCCAGTTTATTCAGTCGCCTCCAGAATTCCTCACTGGTGAAGTAGTACATGAGTGGGTCGAGGCTGCAGTTCAGGCTGGCGAGGCAGAGGGTCACCGTGTGGCACCGTTGGATCAGGTCTTTCAGGGCACAGTCACTCAGTTTGTTGGCTTTTGCCAGGAAGTCCAGGGGCAAGGTGATGTGGTACGGTGCAAAGCACAGCAGGAAGACGGCGGCGCAGCTTAGCACCATCTTTAATGCCCTCTTCTTCTCCCCTCGGTCTGGAACAGCCTCGCTCGTCACCTTTCGGAGGCTCCCAGCAGTCATGCAGGCACAGACCAACACCAAGATGAGGGGTATAATGAATCCCAACAGTTCTGCTACTATCAGGAGGGCCCAAACTGCCGGAGGACTGACGAGTCTCATGGGCAGCTCTGAGAAACACTGCTGGGAGTTTGTTAAAGAGCTGTCTGACCCAGAGCTCCTCAGCAACGGGAAGATCAGACAGCAGACGCAGACCAGCAGCCAACCCAACGCACAAACCAAAAGGTCTCCTTTTTGCTTCGATGAGTTGTACGACAGCGGGCGAAAAATGAGCTGGCAGCGGCGCACACTGATGCAGCCCAGGAAGTAGATGGAGGCGTACATGTTGACGTACTTCAGGTAGAAGCAGAGCAGGCAGAGAAGGTGACCAAAAGGCCAGACGGTGTTCAGGTAGTAGTAGATCCTCAGAGGCAGGGACAGCACCTGAGCCAACGACACAAGTTGTTTACTGCAAACATGAAGCAACAAGTTACACTTCTGTAATAATCTTTAGTAAAACCGCACGTTTTTAAGTGTTCGGAGAAACAAAAGGTTAGACATCGAAAACCTAAGAAGGTCGAGGCCTCATGTTTCATGCTTTTCGTTGTTTTCATCATTTTGTTGTGAAAGGTAAATATTTGTGGTATGTCGTATTTTATACATTTATTTTATAGACATGCTTATTTATAGTCCCAATGTTGCATTATAATAACTACAAATAATTATAGCATGCCAGTTATAACAAACATCAAGTCATGGATTTATCATTGGTGTAAATAGCTAAGAATTAATTTTGATAACCTTTGGTTTTGTAAACCGCAGCATAAAAGGATATATCTTAAAGCAAGACATTTTTTTCTAAAGCTACAATTTTGTTTTTTGTAATTGAAAGGGTTGAGTTTTAAAGATATTCACTAACTTTTCCTTGGAAAGAAATGAACGTCCGAGAGAATTTGCGCTGAATGTGTTCCAGGTCTTTCAAATGTTGCTTTGGTTAAAGTGAGAATCCGCAGAAGTGTCCATAAAATGATCTGTCAGGGATTTCAAAATAAGCTTTCGTCATTAATTTTAATGTTTTTTACATGAGTCATTCCAGCTGTTCTTACTGAATGTTTAGTCTGTTTTTACGTCCTCGTGGAATGAAGAAGCTGCATCACAGGCTGGTATGGGAACTGCACCAGTCAGGGCTGAAAACACTACAGAGGGTGGTGCAAACAGCAGAGGACATCACTGGTAGCAGTCTCCACACCATCCAGGACATCTACCACAGCCGATGTCTGCGTAAAGCACGCAGCATCATTAAAGACCACACCCACCCAGCACAAGGATTCTTATGTCTACTACCCTCATGCAGACTATACAGGAGTCTGCCATAACACATGAAAAGACTCAAAGATAGTTATTATCCACAAACTGTCAGATTATTTAACTCTTGATAATAATACTGAACAACTGACAATAACATTGCACCATGTCACATCTGTGACACCTTTCTTCTTTTCCCTCTTCAGAGGTCTCCGCAGCAAGTCATCCTCCTCCCTCTCACTGTCCTCTGTCCTCACTCCAACTACGTCCTCACTAACTGCATCCATATATCTCCTCTTTGTCTTTTTTCTTGGAGAATATTGTTTTTCCACACAAGGCAGCTGACTGCTCCATATAAGGTCAGAGAAATGTGTGTTTGTTTGTCCTGTGGAACGAGGCCCGGTCTGTTTACATTCACACTGTACTCGAACCGCGCTGGAGTTCTCTTCTACTGGACCGAGACCTAGGTTGTAGCCCGGGCCAGAGTTCGCCTTTTTGTTCCGTGACAGAGTTCGATGGTGCGTTCACACCTCCCCAAACAAACCGGACTTTCTAGGAAAATGAGCTAGAGTTCGATTAAAGCGGACTAAACAGGGCTGATGTGAATGCACCCTAACTTTATCTCCCAGTTGTTCAACCTGTGCTGTACCTCTGATTATCTCATTCCTAATCCAGCCCTGTCAATCCTAAAGAGAACCTCAACATCTTCATTTCTATCACAGCATATGTGACACTTCGTATGACTAATATTAGCTGTAACAGCTAATATGTTTATTGCTGCTGCACTATGTGGCTGTATCGTGTATGTTACTACCTTACCATCATAATTTGTCTCAGTGTTACTCACTACATGTACAATAACCTTCAATTATAGACCTATTTCTAAATTGCCTTTTCTGTTGAAAATTTTAGAGAAAGTTGTTTTTAGTCAACTTAAGAGGTTTTTAACTGCCAACGTTGGTGAAAATTTTCGGTCAGGTTTTAAATCAGGCCATAGCACAGACAGCCCTTTTAAGTGTTTTTAATGACCTTCTTTTAACTGTTGATGCAGGAAGCTCTGCTGTTTTAGTGCTTTTAGACCTTTCTGCTGCCTTTGATACTGTGGACCACAACATCTTGTTATCACGACTGGAGCAGGTGGTCGGTATCAAAGGCACAGTTTTATCCTGGTTTAGATCCTACCCGACTGACAGGAGTTTTTCTGTTCATTTAGGGGAGTGTTCTTCATCTGCAGCTCCACTGATCTGTGGGGTCCCTCAAGGGTCTTTTTTAGGCCCACTGCTTTTTAATCTATGTGTTTCCTTTGGGGTCCATTTTTTAGAAAACACAACATCCTTTTTCATTGCTTTGTTGATACTCAGTTGTATCTTCCCATTGAGTCAGAAAGGTTCACTCCACTGGATCCACTCTTGACCTGTCTAAATGACATTAAAGTCTGGTTAAAACTTTTTTTTTAATATAAATGAAAATAAAACTGAAGTCATCAGCTTTGGTAAATGTAACACCCTTGACACGTTTAGCCCCTTGGCTTCATACAGCCACTCCACTGTCCAGAATCTGGGAGTTATTTTTGATAGTGCTTTTAAATTAGACAAACAGATAAATGCAGTTGTGAAATCCAGTTTCTTCCAGCTAAGACTTATTGCCAAGGTGAAGTCTTGTCTCCCTTTCAGAGACCTTGAAAAGGTGATTCATGCTTTAATTACATCTCGTTTGGACTACTGTAATTCATTGTATGTTGGTTTAGACAAATCATCTTTGCATCGTTTACAATCTGTCCAGAACACAGCAGCTCGTCTTTTAACAGCAACTAAAGTCAAGTCAAGTCAAGTCATCTTTATTTGTAGAGCACAATTTAAAACAGATAAACTGTTATCAAAGTGCTTAACAGAAATGTAGCAAAACATAGGCAGCAAAACAAAAACATCATACAGAATTAAAATTACTGGAGCAATAACACACACTAATGATCACACTAAGGAAAAACAAGCAGTAAAAATAAACGTCAATCATAAAACAACAGAATTTAAAATGAGGTACACAGTGTAGATGAACAGATGCTCAGATATATTCATCAATTAACACGGATTCCTCATTTTTCTGGACTGAATAAAACGTGCATTGAATTTAAGGAAATGCAAACGTGAGACGTCATTTATATTTGACCCATCAAAATGAA
>NC_056501.1:34514015-34514339 GCF_014905685.2 Nematolebias whitei | reverse complement strand
TTCTGGATTCAAATCAATAAAATGACAGTTCCTGTCCCACAAGGTTCTTAAGGTCAAGGGATTTGACCTTAGACTTAGTTTTTGACATGGGCCTAGTCCACTACAACAGAACAAAATAAACTAACTCACACCGTATTAAAACATGAACACATAACCCCTGTCCTGGCTTCTCTCCACTGGCTTCCTGTTCACTTCCGGATTGATTTTAAGATTTTATTGCTTGTTTTTAAAGTCTTAAAAGGTCTGGCCCCGTCATATTTATGTGATCTTATTAACATCTACACTCCAGTAAGAGCACTCCGGTCTACCAACCAGTTCCTCTTA
>NC_056501.1:34502337-34514005 GCF_014905685.2 Nematolebias whitei | reverse complement strand
GAAATCCAGAGGTGATCGGGCTTTTGCGGTTGCTGCTCCAAAACTGTGGAACAGTTTACCTGAGAATTTAAAGAGTGCTCAGACTGTTGAGACTTAAAACTTTGCTGAAGACTCATCTGTATTCTTTGGCATTTGATCCACGCAGAGTCTGAGAACAAATTTAGAGCTGATTTTTATTGTTATTGTGTATTTACTGTTAGCTTTCTGATGTTTTTGAGTGGCACTAGATGCATTTTTTAAAATCTGTTTTAACTGTGAAGCACTTTGGTCAGCTTTTGTTGTTTTTATGTGCTATATAAATAAAATGACGTTGACATAATCTGTCACACAACCTGTGTAGTTTGTTATGTGCAATAGACTGTATATCATTTAAACTCATATTATTACATTCTTTTTCATACAAACTCATCCTACTTGCACCGTTATGTTCTACCTTGTTGTTGTTTACTATTTCTCTGTAGGACCGTGTAAATATATTTAGCTTTTTCACTTTTTGCTACTTTATTTTGTACCCTTATTGATTGCTTTAGTATTTATTTGTTTGTTTGTTGTTTTTAGCGAGTCAAATCGGTTCTTCTCATCCACAACATTTTATTGTACTGTTAACCTGCATAAATAAACACAACTTGAAGTTGAAGAACTATCTGAGTCTCCGGTATCAGAACCTGCTTTATGCTCGTCAGTCAGTTTTATTTTCTGCAGCTCCTTCGAGGAAGACATGACTTTTTGTTTAGACAGATTTAGTGGAGTTTGATAGTTTTGACTTCTTTACAGTTTCCCAGCAGTGCGGCACAGTGGCTCAGTTGGTAGAGCTGTTGTCTGTCAGCAAGCAGGTCGCTGGATCAAATCCCAGTCTGAGGGCCTTTCTGGGTGGAGTTTGCATGTTCTCTCCGTGCATGTGTGGGTTTTCTCCGGGTACTCCAGTTTCCTCCCACAGACCAAAAACATGCATGTTAGACTGATTGGTAACTCAATTGTCTCTAGGTGTGAGTGAGAGAGTGGATGGTTGTTTGTCTCATTTGTCTCTATGTGTCCCTGTGATGGACTGGTGACCTGTCCAGGTTGTCCCCCGCCTCTCGTACTGATTGCTGGACATGGGTACTGGCGACCCCCGTGACCCAAAATGAAAGGAGCAGGTAAAATATAATGAATGGATGGAAATTTATAAACCAAAACGTATCCACAACTGTGTCCAGGTCAGAACTTCTTCTGAAATAATCATAGAAGAGCTCTTTCTGTAAATGCTAAAAATGATGGAAAGGAAACCATTACTAGTTAGTCCAGTAAAGTTAAGTCACATCATCTGGACGGTTTCAGCTGGATGTTTTGAACCACTTTGGCCATGGCTGCCTCAAATGAGACAGCGGGGGAGAGGGTGGACTCCAGAAACCATCATAGCACCATCAAACTGGTTGACCCACTATGTGAGGGTGCAAAAGACTGGTTTTGTGGTGGCTCCTTGGACTGATGAAGTCTTTTGGATGAACTATGAAACATTTAAAAGAAAAAAAAAAAACTCTCCAGAGGACCTGACTTAACTTTATTGGATTTTTTTACCTGGATTATTGAGCATGAATCAGTTACTAGCTGCTTAATTGTTTTGTTTTGTAAAAGTAGAAACAATATGGGGACATTTTGCTTACCTGCAGCAGGTCGGCCACAGCCAGGTTCATCATGAACACGACGGCCTTCTTGGTCTCTTTGATGTAGATCCTGAACACCCAGAGAGCCAGCACATTACCCAGCAGGCCTGGTGCTAAGATCACGCTGTAGACTACAGCATACACCTGGTGCTGGTAATTCTTCAGACTGCTGGTATTACCACAGCTTGAGAGGTTCATCTTAAAGATGAGGAATCAAACTCATGAGGCTGGCTGCCTTGCTGGACAGTTTCAGGGCAGCTGCTTGTTCCCCGCCGACAGTTTAATCTGAGCCTCCATTATGGTGAGAGAGAGAGAGAGTTCACGCTGGTGGCAGCACCACCGACAACAACGATGTTTATTGGTGGACTCCCACACCGATAAACTTCTTCAAGCCTTCAGGTCGGAACAAGATATCTGGTAGTAGAAAGAAGAAAGAGTAGATTAAAAGACATTTTCTAAGGGAGTTATTTGGAGATTTAATGCGGAAAAAACAACAACAATTGAAACAAAACCCTATGATAATCATATTACATGGTTAAATAGCAAAAATATAAAGTATGAAAAAAAGAAACATGCAAGGATCTAAGAAATATGCTAAACAATGATAAAGTAATATAACACGGTGAATCAAACAGCAGTCTGAACATTCATAGTGACTTTGTCGCTCAGTGGATGCAGAGAGCCGATCAGAACTGGGCCAGAACCAGACCAAGCCTGGGTAGGTCTACTGAACTGGGACCAAGCTGCTGTGTTCTGCAGAGCTGGTGAGTAAAAAGACATTACTACTCACTCGGCTTAAATTAAAGTTCAGAGAATAAACATCCCACAGACTAAAAACATGCATGTTAGGCTGATTGGTAACTCTAAATTGTCTCTTGGTGTGAGTGAGAGAGTGAATGGTTGTTTGTCTCTGTGTCCCTGTGATGGACTGGAGACCTGTCCAGGGTGTACCCCTGCCTCTCAAACAGTGATGGATGGACATGGGCACCAGTGACCCGGTGACCTGAACAGGACAAAGCAGGTAAAGATAATGGATGGATGGATGAAGTTATCTTGTTTAATAATCTAGTGCTTTAGTTTAGTTTATTTAAATTTAGTAGTTGACTGAACTGTTTTGGTTGTTTCAACTCATAAATTGGTACCACTTTACAATAAGGTTCCTCTTATAAATGGTTAATAAATAGTTTATAGATACGTTAATTCTTCTATAAGCACTTTATAAACCATTAATAATTGATTATTATGCATTAATAAAGGGTGACAGTGACAAAACCGACCAGTTTGTTGCCAAATAGTGAGTCAAATCTGTTCATATTTCATCTAGAATTGTTACATTAAACATTTCAGACTAAGTTACTATCTTTTAAGCACAATAAGCATTTGTAAACTTGTTTATTTAGGATATAATATTGCACTTTATCACTGCATTATAAGTATCTACAACTATATATAATGCAGTGATAAAGTACAATATTATATGTGTTAGTCATAAAATTTGAATATCATGAAAAAGTTTATTTATTTTAGTAATTCCATTCAAAAAGTGAAACTTGCACCTGAATTCATTGTCACTGTTTAATGTAACATTAAAGCACAGTACCGGGTTACTACTGTTGGGTGGGGATTTAACTGACAGAAGCAGAAGCGTTAAAGTTAGACCAACCGATTGAGGAGTACGAGATCAAGCAGGTAATTAAGTCGCTCAAGAACAATAAAAGCCCAGGTCCAGATGGGTATGCCAACAAATTTTATAAAACATTTAAGGACCTTTTGGCTCCCCTGCTATTAAAAGCATATCATTACGCTCTAGAATCCAAAACCATGGCACCGTCCTGGACAGAGGCCACCATAGTAGTAATCCATAAAGAGGGCAAGGACCCCACTGACTGTCAGTCATACAGACCTATATCACTGCTAAACACAGATCTATGCATACTCACAGCAATCCTAGCAAGACGGCTTAACAAAATTATCACCCAAATCGTACACCCCGATCAGACGGGATTCATCGCAGGGAGATATTATGGTGATAATCTAAAACGCTTACTAAACATAATAACTTTCCAAAAAGAAAGAAAGATTGAGTCAACAATCATATCCTTAGATGCCCAAAAGGCATTTTACAGAGTATCCTGAAAATATCTAATTCAAACACTGAATTGGTTTGGATTTGGCCCACGCTTTGTTGACTGGATACAAACACTCTATTCATCCCCACAGGCAGCTGTCAAAGTCAACAGATATAGGTCTGATAGATTTCCATTAAAACGGGGATGCAGACAGGGATACTCACTGTCACCCCTTCTGTTTGCCATTAGTACTGAACCACTAGCCCAACTTATTAGAGATGATGCTAATATCAAAGGTACAGTGATAAACGGGGAAGAACATAAAATTTCATTATATACTGACGATATATTATTGTACCTAACAGAACCCACATCAACAATCCCACACTTAAAAGAACTCATCTCACAATATGGATTTTACTCAGGCTACAAGGTAAATATAGATAAAACAGAAGCTATGGATGTAAGCTGCACAGTCTCAGACACCCCAAAATTACAGAGCGGATTTAAGTGGTCCAAGGATGGCATTAGATATCTTGGTATCCATATACCCCCATCTCTACAGAACCTCTATGAAGCAAATTATAGCAAACTACACAGAGTCATTAAAAATTATCTAGAGCAATGGGCTACACTCCCCATCTCTCTGAAAGGCTGTGTTGAAAGTATTCTTATGAATGTCCTGCCAAGATTACTTTATTTATTCCAGATGCTACCAGTGGAGATTCCCAAACTCACTTTTGATAACTTAGACAAAATAATCTCTGAATACATTTGGCAAAAAAAGCGCCCTAGAATCATACTAAAAACCCTACAGTTATCTAAATCAAAAGGGGGCCTTAAACTCCCAAACTTGAAATATTATTATTGGGCTGCACAGTTTAAACCCTTACTGGTATGGACACAGAATGGTAAAGACGCTCGATGGCTCGGGATAGAAGGAAGCATATGCTCAGAGCCTTTGCAAACATTACCCTTCTTAGATGCCCCTGCAAAAGAAATGGCAGTCTGGACAAAGAACACACTTGAAATTTGGAACAAAATACAATCAGCTTTTCAGGTATCAAAACATATCTCACTTTTAACAAATATAGGATCTATGAGGACTTTTATACCAAATAAGTTAGACACTGGCTTTAGAAACTGGTCTAATTATGGATTATCTTACATACACCAATTAATTGAAGAGGGACATTTTAAAACCTTCGAGCAGATGAAAAGTGAATTTGCTCTCCCAAAGACGGACTTTTATAGATATTTACAACTTAGAACCTTTGTGATGTAACATAAGAACTGGACTAAATTTCATGAGCCTACACATCTAGAAAGTTTCTTAATGGACATACAAAGGGGAAAGGGAAACTATAACGTAATTAGTAAACTATATGATTTATTTCTCTCTATGAATACACATGACTATAAACATAAAGCAGAAATGGGAGACAGAAATGAAGGAGGTAATAACAGAGGACACATGGAAGGAAATATGCACTGGAGCACAATTAGCCACAAATTCTAATACATGGAGAGAATTTATAACCCGATTCTTCAGAACGCCAGCAATAACCAGTAAAATGGGTCCAGAACATCCCAGCTCATGCTGGAGAAATTGTGGAACATAGAATGCCAACCACACTCATATCTTCTGGCTGTGTCCTAAACTAAATGTATTCTGGAAGGAAATATTCGACGCCCTTAAGGTAATTTTTGGGAGAGAGGTTCCAAAAAATCCTCTAGTGGCAGTTTTAGGAGAAATACCCAAAGGAATGGACAGAAAGGCCGACAGATATTTGCTGAATATATTGCTTAGAGCAGCATTGCAATGTATAACCATTAGATGGCTAAAACCAGAGCTTCCCACATATAATATATGGATCCAAAAAGTCTGGGACATTTACCTGATGGAGCAGATTATATATTCTTTAAGGTTTCAGAAACCCATTTTTAATATGCGGTGGAACCCAGTTATGCCTTTATTAACACAGTGATGTGCTTAAAGTTTTTATTTATTTATTTTATTTTTTCAGTCACTACACTCGCATGCTAGTAAAAAATACCACTGTGAACAGGATTGTATGGACTCGTAACCTCAGAGGGGATCTTATTGATTTAGATGGGTGTGTGTGTGTATGTGTATGGGGGGGTTGTTTTCATTTCTTTTTCTCTCTCGCTCATTTTTTCCCCTTCTTTTTCCTTTCTTTATTTTCTGTTTCTTCTTTCTTGCTTTTTTGTTTTTATTATTGTACCAACTATTTGTGGTATCACTATTGCTACCTCAATCTCTCGTCAACTTATAATGTGAATGTACATAGCCGTAAGTGAGAGAATGTAAAAATATGAAAAGTGTTACCACTGTTGTTCTTGTGTAAAAAAAAAAAAAAGAAATAAAAACTAAGTTAAAAAAAAAGGTGAAACTTCTATTTTATATTCATTCATTACACCCAGACTGATATATTTCAAATGTTTATTTCTTTTAATGTTGATGATTATAACTGACAACTAATGAAAACCCAAAATTCGGTATCTCAGAAACTAACAATATTACTTAAGACCAATCAAAAAAGGATTTTTAGAAATATTGGCAACTGAAAAGTATGAACATGAATTTTTTTTAAATAAATAAAAAAATTAATAAAGATTATATATATACAGTATATATATACAGTATATATATATATATATATATATTATACAGTATACAAAGTATATGTATCAGGGGAATGTGGGTGTGGGAAGCATCTGTTTTTCACAAGACACAACCTCGGCATGAAGGCGGGAGAAAAAAAGTCTGACAAGTTTGTGTACACTCAAAAAAATACAAATCCCAGTAAATTAAATAATAGCAACAAATATCTTATTTTTTCATAGAGAATGTAACACAGTTTGTAGAGTTGTGTGGTTAGTGATTATGGAAATTATTGTCAGCTCAACTCATATTTTTGCTCCAGAGCCGCCACCGATTCTTCCACCATGCTGTAAAACCCACAGCACTCAGTGATGAATGATAGGTACGTTCACAGCTTCTAGTTTCAGTACTTTTTACTGTAAATACTTGCTCCTACCCACTGATGTTGCATTCGCTACACAATCTGTACTGCATCTCTACTGCACGGCAACCCACAATTTATCTGAAGATAAACGTCTTGGCACCAGTGACACCAGTGTGGTTTGCTCAGTCTGTCGGAGCAGGTGGTTAACAGGTCGAACAAAACTGCTCGCAGTATGTGTGACTTTATGGGGGGGGGGGGTGACTGTAGAGAGCGTTGTGTAAACCATAAGATGCTTTCTGACATATCCAACAACTGAAATGAGAATCAAAAGATTCTAAATCAAATAATATTTTTAAAGGGTTCACATCAAATGTGATGTCTTCAACTAATGTTCACCAAATATAAATCAAGCTGGGTGTGTTTTTAATAATATGGTGCGTTAACTAAACAGTTTAACAAGATACTGTGTGACCTATGAAAAAGTGCATGTCTCTTTTATTGTTATACTCAGTCAAAGTTTATATATCTGACATGAGAAAAAATGTTTTAAAGTTTTTAAATGTATGTCTGGACTGATGGATTTATTTATTGCTCAGTTTCAACTACAACGTTAATATTTACCATGGCAAGAAAAATGGAAACAACTGTCTTCTTAAACTCGGGCAGCTGAGTGATGGTTGTAGTACGTTTCACTGAAGCCTCATTAAATAACAAGCCCAGCCATCCTGGAATGAAAACAGTTCACACCACTAAGAACACAATGTGCTGAGAGGGACCGGAGCTGCACGGGTTCTGGTCTAACCTTTGAATCTCAAGCAACATGGAGACCACATCTGGCAAGATGTGACTGAGAGAATGTGTTGAGGATAACTCTGGTGCCACTAAACATTTGGGTTGTTTGTGTGTTAGCTGTAGTGGCCATCTTGAATTGAAAGCTCCAAGAGATAATTAAGTTTAGGTTTACATCAAGTGGTATCTGTTGGAAAGTTTTATTAAACTTCATCCAGTACTTCATGAGATATTTGGCTGCAGATGAACAGTCGGGACTCCAACACTCAGTCACATCCCAAGTCCCAAGTCACCCCAGTCCCAAATGCTCCTCAGGGGGAGTTACTGTCGTAAATGGTTCTTTTGCATTCTGGCCATTTTGTAAAATAAACCTTAAACAAACAAACCGATCAAGGAAACACCCGAGCACATGGCAACCAAGGATTACTGAAGGTTAACGATGTCATGCCAGGGATCGGGCAGAGGCAGGAATGTGGCGCTCAGTGCGCTCTTCCTCTCTTTCCTCCTCTAAAACAAACCATGGCTCTCCCACTTCCTCATCAAAGTCCTCACTCGTTCTCAACTGTTTTTCTTTTTCCAGCTCTGCCTGTTCTGTCTGAGAAGGTTCTGGCTCCAGAGATCTTTCCATCGGTTGGTCTGCAGCTCTGTCCCCTCTTCAAACAGAAGCTGCAGCTTCACGATCAGAAACTGCCTCATAGTGTGAACTCCCTCCATCCATCCATGATCTTTACCAGCTTCTCGCTTTCAAAAACACTAAAACTGACTAAACTATCACCAATCTCCCAAACCTCATTTTTCACTCATGCTCCTGAATTTCTTCAACTTTCACGTCTTTTCCTTATTTTTTGAAGAAATCTTTGGATCTTGACAAAAAACTTCAGGCCTCAATCAGAAAGGATGTGGGGGGTGTTTGTTCAGATGGGTGGGCATGAGAACGGATGGAGGATTGGGGTGTTTCATTCGTACTCATCTGCTCACACACACTCATGTTCGTGCTGCTGTTGTTTGGTGTATTGTTTTTGCACTATTAGTGTTTAGCGTATTCTTAGTTTAGCATATTTCTCACTTCATATCTTAGATCTTATTACTGTCTTTCTTTGCAATTTATACTTTTGTTTGATGTAACTGGGACCCTGCGTACACAATTTCGTTCCTCCACGTGTTCCACATGTGGTGGGAATGACAAATAAAGAAACTTTGACTTTTCTTCATGAGACTGTCTATCGTTGCAGCTGCCTCCCACCTTGACAGTAGACATGTAGTGGTCTCACATGATTGGATACCTGGCATGATGTCATTCATCTTCCCTAAATGAGTCCTCGAGGCTCAATGGGATTTACCTGTCTAAATAAAGGTTGAATGAATGTCATTCAACTTTTATTTACCTATACAGGTTAGTCCCATTGAGCCTCAGGGACTCATTTACAAGAGAGATCTGAGTTTAACAGAATGATGACAACAGTGGACAACAATAGACAATCATAAAGGATGTGTACAAATTGGGAATAACAAGTGAAAATAAAATGGTATTAAAAATGTAACAAAAACAGCGAGGTTGTATAGCGATGTAGAAAACTAAAAACAGGAACATGTCTGCATTGGTTTTTCCCATGAACTTAACAGATGTTTAAAGCCACTTAGAGAGGTCAAGGTCGAGAGCTTCAGATCTTTTTGCAAGATATTCCAGGAAACAGGAGCGGAGTAGGAGAAGGCCCTTTTGCCAAGTTCAGTCCGCACTGAGGGAACACTGCAGGTAATAATGTCCTGAGAGTGCATGCTGTAGCTGCACTCACACAGAGACATGTAGGAGGAGATGTATGAAGGCAGCAGACCAAGAAGTGATTTAAAGATGAAAATGTACCAGTGGGAGAGTCTGCATGAAGTTAATGATGACCAGTTAACCAGTGAATACAGGGTGCAATGGTGGGTACGGTAGTTACAGCCAGTTATGAATCTTAGTGCATAGGCAGTGCCCACCATCTGCAGGGTGCTTGTAGGTAGAACTGTCATTTCTAACCTGAACCCGGAGTCCAGCCCCACCTGACGGATTCGGAATTGGACTGGGTCGGGCCATAATAATGTGTTTAATGTGTGTCCTGGGTCAGTGTAGGGCTTTTTATTTTGTCAGGGACGTGTGCGGCCGACGATCCAATATATGCAAACATGGCTTGCCATACTACACCTGCTGCATGCAGCCATTTAACTGCACGCTGACTGGCTGGTTGAAAGAGGTAAAAACTTCAGTTAAGCTTCAGATGGACTACTGCCAGTTATCCATCAGCCCAAATGGACGTTCATTCAGCCGCTGCACTCAGCAGACACGTGTGTCCAACAACCCATACAGGTGAGATCACAAAATATCCAACATGTAGAGCAGGATTCAATGCAGGCAAAAGCAGGGAATGCATTTTATGCGCTTTGATGGCTCCTCAGCTCTGATCTTCTGCCCCCTCATCCGCATGCGTTTGTCAACCATTAATAATAGTCAGTGGTATAAGCAGTCAAAGCTTAATTAAAAATGTCAGGTTATTTTTGGGTTCGTACCTGTAATTACTGTTAATTCATTGGATTGGGTGGGGTTTGGAGATGATGGCTGCAGGCTGGGGCCAGGTCGGTTCGGATTATTTGGACTCGAGTGCAACTCTACTTGTAGGGGCGTTCATTTAAATAATTTCACCGTAGTCAATGGAGGGAAGGAAAGTTGCAGTTACAAGGTGTTTCCTATCATTCAGAGTTAGACAGGATCTCTTTCTGAAAAAGAAACCCAATTTAACTTTCAGTTTCCTTACCAAGTTTCCCAAGTGGAGCTTAAAAGAGAGATTAGAATACCCAAATATTTGTAGGAATCGACAAACTCAATAGGGACACCATTTGAGGATAAAATCAAAGGAAGAACTGCTGGGACCGACTTCTTGTTTGAAAACATCATCCCTTTGGTTTTGATATTTGTCACACTCCATATATGGAAGTGAAGGGGCTCTTTAAAAGCTGGGACCAAAACAAGTTGACATTTTCACAAAACCAGTTTGTGTTACTTTTCAGTGTTTGCCACATAATCTAGGTTTTTATTTATGTCTCAGTCACATTTCGTTGGAAATATAATTTGAAAAAATGTTGGGTGTTGGACTTTAAACAAAGCTGTTTTGCTATGTGCTGAGCTCAGAGTAAGTTGGGAATCACTGTTAGCTACTATCACACCAAAATATAGCTCATCAGAAAAAATTGCTGAGTTACAGCCACAATTTTTGTTTGCTGAAGTTGCTTAGCTTTGGCGGCCATCTTAAATTTGAGTGACTCCTAAAGATAATTAGTAATAGATGTACATCAAGTGAAAACTTTGATTTTTTTTTTTATCCACCCAGTAACTAACTAAGTTTTGCTAACACATAAAAAAGAGCACACACAGGTTTGGGCCTATTGCTTTTGGTAGCGAATGATAATGATATCTGGTTCAGTCACTTACAATGAATCACTTACAGCTTGACTCTGTTGCTACGGTTACTTCAGATGAAGTAAAGAGGTTTGGATGGAGGTTTCCATGCTTGAGATGGGCCTCCTCAAAGTTCATAAGACAAGTATGTGGGGGAGTAAAATGACTCATCGGGGTGAAGCGAAAGAATAAACAAAACTTTGCAGTATGTGTTTGAGTCTTGTTTTTTTTTTTCCATTGGGGGTGGGGGTAGGAGTACAGCAAAAAGTGAAAACTTTTGTTCAGCAGGTATAACTCAGAAAGATACTTGTATATGTTAAGGTAGTAATTTAAGGTAGTAATTTAAGGTAGTAATTTAGAGTCCAAAAGGTCACATTTCTAAAAGCATTTTTCTTTATTACTAGATAGTTATTCTGTTATGAGGACATTAATTATTTAATTAAATAATTATTACAGTCATTTTAGAGTGGGTGTCTTTTAAAATGTACTCCTATGTCTGTCAAAGATGTGGGGGAATTGGACATTACTTATACAGCTCCTTTTTATCTGATCAAGATACTCTAAACTCTGTACAACACAATGTGCGTTGTCATTTAACTCCACACACACATTTATACAGCACTCTACTACACACACGTTCATACAGCACTCTACTACACACACATTCATACATCACTCTACTACACACACACATTCATACAGCACTCTACTACACACACATTCATACATCACTCTACTACACACACA
>NC_056501.1:34492968-34502237 GCF_014905685.2 Nematolebias whitei | reverse complement strand
GGAAGGAAGGAAGGAAGGAAGGAAGGAAGGAAGGAAGGAAGGATGGATGGATGGACGGACGGACGGACGGACGGACGGACGGACGGATGGATGGTTGGTTGGTTGGTTGGTTGGATGGTTGGATGGATTGCTGGTGGAATCAAACCCCTAACTCTCCCATTGGGGAAAACTTCTCTTACCACTCATCCACAGCTGACCTCAATGAAGGGGTTTTGCTGTTACAAGGTGAACATGGTTTACAGCCCTCTGAAATTGTCTCCCGTGGACTTTCAGTCCTGAGAATTCCTTTTGATCAACTGGCCGTGGACCTGTCACTGTCCCTGACAGGACCTGGTCCTGGACACTGATCTCTGTGCTCCATTTTACTAATTCCCCCAGTTTTCCTGAACCTTCTGTCTGAGGCTGTCCATTTATTAGTTATAATCATTAACTAGCACCAAACGTTCATTTCCTTCACAATGAATTTGCATTTCTGTCAAACTGTCACGTTTCTGCTCCAACCTGCCATGTTCTCCTTTCATTCATGCCCTGGTTTAAGTTACAAAGTTTCTGTAATGCTTATCACCCATCCTGCAGCACTTCCTGCTCTGCTCACTTAACCACACCCACTCTGCTGAGTCACTGCAATCAGCCCTCATGCAGCTCACCTGTTTTTCCCGTACTTAAACCCCACAGTCACTCTGCTCAGTGCCAGATTACTGAAAACCTCACAGTGAGTAAATGTCCACCATTCATGCCATAGTTGCATTTGTCTTCCTGGTTTTGACCTCACGCCTGCTCCATGTATTCCTCACCTTGCTCTCTGCTTGTCTGTTATGGATTATCTGCTCTGCTTATGGAAACGACCTTGGCTTCCTCTATAACGACCACGACCTTGGATCTCATCTCAAGTTTGGCTTCGGATCTCTGACCACCCGTGTATCGACCTCAACTATTTCTCTGGACCTGCCATTTGGATTTCCCTCCTTACTGCTCGGTCTCAAAGCCTGCTCATCTTGACCACTGGTGAAGTCACCAGAACCTACTACTTCAAGGAATCGTCCCCTCATCCGTCTGTGAAGATTGTGCCGGCCCAAGGACTAAGACCTCCACCAGAAGCAGTTTATTAATAAATATTTTAAACCTTCCTACTGTCTGTGATCTGGTTCGAATCCCTAAACCCGGTTTTTGTCACAAACTTGTTCTGACTGTATTTGTGATGAACCGCTTGTTTGTTGCACGTACAGGAAACTTGTTTATAATTTGTTTAGAAAATGAGGGTGGAAATGAAGAGTTCAGGCTGGACTGAGGAACACAGTTCAATTTTTGTTTTTAATTCAGTTTATTTATATAGCGCCAAGTCACAACAGAAGTCATCTCAGGGCGCTGAACAGAAACATTCATATATATATATATATATATATATATATATATATATATATATACTGTATATAAAAATAGTTAATAACATAATTTATTTGAGGAGCAGACTGCTTTAAGTTTAACTCCATCACAGAACACTCATCCTGAGCAAACACAAAGGCGACAGTGGAAAAGAAAACCTCCCTCATGAGGAAGAAACCTTTACCAGAACCAGGCTCTGGACAAGCGGTCATCTGTTTCAACCAGCTGGGTTTGAGAGGAACAGGAAGGAGGAACAGATACACAATGGCAGGTCAAAAATAACATGTTAAGATAGAAATAGTATAAAATGAAAACTATTCATTTTTTTAACAATTTTAAGAAATGAGGTCAATTTGTCCTCCGTTAGTCTAAGCCTATAGCAGTATAACAAGCCAACTTTAAAGGATTTATCATAAAGGAAAGTCTTAAGCCCAGTCTTAAAACTGGACAATGTGTCAGCCTCATGGACAGAAACTGGAAGTTGGTTCCACAAGAGAGGGACTATGTTAAACTAAACATCATGGGTAGTTAAAAGTTTCACAATTTCATTCATCAGATCTTAGTGGAAACATGATTTTATCTATGAATCATCTGTCTGTGGGCTGCTGGGGGTTACACCTTTTTCGTTCATGATGAGCCCCTAGAACTCCGGTGCTGAGCACCAGGTTCCTCTGGGTGTGCTGTTCCACCAACAGTACCACCGTCCAGTCCAAGTCCACCTCACACACTGAATGAAACAGACTCTCGTCCACATTCGAAGCCTCCAGCTGCTCAGCCTTCCACACAGACACGTTTTAACATTTAGAACCATGAAGATAATTCTCACCTCAGTCCTCAAACTTCACGTTGCTGGACCTTCACAAAGAAGAAGGATGAAGCCAACAAACTCCTCTTCTCTAATATACTTCATCCACCCCGCCACTTTTACCACTGTTTGTCATTTTATTCTTACACGTCCATCTTTCTTTTCCTTCTCTTTGTAAAGTCCAGTTTTTGTCTGAAGCTGTTGTCTCTCTCCGTCTGTGTCTCAGATGAAATGAGGTTTTCAGTTTTCACTCTTTTGGCTTCCTGTGAGCAGAGGGGGGTGTGGTTTGTAACTTTTTAACACTTCTGCTGTTTTATTCTTTGCACTACCTGGACTAAACGTATTATTGATAACAGAAAGTATATTAATATTACAAAGTAGTATTTTAGCAAAGAACTGAATCTAAAGGAGGAATCCAACAGAAACAAAGCTGATTATATTCTGGGAGGTGGGCTGAGCTTCCTGCTTTGCTTCAGAGTAGCACAGAGGCAGGCAGCTGTTCAACACTTACTGTCAAAGCTGCTGCAAACAGCCAGCAACTGCACACACACTTTGCATTGTGGGAGGAAGTTCAGCTGGAGCACATTGGTACCGGTTTTCATTTGATGTCACTCAGAAGAAATGTCATCATAAAAACCCTCAAGTGCAAAGTTCAGATCAACATAAAAATGTTTTATTTAAAATGCACAAGAACAGCCAAAACACAGCTGTTATGAGATAGCTTATTAAAACTCATTACAGAGTCTGAGCACATAAAAAATAAAAACCAATCAAAGAGGAACATCTAGCAGTTTAAATAATAGTAAAAAAGAGGCATTTACATAATTTGTTCTGAAACAGACTCCTCAAAAAAAATAAAATAATAAAAACACATTCTTCTCACTCAGAATAAATCAATCTTTTAAAGTTTGGTCTTTATGAAAAGTTACTATCTTACCTGTTGTTGATAGCTCTTTGAACAACCTCCGTTTGAAGAAACAGAGTTTGGATCTGAGTGGAGCCAAGCCCAAAGCTCACGTCCTCAACATTTCCACCATTGGGGGAGTGGTGGGACAGAGGTTAGAGAAGATGGACCTGTGATCGGAAGTCCCCAGACTGACAACATCCCAAAAACAGATCTGTTGAAAATGAGTTCAAGGTCAAGGTGTCTTTATTGTCATTCACATCACATGTGGTACATGAGGTGGAATCAAACTATGTACATAGGGTCCCAATTACATCCAACAAAAATACAAATTGTAAAGAAAAACAATGATGAGTTCTCGTGACTCAATGAGACTACCTGTATAAATAAAGGTTAAATATTAAAAAAATCATAATCATTTATGCAAATACAACCTTTGACCTTCACACCACTTGAGCGCCGCTCAAGGTGGCTGCATGTTGGAGCAGCTCTGTTACTTTCATTCTGAGATTTTGCATTTGGAAACTGTAATTCCTCTTTTTCTGGATGTAAATCACATTTTTTTGATGATTGTTTCCTCTGGTATCGGATGCTGTGCAGCTGGAAGGATTTTTACTGAAACTTTTTTAGTTTTGGACATTTGTTATGATGCGTAACCATGGCAACAAGGCAGTTTTCTACAACCAGCAGCAGCTGATTAACATCTCAAAAGCTCAAATAATATCTCAATTACAGCCTCAAATCTCAAAAGAGTTGAAAAGGATGTTCTGTGGACGCATTCTCATCTACCTGCCAGCTGTGCTCGAGTGCCTGATCACTGAGATCATGGAACTAGCAGGAAACACGGCTCATGACAGCGGAAGGACAGGATTGTCCCTCTGCACCTACAGTTGGCTGTCCGCAGCGACGAGGAGCTCGGCAGACTGCTGGGAAGAGTGGCCATCGCTCTGGGAGTTCATCCCAGCATTCGGGCGGTCCTACAGCCCAGGTGAACCGAGAGGCCAGCCGAGTCTGGGTGGACGGATCGAACGGCATCTGCAGCCAGTTTCTTAGGATTCACTGTGGGATGGACCTTTACAATCAATCAATCAATCAATCAATCAATCAATCAATCAATCAATCAATTCAACTTTATTGTCCATAACATTCAATGAAATGGAGATTTGTCTTTGACATATGGCTTATAAAACAAAATAAAAATGTGATTAAAAACTCTAAAAAACTTAAAACCAAACTTTGCTAAATCAATTTAAAACATTCAGGTAAAACCATTCTAAAATACACAATACATTAAAATATGGAAACATCTCAACTGTAGTGAACCTGATCTGACCCTGATCTGACCCTGATGACCTCAAATCTATCAGATGGACAGGGACTGTTATTTCATTGATCTGAATACAGTCTGAGCCATCTGGTGACTTTCTTTCTTGAATTAATCAAGCAGAAAAGACAATTTTTATGATCATCACTGTTTTACAAATGTTTGATAATCAAAATTGTGTTAGTTCACTCAATGTTACAGGTTGAAGAGAACTACTCATTTTTATTTTACATAAACAGTAAGTAATGATTTTTATTCCTCATTTAAAGAAGAAATCAGGTTAATATGCATTTCTTGATTCTCTGTCTGAAATGAGCCAAGTAATGTAAGTATGTTAAAGGTCGGTTTTCGGTCAACTAAAATGTTTACTGAGAAGAAATGTCATGTTTTACTATTTGAGAAGATACAACAGCGTGAGACTCCACGAAGTCTGGTCGTCTGCAATAATCTTTTCTGTATGTTGAAAACAATCCTTGACTTATGATAACATCTTACATCACAAACCACACCTCTATTTCTGGTCCATCGACCAATCAAAAGCTCTCAAATGAACCGGAAGTCGACCCATTTAAAATGTGGCAATTTCCCAGTTCATGTTAGAATTCAGGAGAATTCGGGAGAATTCGGGAGAGTCGGGAGAGTCTGGGAAAGAATTCCAGAGAGTTCCAGAGGCTGAGGAGATGAAGAACTAGAGAGTTGCTGGAGTTGAAAGATTCTGTTAGAGTCTGAGAAGTTCTGAAGAATGAAAGGAGTTCAGAGTTCTTGGGTGCAAACGCATTCAGGATGATCCAGAGACGTTTTGGGATTATAATTTCTGTTTGAAAACCACGTACGACTCTCTGAGGGTTTGGTAGTTCTCACGGAGACGCTGAAAAGAGTCAGAAAGGAACCTACGCCGACGCTGATTTCATCATCAAGGTAGATGGTTCTATTTTCGACCAAGTGTACCGTGGGCAAGCTGAGATCTGATGGAGCGTGCAATTTCTGGTCAAACAGATTAATTCCCTGACATATTTCTCTGTAAGATAACTCCATTTCATCTTAAAACTCTCCTCTTTCTCATAAAATCAGTACAGATATCTTAGGAATATCTGAAGCAAAGTCCTTGATCACCGCCGAGTGATCGATGTCCCTTTTCTGTGAAACTTGTCTGTTATTATTTTCATATTTTGCCAAATTAATGTAAATGTTTGATGTTAAACTTTGATTCTGAAAATAAATGACCGCATTCATTTTGATGGGTCAAAGATAAATAACGTCTCTCGTTACATTTCTGTTAAATTCAATGCACGACATTACACAGTCAGAAAGATGAGGAACTCGTGAAAAAGTATGCATATATACCTCAAGTATATGTATTACTACAACTGGTGGCCCGTAAAGTCTCATGAATGACTGTGAATTCGTGTAAACATTGATTTTTTCATGTTGGCATGTTGAAAAAATAACAGTTTACCCGCTGTGTTACGCTGCATGTTTTAAGCGTGTCGGTCTGTGGAGCTCAGCGAAGCTCACAGGAAGCTGAAATTGTGTCATTGAGTCTTTATGAAAGCTGAATTTGTACGCTGTTAAGTGTTGTTAAGCTTATGAGCTGTGCAAACGTTGATTCTGTTTAAAAGACGAGGTTCTGCTGAAAGACCAGGACTGTAGTCCGGTTCGGTTCTGTTCAGTTTGAACGAGTATTTTGAATAGATGGATAAACGTTTTAAAAGCTGAGCGCCGTCTCAGAACACAGTTAAGAGTTATTCGTTACAATTTTTAACAGAAAAAGTGCATTTTGACAGTTTAAAAGACGAAAAGCTGACGAACTATTTTTCAGGCTAAACCTAGCATGCTGGCTGCAAACGTTTTCTGATTGGTTGAATATTGCTGTGTGGAGCGCTCTGATTTGCTGAGAAGGTTGACTGGCGTGGCTACGTCATCCCCTCTCAACCCTGCGCTGCTTTGCCATTGGTGATTTCAGTCACGTGACCCGGAAATGAAATACGTTTTCATAGGGAAATAAAATCTGCTTTTTAAAGCTGAAAAGCGCCTTTAAAGTGATTTTGATATGCTGGTTAAATGCTTCGAAGCATATTCGCTGAAATTTTGCCACGTTAGAGTTTAAAATTCGTCATTAAATGATGTTTTTAAACAATGCTAGCGATGCTAATTTTAAGCTAACAGCATAACCACCGGGGCCTTCACTACGCTTCAAATCACTAAATAAAGCTGCAATATTGTTCCACAAAAACTCATGTTCATGCTAAGAAGTCGTGCTTGTTGAAATTTTGCCACGTTTGTGTAAAAAATCCGTTCAGAAATGTTGATTTTAACCGAGTTTAGCCGAAGCTAACTTCAAGCTAAGCGGCTAACAACAGGATGTCAACCGAACGCCACAGGAAGTCATAGCGACCCCTACTGGACAACACAAACAGTGTCGGAGTTAAAATTGTTGAGGTAATACTGACATCTTCTGGCGAAACTTGAGAAGACAGGTTTCACTCGCTTATTAGGTCTAAATAGTGAAATTAAACGTTTTAATTTTTCTAAAAGGCATTTTTGAGTTAATAAACGTTCATTAAAGCTGAAAATTACTGTTATCTTGCATTTTAAAAGTTATAAGGTATTTATGCAAAGAGCATTTACCAAAAAAGTTTTATTTCACTGGTAATCCCTTAAAACTAAGGTACAAAATAAACATTAACTTTTTAAAAATAGAAACAGTTACAGATTTTCACAAAGTTGGAAAAAGTTTACTCATTTGCTAAAAGGATAGTGCACGTTTAATTGATAAATCACTAAATAAAAGTAAATATATCAGACAAAGAGACTTTGCTGATTTTATTTATTTTGAAAAACCTAAAACATTAAAATTCTCCTGTTTAATCTTTAAATAGAAGAAAAATGGCAAGCGACGAAGAAGAAGACAACTTTTCAAAACCAACAAATGATGATATCATTTTGGGGGCCTTACATATTTTAACAACTCCACTCATTGGCAATGAAATACAGCAATTAGAACAACTTAATGAAGCTCAAAGACAAGAAGAGCTGAAAAGTTTGGCCGCAGGAACATTAAATACAGAGAGTAAAAAGCTTAGCCATGAACGGTTAGCAAAAATCTCTCTGCTTCTAAAAGCTGAATTGGATGAACGGTCGGAACGCCTTGTCTGGATGTCTAAAAGACATGAGGAGGAGCTCGCAGAAATGCAGGCGTCACTAGAAACAAAATCTTATGAAAAGATTAAAGAAATAGACCGTCAGTACCAAGCCACGTGTGCAGATAACGATGTGCTACAACAACAATTGCAACTCGCAAAAATGGAACTGGACCAATGCAAAATAGATAAACAAATTGTACAAGAGCTACATATGCGTTTAAAAGATGACTATTATACATCCCAGGAACATTTAAAAAAATGTGAGGCGAAACTAATAGCAGCAATAGAAAAAGGTAAGGAAGTTGGGCAAGGTGACCTGGAATCCAAACCAGACCCTGAACAAAGTCGGGGTAATACACCAATAACTCAACAACCTCTTTACCCACCCGGTGCTTTTAGACCCATCCTAACACCTACACAAACGGGCAGAGCAACACCCCCACAACTGATCACGCATGTGAGACCATTGATATCTTCTCCATCAATGGATGACTTGCAAAAAATCTCAAAATATGTACAACGTTTTGTCCCTGGACCGTTGGGCTCCGCTGGAACAAAAGCGTACCTCAGAGATCTGGAGTTCAGATTGAGATCTCATCCTAACGCTACGGTAGAAGATAAAATCAGTCTGATACGACTCACTTCGGACAGAGAGGTGTATACCTTCATCGAGCGTCTACCAGATGCAACGAGAAGAGATTACAAACTTCTGTGTGAAGCTCTGATTAAAGAGTATGATACCTGCACAGGACCAGCTGGATACCCAGCCGCAGAAAAGGTCACGCAGGGTAAAGCTGAACATCCAAAAGTTTATTACAAAAGAATCTTCCAAGCTTATTTTGGTAACAGAAATGAAACCGGGATGGAGGAAGATGAAGGTTTTAAATTTGTTTTCAGCAAAAATCTCCACCCTGACATACAAACGTCAGTGCAAATGATGGCAAATTACAGAGAAAAATCCATCAGTGAGATTAAACAGTGTGCTGTGAACGTGTTTGAGGCACGTTGTCATGCCAAGACGCCCATAGAAGTGTTTCCTGGTGTAAAGGTTAAACCCCACTCCCTAGAATTAGAAGGAAGGCGTTCATCGCCACCTCCTCCTAAAAAAGGAGAAAAAAGGCAGTATTTTCAGACTAACAAACCGCATCATGAAGGTGCACGCTGGGACAAAAAGGCTCCTCCTTCAGAGGACGAACGTGATTATCGTAAATGGGACCAGCGGAGGACGCAAAAAAATGGGAACCGAGAGGAACCCCAAAAAGACGTACCTAGCCGCCCCCCACCTCGGACAAAACGTCCAGAGGCGAAAAAATCACAAAAATCCCAGAAAAAAGGCCCTCCACCTCTGAGCTCGGAAGAGACAGAAAAATTGCGTGAAATGTTAGAAGACTTGAAACACACTGACAAGGGAAGCCGACCAAAAGCACTATGCAGTGAGGTACTCACTATTACATCTCTGGGCGCGAACGACAACACTACAGACGTCGGTGAAACACACCAAGACGCTGCTGTTGTTGCCTCAAACAACCCCTCATCGGATGAAAGGGGGGTAATCACACACACAAACGATGACGAGTCATCGCAGGCTGAACACGCAGAAACAGCTACAGCTGTGCTAACGGTTCAGACAAACCAAGATTACACAGATAAATCTGAACGCGTGAAGAAGCGTCAGAAAAAAACCAAAAGGTTTCTGTGTAACTTTATCAG
>NC_056501.1:34491594-34492868 GCF_014905685.2 Nematolebias whitei | reverse complement strand
GAACCTTGTGGGACAGGAACTGTCATTTTATTGATTTGAATCCAGAAATGCAGGTTCACCCATCCTGAGACTTTCTTTCTTGAAGATTCATGTGAAAGAACACTCTCTTTTTTATTATCATTACTATTTTACAAATGTTGATAATCAAAATGTCTTAGTTCAAACCATTTTAGATGTTGCAGTGAACTAATCAATTTTATTAACTGTGTAATGATTTTTATTCTCATGCAAAATTAGAACTCATGTCAAAGCTGTTACAGAGTAATTATGCCTTTTCTGATTTCTGCTTTTGAATGAGCAAGTGTAAGTTGGTCCAAGGTTGGAGTCAAATGCAAAACAAGTTGTTGGAACGAACTATCATGTTTTTAGAATCCTCTCAGACGTAAATATAGAGGTTTTTGGCACCTGTTTCTGAAACGCGCCAAAACAAAACTCTCTCTGTCTGTGAGAACATTTCTGATCTGTTTCATAACAATTCTTGCTGTCTTCTAACCTCTTACGTCACAAAACACACCCCGTCTGGTCGGTTCTGGCCAATGGGAGACTCCCGTATGGACCGGGAAAAGGGCTCTTTAAATTGTCAGTACTTCCTGGTCTACTCAGTTCTGTTAGAAGTTCTGTTAGAAGTTCTGTAGAAGCTCTGGAGAAGTTCTGGGAAGCCTCTGCTCGAGATCTGTGCGGAGAAGCCCAGTTCTGTGAGAGACGGGATGATCCTGACATGACAACAGAGCTCTTCCGAGTTCCATGGGATTATAACATTTTCACTCGCCACTACTTCTGACGATTCACAGCATCCTAAGGAGACGCTGGACAGGTAGCGTTAACGGAGCTCCATATCTGCTGATTAACTTCAGAAAGGTAACGAGTCAAGTTTCCTACCAAGCGTACCGGGGAGAGCTGGGTTCTGACGGAGAGTGTCGGTTCTGGTGAACACTTCCCCTCCCATACCATCTTTACTCCCTCTAAACTTCTTTCCCATCTTTAAACTTTCTATCAAGTAGATATTCTTCCAGATATTTAGAAATGTCTGTGTAAAGTGCTCATCCACATCCGTGTGGGTAAAAGATCATAATTGTACAGTTTTCATAAATGTCTGTGGTGAAGCAACGGAAAAATCATGGCCGTATGATTTTTCCTGATTGATTGCTTATGTTGTTATTTTCATAATTTGCCAAATTAATGTAAATGTTTGATGTTAAACTTTGATTCTGTAAATAAATGACCGCATTCATTTTGATGGGTCAAATATAAATGACGTCTCACGTTTGCATTTC
>NC_056501.1:34484560-34491494 GCF_014905685.2 Nematolebias whitei | reverse complement strand
TTCTGGATTCAAATCAATAAAATGACAGTTCCTGTCCCACAAGGTTCCTAAGGTCAAGGGATTTGACCTTAGACTTAGTTTTTGACATGGGCCTAGTCCACTACAGTCCCCCCTTTGGAAATCATCACCTGTCCATGGGGATGAATTCCAACTATGGACTTACGCCTTCGATTGTCCTTGAAGCTTGATGTAATCCAGCAAAGAAACCAGAGTCAAGAGTAATCCAGCAAGGAAAACAAAAGTCAAAAGTAATCCAGCAAGGAAAACAAAAGTCAAGGTAATTCCACAATGTTCTCGGTAATTCCATTGTGTTGATTATAATCCCACATCGTCTCGATAATTCCATTGTAGCAATGCTTTAACCCCTTGAAAACAGAGTCTGTAATCCACTGGAAAAAGTCATATAATCCACAATGGTAAATCCACAACGATTGGAAGTGTTGATTAATCAGCATACAGAGGGGTACCCTTGGGTTGAACTGAAGAAGCGGCCACTGGATGAAGAGTGGAGACCAACGTCAGGATTGCAGGTCGCCTCCAGCGAAGGTTGTCTCCAGCGACGTCCAGCCTGTGCCGTTCTGGTTCAATGTGTCATGCAATTATGTGGTTTAAGGTGGGCTTATGAAGGGGATTTTACATAAGGCCTTAAACTATATGCACCTGGTGTGTAAGCTATTATGGTTGGGAACAGCTACAACTACCAGTTAAGGGGTGGAGCATGCTGAAAAGGGGTAACTACAGGGGTTTAAGCCTATAGAAAAGGGTTCCAAACTACTTTTCCATTTCTAACTTGGGTTAAGTTAGCTTTACATGGCAAAATATAGTTTGGTTCAAATGTCTGTTGTCTTTTAGACGAACGACTTGAGATTGGGTGTTTGGTTTCCCCATAAACGTTTTTGGAAGTCTATGGCGAGACTTATCAAAAAGAATTAGCTATCCCCCCGAATAGAATTGTTCGAGTAGGTTCGGCTTAAGCGTTGTGAGCTCAATGTAGATTATGGTACTCAAGGTAGCAATAATATACATTGACTCCGCAAAGATTGCAATTTAGCGAATGAACTGCATGTTGGCATGGTTAAAGGCCTCTTAGTCTCTAACTTAACTTACACACAAGATACATTCTTACCACAGAAACAACCAAAACCAATTCAACAACGTTTCAATACCGACAAGAGTAGTGACTAAGCATCTAGAAACATCGTTTCACTGCTTCCCCTCACCCTGGTTGTCAGTTTCAGTCACGCTGTCCCGTGTGAGTGGCTTCTTTGCGGACCCGCTTACGCGAGGCATAATCATATCGAGGTGCGCTGCATGGCGATCCACGTCGACTCAGAGTGACGTTTGGCCCCGGAACAGGGATGCGAGTATCCCACACAATACGAGGGTTATCGTCATTAGCAGGGCTATGATTAATGTGTCCGCGCTCGACCACGCATAGGTAATTGGTTGGATCGGGTTCTTAGTTGTGGACCTGTAAGCCAGGTGTGCCTGTGTTTGCGTAACTTTTTCGTGCGTCGCGGAGCTGAGGATGTCGTTCACCATCTGTAGAGAGACTAGATACGGTGGGATCCTACCGGTGGCTAGTGTATCTACCGACGAACTGATATCTCTAAGCATGTCAGCAAAAATCCTATCCATTAGGTGTGCGACCGCGTAATCCGCTTCAACCTTACGAGTTAAGTCATTTACCGCTTGTACGAGGGCTTTGATTTCTTGGGTGGCACCAAGAGGGTGAAGATTACCAGGAGTGGTACCATCATTGTCCTATGGAAGCACAAAGAGGTAGGTCTTAGCTTCGTGGTGGTCAAGGGTAGGTCCTGTGAACTTAAACTATGGTTAAGTTTATTATCCATTAGTTATCTTCTGCTTGGATGACCCTTATTCCCACGAGGTCAGATTTTGTGAGATCTTTGTCTCCTGAGGAGTTATTGCACGCCTTGTGTGGTTTAACCTGGTTTCGATGTACCCATTTAACAGTCGGCTCTTTTTGGCCTTTACTGATTTTTATCTGGTAGATAATTGGAGACACTTTGTCGATTATCAGATGGGGTCCAGTCCATCTGGGCATCAGCTTACGGGCGAGAGTTCCGGTCCCGGACTCTCTTCTCCCAGTTTTGGGTGCAAACGTGTAGTACCAGACCCTGTCTCCCACTTGGAGTTCCTCGTGAGAGGCCTTTTGGTCGTAGTACGCTTTGCGTCCTTCAGCTGATTTTTCCAGGTTTTTCTGTGCGAAAGCAAAAGTGTTTTTAAGGTGTCTTTCCAAGTCTTTCATGTATTGTTGTGTAGTGTAGGCTGTTGCCATGGCAGCATCGCCTGGTTGGTACAACAGGTGCAGAGGGAGAGTCATTTGTCGACCCGTCATCATCTCGAAAGGAGCGATGCCAGTCGACGTGTGTGGAGTGGCCCTTATGGCCATGAGGACCAGAGGGAGTTTCACGTCCCAGTCCTTGTGGTTTGCGGCTACGTATTTTTTCAGAATACTCACCACAGTCCTGTTTGCTCTCTCAACCTGGCCTGAAGCCTGTGGGTGGTAGCCAATATGGAAGTTGGCTTTGACGCCTAGCGTCTTCCACAGTTCCTTCATTACTTCACCTGTGAAGTGTGTACCTTGGTCTGAGTTCACCCTAAGGGGAAGTCCAAACCTTGAAAATACATGATTCATTAATAACATAGCAGTGGTTTGTGCTGTGTCATTAGGGGCTGGTAGACATTCTACCCATTTGGTAAACGCGCAGGTTACCGTGAGAAAATATTTATTTCCTCTAGAGGTCTTAGTGAGTGGTCCGACCCAGTCAATCTGGAGGTCCGACCATGGAAATGCAATGCCTCTACTATGCAGTGGTGCTCTGTGAAGTGGTCTGGATGGTTGAAACTGGCCACAGATCAGGCACCCTTTTATGTAGTCTTTGACATCCTTTTTTATTCCAGGCCAATAAGCAATCTGTTTTAATGCTTTCAGCGTGGCATTGTCACCCTTATGTCCTGCGGACGGAAGGTCATGTGCATGGACTAACATCACCCCCCTGTGGTCATGGGGGACCACGAACACAGGTGAGGACGTCCGTCCATGAGCAAAAGTTAGGATGCCTTTAAGTAGTTTTAGCTGTTTGCGCAGCTGAAAGAGGACTTTGAGGTCTGGATTGGAATCCAGCTCGTCTTTCGATGGAGTGTATTTGTCTGGGTCAGTCAGATACAACATCATCGAGTTAATTGCAGGATCCAACTTCTGAAGTTGGATGATGTCTGGGTCAGTCAGCATTGGGCGCACAGAAACTGTGTTATCAGCAGGTTTAGCTGCAGCTTGTGCGCGTGTGACCGCCATTACCTCAGTTGTAGCTTGTGACGACTGAGTGTTGAGTAGCCAGGAGGGGTCAAAGGACCACGTGGGTCCGTCAACGGCTCCTTCCTTGGCTAGGGAGTCTGCAAGGTCATTGTAGTGCTTGTCATCGCCTGGGACTCTGGAGTGTCCTGGAACTTTCTTCCAGAAGATCTGTAGATCATGTGATGTCACCAAGTGATCACATGTCATGAAAAGTTCTTTGTGTTTTACCACCTTTTTGTTGCTTGTGAGAAAACCGTTCTGTTTCCACAGAGCGAGATGACACAAGAAACTCAGTCGAGCATAGTTAGAGTCAGTGCAGATGACTAGCGTCTGGATGGAGCGTTCCACTGCCATCTGTAGGCCTATTAGGATTGCAGCTATCTCAGCGTACTGAGAAGACTGAGAGCCCAATTTATAGCCAAATGTGACCTGTTCTAGGTCCTGGAGGAGAACTCCTCCAACACCTGCTTTGCAGACTTTCTCGTGGTGGAATGAGCATCCATCCACGTACATTGTCGCCATATCTTTACAGATATTGCCATCAAAGAAGTGGTGATTCGGGTCCTCAGCAGCTGAGGGTTTGCTCACAACCGGCTGTTGGGTTGCTGGTACATCCTGTGTACATTCTTGGCAGATTGCCAAATCAGTGCCCAAGTGTGACTTCTTGTTTTGACCGTAGCGGATGTCTAGGTTAAAACTTTGAAGTGCCATAAGCCATGTGGCTACCCGTGAGTTTGTCACCACACCATCTCTGATGCGTTGGCTGTTCAGAAACGTTACTGGCTGGTGTTGTGTCTCAACAATGATCCTCTGTCCACCAATATAGCAGGAGAAATGTTTCACTGCCCACACAGTGGTCAATAGAGCCTTCTCACAGTCTGAATACCGTAATTCAGGGCCTGCCATTGTTTTGCTGGCGTAGGCCACAACACGTTTGTCTTTGTCGTGTATTTGGTACAGACCTGCACTCATGCAGTGAGGTGAGAAACCCACTTCCAAGTAGAACTCTTTGGTGTAGTCTGGGTAGACTAGACATGGGGCTAACTTGAGCCTGTCTTTAAGAGCGTTCATTGCCTGCTGTTGTGTATCAGTCCAGACAAAAGGAACGTCTTTCTTTAAGAGTTCAGTCAGTGGTTTTGCGAGATCCGCATAATGCTCTATGAACTGGCGAGAGTAGTTACACACTCCCAAGAAACTCTGTAGTTCCTTGAGATTGGTTGGGACTTTGAGGTTGTCTAGGCCTTGGGTGCGAGTCAACTGTGGTTGTACTCCGTCTGGACCTACTAGGAGGCCAACGTAGTCCACTTTGGTTCTGCACCACTGGCACTTTGACAGTGAGATTTTAGCACCAGCAGTTGTTAGCTGATTTAGGACGTGGTCGATCTCAGCCAAATGAGAGTCCAGTGTTGGCTGCCTCAAAAGGATGTCGTCCACGTAGATCAGTGTCCCACGCTCGTGGGCGTCTGGACATGCTTTGTTCAAAAAGATGTTGAACTCTGCAGGTGAGTTAGCGTAGCCAAAGGGACACCTGGTAAAGGTGTATTGTCGGCTGCCAAAAGTGAAAGCTAGTTTGTGTTGGTCCTCGGCGCGCACAGGGATGGTCCAAAAACCAGAGGCGACATCGAGGGTCGAGAAGTACTTACCATCGGTGACCTTTGGCAGTTCCTGATGGAGCTGAGTCATTGGCCACCTGGATAAGGGTACTTGTTTATTTAGCTTCCTGTAATCTATGGTAAGTCTCCACTTACCATTTGGTTTTAAAACTGGCCATAGAGGCGCAGAGTAGGTGCTATTACATTGTCTGATTATACCTTTGACCAAAAGGTCATCAATGATCTTCTGGACAGGCTGGTATGCTGCCAGAGGGATCTTGTATTGTCTGACAAATGTTGGCGGTGCGTTGGGTGGGGTTGGGATTCTCACTGCGTGGAGTGAGGTCAACCCACAATCTGTTGAATCAGTTGCAAATGACTTTTCATATTTTAAAAGAACTTGGCGTAGTTTGTCTCTTTCTTCATCAGATGTCAGAGCGTCGGCTTGTGCGACCACCTGATCAATCTGTGATGAGACTGATAAGGGTTCTTGCTCCTTGGGGAGCTCCAACGAATCCCTTCCTGAGTCGTCGGGCCTGTCTATGGGTAAAACACCATAGGTTTGAGGTCCTTGGTCGACGTCATTGGTTGAGAAAAGAGCTATGGCCTGTGTTGGTTCCGTGAACCATACTGGCCCAGCTTCTTGACTCGGTACCAGGTTATCTGGGAGTCCTCCCAGAAATGGAATGCCTAGTTCAAAATCATGAAAGTCGGTTGAAATCAACCATCCTAGCATAGTCTTTTTTGGGATCAGCACCTCATCCATGCCAGTGTTACACACAGCAATAGATGTGGTTCTGGAGTCAAGACTCACCTGGTTCGTGGTTTCCACGGACAGTCCCAAGTTGAAAAATGCAGGAGAGGGTTGAAAATATGCCTGTTTATGGCTAATAGCTTGTCCAGCTATTATGTGGATTCGCACCATTAGGTTAATCACCTGTGGTGGTACTGTGGTGTCTTGGTTGCTAGCAACCTGGCAGGCCTCTGGAATGGTCTGCCCAGCCTTAAGGCTCGCTGTGTCTAGCACAGGAGGATCCTTTGTGGCTGGTTTGAGGGACCACAGCACCTTGTTGATGGTGTCCACATGGACACCCAACCTTACCAAAATGTCAGAGCCTATGTAGGATGCATGTGGTAAGTTTTGGATAACGAGAAACGGGTGAACCAGTTCTCGTTGGTTCCAGTTCAGTTTTAGGTTAATGACTCCTTCTGTGGTCATTACCTGTGAACTATTGGGAACTAATGGAAAGCGGAAAGCTTTTTTAATTAGTTCTAGACCAACGTGTTTTTGAACCAAGGTTTCGTAGAAAGCTCGGTTAATTGCTGATTTATCTGTCCATAGAGACAGTACAGCATCGTTGGTGTGGGACCCTTGGATCTCTACACCCTTAACTACCAGTGGTAGGTAGTGTTTGGTGGACTCTGACTGCTCCAGCTCACAGAGGAGGCTGTCTTGTTGAGTCAGATTTTGGACCTCTTGGGTTTCTTTGGTTTCACATGGTGTCAGAGGAGTACTCACCGGGCTCGTGTCCTCGGCTGAGGAGTCCTTTGTGCCTTCCGCGGTACCTGCTGTTGGGCAGTCTGTGTCACACTCCGGAGGCGTATCGATTGGCAGTGGCTTGCTCACTGTTGTCCACATTGTTTGATCACCATAATCTATAATCGCGCCGAAGCGATTTATAAAATCCTGGCCAACCAAAAATGGGAATGAGTCAACATGAGTCACGTGTACCGGGTGGTACAGTGTCATATTGCCAATCTGCATGTGAACCATTGCTATAGCTGTCAGGGTTGTTTTCATTTCTGAGAGACCCTGCATTTCTATAGCACATTCAGAGAGAGGTATTATCCTGTTAACACTGGCAGCGGCCGTCCTCAGCTCCTCGAACAGTTTAGCTGACATAATTGTTATGTCTGCCCCACCGTCCAAGAGTGCTTCGTGTGTGAGGACACCTTCGAGTGTTACTGACAGGTACGCCTTTTTGGCGACCCCCCGTCTGATAAAGTTACACAGAAACCT
>NC_056501.1:34480740-34484460 GCF_014905685.2 Nematolebias whitei | reverse complement strand
TGCGATGACTCGTCATCGTTCGTGTGTGTGTTTACCCCCCCTTCTTCCGATGAGGGGTTGTTTGAGGCAACAACAGCAATGTCTTGGTCGTGTATTTCACCGACATCTGTTATGTTGTCATTCGCGCCCTCAGATATAATAGGAATTACATTACTGCAAAGTGCTCCTGGTTGGGTTCCCGTGTCAGTGTGTTTCAAAGTTTCTAACAACTTGCGTAGTTTCTCTGTCTCTTCCGAGCTCAGAGGTGTAGGGCCTTGTTTCTGGAACTTTTGTGAGTTTTTTGCCTCGGTTCGTTTCATCCGAGGTGGGGGACGGTCAGGTACGTCTTGCGGGGGTTCCTTTACGTACTGCCCCTGATGATATGGTTTCTCATATCGTTGCGTCCTGCGCCCACCCCTTTTTCGATAATCACTGTCTTCCTCTGAAAGAGGAGCCTTTTTGTCCCAGCGTGCACCTTCAGGACGTGGTTTGTTAGCTTGAACAGACTGTTTCCTCTCTTTCTTCTTAGGAGGAGGCGGCGAAGCACGTCGTCCTTCTAGTTCAAGAGGGAGGGGTTTAACCTTTACACTAGGAAACACTTCTATGGGCGTCTTAGCATGAGAACATGCTTCAAACACATTCACAGCACACTGCTTAATCTCACTGATAGATTTTTCTCTGAAATTTGCCATCATTTGTACTGATTTTTTAAAATCAGAGTGGAGATTTTTGCTGAAAACAAACTTAAAACCATCATCTTCTTCCATTCCGGTCTCATTTCTGTTACCAAAATAAGCTTGGAAGATTCTTTTGTAATAAACCTTTGGATGTTCAGTTTTACCCTGCATGACCTTGTCTGCAGCTGGGAAACCAGCAGGTCCCGTGCAGGGGTCGTACTCCCTGATCAAAGCTTCACACAGAAGGTTGTAATCCCTCTTCGTTGCATCAGGTAGACGCTCGATGAAGGTGAACACCTCTCTGTCCGAAGTGAGCCGTATCAGACTGATCTTATCCTCTGTCGTAGCATTAGGATAAGAGCCCAATCTGAACTCCAGATCTTTGAGATACGCTTTGGTTCCAGCTGACCCCATCGGTCCGGGAACGAAACGTTGTACATATTTTGAGATCTTCTGCAAATCATCCATTGAAGGAGACTGTATCACCGGTCTAACTTGTGTGACTGGTGGTGCAGACTGGTCAAGGCCTGCCCCTACCGCCCATGGTGGGGGTTGGGGTGGCTGATAAGGGTTGGTAGGAGGAGGTGCATATTGGTGCAGGTCTGTCCCCACCCTCCGAGATGGGGGTGGAGAGGACTGCATGGTGTCAGGAGGAAGAGGTGCAAGTGGGTGCAGGTCTGTCCCTACCACCCGTGGTGGGGATGGAGATGACTGCACGGTGTATACCGATTCAGTGAGCTGATATCGGTGCAGGTCCATCCCCACCGCCCGAGATGGGGTTTGGGGTGGCCGCATGGCGTTAGGAGGAAGAGGTGCAAGTGGGTGCAGACCCGTCCTTATCCCCCGGGTTGGGGGTGTTGAAACGGGGCTAAGGTGAGGAGGTGCAACAGCACCTGTCTGGGGTGGTTGTAGCTGACCCTGTTCGTCTCTGAGTCTCAAACCAGCTTGCTCCATGTCAGAAATCAGGTTTGTAGCTGTAGCAAGTTTCTCCTCACAAGCTGTCAGGCGCTTATGTGTCGTCTGATTTTCACCTTGTAAATTCAGCCAATTTCGGAGTATTATCTCCTTGTCTGCCTTGCAATCGTCCAGCTCCTTTAATCCGGCCTGCAATCGTGCTTGTAACATATTGTTATCTGCACACGCGGCTTGGTACGCCTGTTCCTTAGCCCTAATCCTCTCCTCATATGATTGAGCCTGTTCTGACAGCTCAGTCTTTGAGAGGTCCCTATCAGTCTGAATTTGTTGTTTCAGCAACTCAGATGCATTCAACAATTCGTCACACCTGTCCTTTTCAGATTGATATCCGCTGAACAGCGTGTCATTTTTTTCCACCTGATGGTCCAATTCCGCTTTCAGAAGCAGGGAAATTTTTTCTAACCGTTCACGGCTGGATTTTGTGTCCTCCTTCACTTTAGCTGCTTTTGACAACCTCTGCAGCTCCTCATATCTTTGATCGTCATCAAGGTCTAGCAATTGGTCTAATTGTTTACCAATAATTGAATTTGTTAAAATATGTAAAGCTGTCTGGACCGCATCTCCGGATTGTAAGGGGTCAGTGTTTACCTCTTCGTCTGCCATTATCTGCTATTTAGAAATTAAATAGGAGATGTAAATGTTTAGGTAGTAAAAGAAAATCAGAAAAATCTCTTTTTCCTGATAAGTTTACTCTTATTTAGTGATTTATCAATTAACGTGCGTTATCTTCTAGCAAATGAGTAAACTTTTTCCAACTTTGTGAATATCTGTAACTGTATCTTATTTAAAAGTTTCTAAATTTTTATTTTGTACCTGTTTCTCAAGGATTTATCAGTGAATAAAAATTTGTTCGGTAAATGCTCTCTGCATAAATACCTTCATAACTTTTAAAATGCAAGATAACAGAGTTTATTCAACTTTTGAGGAACGGTTAATAACTCAAAAATGCCTTTAAAAAGAAAACACGTTTAATTTCACTAAAATAACCTAAAAACGAAGTGAAACCTGTGATCCCACGTCTTCTCCAGAAGATGTCAGTACAACCTCAACAATTTTAACTCCAACACTGTTTGTGTTGTCCACTAGGGGAGCTATAACTTCCTGTGGCGTTCGGTTGACATCCTGTTGTTAGCCGCTTAGCTTAAAGTAAGCTTCGGCTAAACCCGGTTAAAATCAACGTTTCTGAACGTATTTTTTACACAAACGTGGCAAAATTTTAGCAATTAGACTTCGAAGCATGAAACATGAGTTTCGTGGGACAATATTGCAGCTTTATTTAGTGATTTTATTTCCCTATGAAAACGAATTTTCACTTCCGGGTCACGTGACTGAAATCACCAATGAAAAAGCAGCGCAGGGTTGAGAGGAAGTTACGTAGGCACGCATTCACCCTCCTCAGCAAATCAGAGCGCTCCACAGCAGCAATATCCAACAAATCACGAAAGCGTCAAAGCAGCTAGCATGCTAGATTAGCGTCCACTTTTTCGTCTTGTAAACTGTCAAAATGCACTTTTTCTGTTAAAATTTGTAACGATTAACTCTGAGCTGTACGGAGTCTGTTACTCCGGTCCCAGAAACGTCTTTTAAACTATTTAAACAACTCGTTCGAACTTTTCAGAACCGAACCGGTCCACAGAACCGAACCTTCGTCCGTTTGGACCTCAGTTTAAACAGAATACACACATAACAGGCGTACAATTTCAGCTTTCACAAGACTCAACGACACAATCCCAGCTTTCTGTGAGCTTCCTGAGCATCACAGCCCAACACGTTAAAACATGCAGCGTTTCGCTTCAGCGGCGCAGCATGAGCTGCGTTTTAGACTTCAAAGGCGCAGCTCCAGCACGCTGCGTAAACATGCACTGTTTTGACTGCTACTTTCCACATGCCAACACTTAAAATCAATTTTTACACGGTTACAGTCCATTTATGAGCACGTGACGGGCCACCAATATGTAGATGAACAGATGCTCAGATATATTCATCAATTAACGCGGATTCCTCATTTTTCTGAACTGAATAAAACGTGCATTGAATTTAATGAAATGCAAACGTGAGACGTCATTTATATTTGACCCATCAAAATGAA
>NC_056501.1:34475124-34480640 GCF_014905685.2 Nematolebias whitei | reverse complement strand
GGTTTTGACCTTAGGCTTAGTTTCGACATCAGGTTAAGTTCACTACAGTCCCCCCTTTGGAAATCATCACCTGTCCATGGGGATGAATTCCAAACATGAACTTACGCCTTCGATTGTCCTTGAAGCTTGATGTAATCCAGCAAATAAACAAGAGTCAAGAGTAATCCAGCAAGGAAAACAAAAGTCAAAAGTAATCCAGCAAGGAAAACAAAGTCAAAGGTAATTCCACAATGTTCTTGGCAATTCCATTGTGTTGATTATAATTCCATAACGTCTCGGTAATTCCATTGTGGCAATGCTTTAACCTCTTGGAAACAGAGTCTGTAATCCATTGGAAAAAGTCATATAATCCACAACGGTAAATCCACAACGATTGGAAGTGTTGATTAATCAGCATACAGAGGGGTACCCTTGGATTGAACTGAAGATGCGGCCACTGGATGAAGAGCGGAGACCAACGTCAGGATTGCAGGTCGCCTCCAGCGAAGGTCGTCTCTGGGCGACGTCCAGTCGGTGCCGTTCTGGTTCAAATGTGACATGCAATTATGTGGTTTAAGGTGGGCTTATGAAGGGGATTTTACATAAGGCCTTAACCTATATGCACCTGGTGTGTAAGCTATTATGGTTGGGAACAGCTACAACTACCAGTTAAGGGGTGGAACATGCTGAAAAGGGTAACTACAGGGGTTTATACCTATAGAAAAGGGTTCCAAACTATTTTTCCATTTCTAACTTGGTTTAAGTTAGCTTTACATGGTAAAATATAGTTTGGTTCAATTGTCTGGTGTCTTTTAGATGAACGACTTGAGATTGGGTGTTTGGTTTCCCATAAATGTTTTTGAAAGTCTATGGCGAGACTCATCAAAAAGAATTAGCTATCCCCCCGAATAGAATTGTTCGAGTAGGTTCGGCTTAAGCGTTGTGAGATCAATGTAGATTATGGTACTTAAGGTAGCAATAATATACATTGGCTCCGCAAAGATTGCAATTTAACGAATGAACTGCATGTTGGCATGGTTAAAGGCCTCTTAGTCTCTAACTTAACTACACAACAAAATTCATTCTTGCCTGGGGTGTTCAAAAACAATACCAAAAACCAATTAAACGATGTCTCAACATCGACAAAAACAGTGACTAAGCAACCAGTAAAACAACGTTTCAACATCGACAAGAGTAGTGATTAAGCAACTAGAAAACAACGTTTCGGTGCGCCACTCACTCTGGATGTCAGATTTGCTCACGTTATCGCGTCTGGTAGCATTATCCTAACTGGCGTCACCCCCCTTCGGTCATGGGAGACCGCGAACACGGGTGAGGACGTCGCTCCATGAGCTAAAGTTAGGCTGTCCTTGAGTAGTTTTAACTGTTTGCGCAGCTGTAAGAGGACTTTTAGGTCTGGATTGGAATCCAGTTTGACTTTCGATGGAGTGTATTTGTCTGGGTCAGTCAGATACAGTATCATCGAGTTAATTGCAAGATCATCCAACTTGTGAGGTTGGATGATGTCTGGGTCAGGTGAAAATGACTTTTCATATTTTAAAAGGACTTGGCGAAGTTTGTCTCTTTTTTCATCAGATGTCAGAGTGTCGGCTTGGGCGACCACCTGTCCAATCTGTGATGAGACTGTTAAGGGTTCTTGCTCCTTGGGGAGCTCCAACGAATCCTTTTCTGAGTCGTCGGACCTGTCTATGGGTAAAACACCATAGGTTTGTGGTCCTCGGTCGACGTCATTGGTTGAGAAAAGAGTGATAGCCTGTGATGGTTTCGTGAAACATACTGGCCCAGCTTCTTGACTCGGTACCAGGTTATCTGGGAGTCCTCCCAGAACTGGAATGCCTAGTTCAAAATCATGAAAGTCAGGTTCTGAGTTTTCAGTTTGTGATGACTCATCATCGTTTGTGTGTGAGTTTATCCCCCCTTCGTCCGATGAGGGGTTGTTGGAGGCAGCAACAGCAATGTCTTGGTGTGTTTCACCGACATCTGTAATGTTGTCATTCGCGCCTTCAGATTTAGTAGCGATCAGATCACTACATCGTGCTCCTGGTTGGGTTCCCATTTCAGCGTGTATCAAAGTTTCTAAAAACCTTTGTATTTCCTCTGTCTCTTCCGAGCTCAGAGGTGTAGGGCCTTTTTTCTGGAACCTTTGTGATTTTATCGCCTCGGTTCGTTTCGTCCGAGGTGGGGGAGGGTTAGGTACGTCTTTTGGGGGTTCCTCTCCGGACTTCCCCTGATAATATGGGTCCTCTTGGATCCCATATCTTTGCGTCCTACGCATGTCCCATGTACGATAATCACGGTCATCCTCTGAAAGAGGAGCCTTTTTGTCCCAGCGTGCACCTTCATTACGTGGTTTGTCAGTTTGAAAATACTGCCTTTTCTCGCCTGTTTTAGGAGGAGGTGTCAATGCACTCCGTCCTTCCATTTCTAGGCAGTGGGGTTTAACCTTTACACCAGGAAACACTTCTATGGGCGTCTTAGAACATGCCTCGAACACAGTCACTGCACACTGTCGCATTATCGATGGAGGAGACCTGTTCAGGTCTGTTCCTACCGCCCGAGATGAGGGTGGATTAAGAGCAGGAGGTGCAACAACGTCTTTCTGAGGTGTTTGTGGGTGACCTGGACTCTGTCCACGGTCCTCTCTGAGTTCCAGACAAACTCGCCCCACGTCAGAAATCTTGTTTGTTGCTGCGGCCAGTTTCTCCTCACAAGCCTTCAGGCGTTCCTGTGATGACTGACATTCACCTTGTAAATGCCGACAATGATGGAGCAATACCACCTTTTCCGCTTTGCAATCCTCAAGTTGTGTTTTAAGCACATCTATTTCACCTTTGCAGCGGGAAACTTGTGACATTTTCTCGTCGTGATCCCGTCTTAATGCAAAGTATTCACTGGACCACAGCTCTTTAGCATCCCTGGCTTCAGATAGTGATGCATTAAGTAACTGTATTTTGCTATTCAGCGAATCAATTTCTGCATTTGCATTTTGCCGTGATTGAAACATCTGTACAGAATGTTTTCTTGTGAGGACCTCGTGTTCACTTTTAAATTGAAGGAAGTGTTCTTCAATCTTCTGAACCACCTCTTTTTCACTGTATAACCTTAGTGCAAGGTCATCAGCTTTCCTAACAACTGCATAGAATGATTCTTTCAGCAAAATTACAATTCTAGCCAGCTTTTCATAACTTGACATTGTAATTTCTGTAGAGGTCACAACTTCTGCAACCTCCATCAGATCGTCCAATAACTCTTTTGGGTTCATGCTGTCTGCCCGTTTGCCATAAGGATGTAAGGAAGCTGTCAGCAGCGCTAACGCATCTTCCAAACAGTCCTGTATCCCATAAGGATCAAAGTCCTTTCCTACCACACCTGTCATGGTTATTCACCGTTCAGCACTTTTTCTGGATAAAACAATTGCCAGCTTCAGATATTTTTACAGGTAAATAATTGTATTCAAATGTCAATGAGTTTCACACTATTTTAGCTTTGGGTTTACACAAAAGTACTGTTATAAGTCAACGTATTCAAACGTGGGTACCTATCTCAGGTTTTACCCCAATTCATGAATATTTAAGTAAATGCTTCTGTGCAGTGTTACTTGTATGTGCTTATTTTTCAACAGATACTAGATTACCAAGCTCTCTTAATGTATTTTACTCTAAAGCACTGAATTTTTATAAACCTGCAATTTCTCTTTTTAGTCTCACAGCACATCAGTTTAAAAATGTTTTTAAACCGTTTACTTCCAGAAATTCGCTATTTTAAACAGTTACTCATCAACCCTGGTGGGTGAAAAGAGAAAAGAAAATTGATGATGAGGAATAATCAGGCTTTTTTCAGAAAAACTGTACTCCTTTCTCCTGCCAATCTTCTATTTAAAATTAAATATGAGATGTAATTGTTTAGGTGGTAAATAAAATCAGAAAAGTCTCTTCTTCCTGATATATTTACTCTTATTTAGTGATTTAGCAATTAAACGTGCATTATCTTATAGCAAATGAGTAAACTTTATCAACTCTGTGAATATCTGAAACTGTACCTTTTTTGTTAAAAAGTTTCTACCTTTTATTTTGTACCTTCTCTTTAAGGAATTACCAGTGAATAAAGGTTTGTTGGTATAAATACCTTAATTACTTTTTAAATGCAAGATAACAGTGATTATTCCGTTTTCGAGGAACGTTTATTAACTCAAAAATGCCTTACAGAAATAAAAAATGTTTAATTTCACTCAAAATCCTAAAACTGAAGTGAAACTGTGATCTCAAGTTTCCCAGGAGGTGGCAGTGTTTAGCTTTCTACCAGCAGGAGTCTATGACGACTTCCTGTGACGTTCGGTTGACATCCTGTTTTTAGCCGCTTAGCTTAAAGTTAGCTTCGGCTAAACTCGGTCAAAATCAACATTTCTGAACGGTATTGAAGCGTAACGTGGCGTTTTTTCAACAAGCACGACTTTTTTGCATGAAACATGAGTTTAAGGGACATGTGGCAAGTTACATTTAGTGATTTTAAGCACAGCAAAGCTTTTGGTTCAACCAAGCTTTACATCCGACATGGAGGAAGTGACGTGACACGTCACTCATCCGGTCGTTAGCTGTTAGCTTAAAATTAGCATCGCTAGCGTTGTTCAAAAACATCATTTAATGACGGATTTTAAACTCAAACGTGGCAAAAATCCAGCGATTACACTTTGAAGAACTTAAGCAGCGTATCAGAATACACTTTAAAGCGCTTTTCAGCTTTAAAAAGCAGATTTTATTCCCTATGAAAAACGAGTTTTCATTTCCGGGTCACGTGACTGAATCCGCCAATGACAAAGCAGCACGGGGGTGAGAGGAAATGACGTAGGCACGTCATTCACTTCTCAGCAAATCAGAGCGCTCCACAGCAGCCAATTCAACCAATCACGCAGCGTTTTCCCCAGCTAGCATGTTAGATTTATCTGAACAAGTCCGTCAACTTTTTCGCCTTTTAAACTGTCAAAATGCACTTTTTTCAGTTAAAAATGTAATCAATAAGCTCCCATCTGCACGGAGTCGGCGCCCCGGTCTCAAAAACGTCTTTCTAGCTATTTAAACAACTCGTTCGAACCTTTTCAGAACCGAGCCGGTACCAGAACCACGTCTGAACCGTCTTTAAACAGAATAAAGCGTTTCCACACAAACCCAGCTTTAGTTACACATAACAGGCGTACAATTTCAGCTTTAAAAAGACTCGTTGGCTCACAAGTTCAGCTTCAAACATCCCAGCGTAAACATGCAGCGTCTAGCTCCAAGCGTGCAGCTTCAACCGCTGCGTAAACATGCAGTGTCTACTCCAAGCGCGCAGCCCAGCCGCTGCGTAAACATGCAAACAATCTGCTATTTTCCTCATGCCAACATGAAATATCAATTATTACACGCATACACAGTCCATTTATGAACACGTCACGGGCCACCAAATGTGGTGGAAACGTGCGGACGGGCCACCAATATGTAGATGAACAGATGCTGAGATATATTCATCAATTAAAACGGATT
>NC_056501.1:34473566-34475024 GCF_014905685.2 Nematolebias whitei | reverse complement strand
ATGTAGATGAACAGATGCTGAGATATATTCATCAATTAAAACGGATTCTTCATTTTTCTGGACTGAATAAAACGTGCATTGAATTTAATGAAATGTAAACGTGAGACGTCATTTATCTTTGACCCATCAAAATGAATGCGGTCATTTATTTTACAGAATCAAAGTTTAACATCAAACATTTACATTAATTTGGCAAAATATGAAAATAACAACATAATTAAACAGCTTTACAGGTAGTGAGAAACAATGCGGCGATTGTTTTCACTCTTCAGCAGAACATCAGTAAACTGTACAATTATGATCAATTATCCACACGGCGGTGGATGAGCACTTTACACAGACATTTCTAAATTATCTGGAAGGATTTCTACTTGAAAGAAGAATTTAAAGATGGAAATGAAGTTTAAAGGGAGTAAAAGATGGTGTGTGAGGGGGAGTGTTGACCAGAACCGACACTCTCCATTCGACCCCAGCTTTTCCTCGGTACGCTTGGTAGGAAACTTGACTCATTACCTTTCTGAAGATGAATCAGCAGATCTGGAGTTCCAGTTAACGCTACCTGTCCAGCGTCTCCATAGGATGGCTGTGACTCGTCCGAAGTAGTGACGAGATTCCGTCCGACACAAGCTCACATCAGCAAGTGGACTTCACATGAGTGGAGTCCTTCAGAAGTTCCACTCAGAGGTGGAAGATGTTATAATCCAACTCGGAAGAGCCTTATCATGGCTGGACTTCTGTTCTCCCAAACGACTTCACAGAACTGCGAACATCTCAGAACTTCTCAGCGCTTCACCGAACTGAGAGAACTAGGAAGTACCGGCAATTTAAAGAGCTCTATTTCTGGTATATTTGAGCGTCCCTGATTGGTCGAAATCAACCAGACAGGGGTGTGTTTTGTGATGTAAGAGGTTACTAGAAGTCAGAAAACAGCAAGAATTGTTATGGAACAGATTAAACTGTTCTCAGACAGGCGAGAGAAATATTTTGGCGAGTTTGGAGAACAGGTGCCAACTCCTCTGTTTACGTCTGAGAGGATTTTAAAACAAGACACATGTCTGCTTCGACTTCGACCTTGGACAAAACTTACACTTGCTCATTCAAAGACAGAAATCAGAAAATACATGATTACTCTGTAACAGACTTAACATGAACTCTAACTTTGCATAAGCAACTAAAAAATCATTGTTACTGTTTTACAGTTAATAAAATTGATTAGTTCACTGCAACATCTAAAATGGTTTGAACTAAGACACTTTGATTATCAACATTTGTAAAATAGTAATGATAATAAAAAGAGAGTGTTCTTTCACTTGATTTTCAAGAAAGAAAGTCTCAGGATGGGTGAACCTGTATTTCTGGATTCAAATCAATGAAATGACAGTTTCTGTCCCACAAGGTTCTTAAGGTCAAGGGTTTTGACCTTAGGCTTAGTTTCGACATCAGGTTAAGTTCACTACA
>NC_056501.1:34470752-34473466 GCF_014905685.2 Nematolebias whitei | reverse complement strand
TTTAGTTTCCCCAATGTAAGACTGATCACAGCCCTCCTGACACTGAACAGCATACACAACATTACTCTGTTTGTGCCGGGGGACTGGATCTTTGGGATGAACCAGTCTTTGCCGTAATGTATTTTGGGGTTTAAAAGCCACTGGGACGTTATGTTTAGAAAATAAACGTCTCAGTTTCTCTGATACTCCCTCAACATATGGAATGACCACTGGTCTGGGTCTGGGTTCCTCCTTTTCACCTGTCGGCTGACTGGAGTCCTGTTTGGGTTTCTTCTCTGCTTTCAGGAAGGCCCAGTTAGGATATCCACATTGCTCTAGAGCCTGTCTTGTGTGGGATTTCTCCTTCTGCCTGGCTCCTGAGCTAGTGGGGACGCTGTCTGCTCTGTGATACAGAGTCCTGATGACTCCTAACTTGTGCTCCAAAGGGTGATGGGAGTCAAACTGCAAATACTGGTCTGTGTGGGTGGGTTTGCGGTACACCTCAGTTTGCAAATGTCCTCTATCAGAGACTGAGACCTCACAGTCCAAGAAAGCCAACCTGCCATTTTTTACATCTTCACATGTGAACTTGATGTATTTATCCACAGAGTTGATGTGGTCAGTAAAATGTTGGACTTCCTGAGATTTGATTTTAACCCAGGTGTCGTCAACATACCTGAACCAATGACTTGGTGGTGTCCCTGAAAAGGACGTCAAGGGTCTCTTTTCTACCTCCTCCATGTACAGGTTGGCAAAAATAGGAGAAACTGGAGACCCCATAGCACACCCATGTTTCTGCCTATAATATTGCTCCCCATATGTGAAGTAGGTTGACTGCAGGCACAGTTTCAAGAGTTGACACAGTTGTTCTGTAGAAAGTGTGGTCCTGCTGCTCAGAGTGGTGTCTGATTTTAATTTTAAACTGACCACCTCTACTGCACATCCGCGTGCACATACGCTCACACAGACTCATGTTCATGTTGATGTTCAATGTTTTATGTTATGAGTGCTTAGTGTATATTTAGTTGATGTTTTTCTTAGTTCATATCTTAGATGTTATTGTTTTTCTTATACATTTTATTGTTGGATGTAACTGGGACCCTGTGTACATAATTTCGCTCCACCACATGTACCACATGAGGTGCGAATGACAATAAAGAAACTCTGACTCTACTGCATCATCAACAGGAATGCACGTAAAGAGTGATGTGACATCAATAGAGACCATTGTTTCATCAGTCTCCATGATGACATCCTTCACTTTGTCCACAAAGTCCATGGTGTTCTGTATGTGGTGTTCTGAGCTGCCAACTAAAGGGATGAGTACAGACGCCAGATATTTGGAAACACTGTAAGTGACAGAGTTAATCATGCTAACAATTGGTCTTAAAGGTACACCTTGTTTGTGGATTTTAGGTAAACCATACAGACTAGGTGTGGCCTCCCCTGGGTACAGTCTGTGGTACAGAAAACGGTCAATAGCCTTGTCCTGCTCCAAAATTTTCAGGCAATCTATTAACTTTTTCTTGTAACCACTTCCTGGATCTCTTTTCAGAGGTTCATAAGTGTTTGTCACTAAGGAGTGTCATAACTTTCTCATGATAGTCTTTCTGGTTCAAAATCACTGTGCACCTTCCTTTGTCTGCAGGGAGAATGATGATGTTTTTGTCCTTGCTAAGAGTGGTGAGTGCATCCCTGTTACGACCGGCTCAGACCGAACATATTTAAGGGACACAGGACACCAAAAGAAGGTTTAAAAATAAAACTTTATTAAACCTAAGTTTTATAAATCACTCTGGGCAGCAGGTGAAGTCTTCGTGGGCTCCTCCCTCCTGGACTGGAGAGCACCTTCTTCAGGACCCGTGTCACCAAACAAAAAGAAAGTAAAGTAATAAAAAGAAAGGTGGACCAGGTGAGTTTGGCCAAAATCAATATAACGCCGCCTGAGCAGGGCCAACCCTGTACAGGGTCGTCGAAGCCTCACAGACAGCGGACTACCTGTCCAAAAAAGATGTCTAGGAGTAAAGAAAAAAGAAGACGAAAACAGGCCTACCAAATCTCACCCAGTCAGGGGGCTTTAGTCTGAATGACTACAGCGAACGGGAGGAAAAAAACAAAACTGACCCAAAACGCAGGACCATCCACGGTCAGCAAAATCACCTCCCTGAACAATAAACAGAAACACCCAAAAGTCCACAATCACACAGCTTAGGTCCCTCTACCTGAGCTGAACTAGGCTTCCACAAGCACACTCAAGGTCTAAATGCATAAATTAAGCACCCAGGCCTAAATCTCAAACAAAAAAGCACTCAGCAGCTCTTTCATATCTCCTTAACAGGAGCTTACCTCCTAACGAGACAACAAGGGTGGGCGGAGAACACCCTAGTACCAAACAGCACTGCAGCAAGCAGCACCACCACCTCTGAGTTCCTCAAGACTCCACACTCTAAGAACCACACTCTGAAGCTTATATAGGAGCTTCAGTCAGAACTCCCAAGCTGACTGCAATTAAGCTGATTAAAATAGAGACGTGACCAAGAAGAAAAACTGCAGCTCATGTACAAAACTTAGAAGGTGTCACTAGGGGCACATAACAATCCCTCTCCTCTCTACTGAGGTTGGAAGGTGGTGGTTTGGCATTGCTGAGGCAGGCTGAAACTTTGACTCTGAGCTGTTCTGCTTCAGCCTCATGGATGGATGTTTAAAATTTCTGATCAAGAACAATTCATTTTAAA
>NC_056501.1:34468784-34470652 GCF_014905685.2 Nematolebias whitei | reverse complement strand
CACTGACCTGTTGGGGCTTCTACAGTATTTCTATGTGTGTCCGTCTTTTGGGCCTTCTTCCTGTTTGTTGGTTCCACCGCATCAACAGCCTTCCTTTTCTGGTTTCTCTTTCTCTTGTCTACTTCAGAAGGTTGGTAGTGTTTTATGTCATGGCTGGTGGATCCTAAGACAAACAAAACAAAAGAATCATTAGCATGTTATTCGTATGCACTTTAAATTTCAGTAAAATAAGACTGTTCTGGTTATTCCTGTACATTGAGGAAATTATTGACTTTAAATCTGAATGCCAACAATAATATCATTATACTTTACATCTAATATGTAAATAATTATATGTATAAATCTGTACCACTGGCTGTTGAGGAAGAAGCAGCCTCTTCATCCAGTATGCGGTCCAGTCGTCCCCTTTTCTTCTTGACTGGCCGTGGTACTTTTCCATCGTCAGCCATTTTTCTCTTTGTTCCTCTTGTTTTTGTGGAGACCCTGGTTTCTGTAGAAGGTCCAGCTTCAGAGACCCTGGCCTTTTTTCTGGGTGTCTCCTCATCATGAGTGGCTTTTCTTTTAGATGCCACTGTCCTGTTGCTCCCTGGTGACGCTGTGTTTTGTCGCCTTCTCCTACTGTCCTTCTCTGCAAATGAGAAAATACATGAGATATGTTAGTTTGGAGCGAATTATTGACAATGGGTTATTTATTAAAATCTTTTTATAATTACTCATATCTATAAATCTGTACCACTGTCCGTTGATGAAGAAGCAGCCTCTTCAAACAGTATGCGGTTCAGTTGTCCCCTTTTCTTGACTGGCCGTGGTAATTCTCCATCGTCAGTCATCTTTCTCTTCATTCCTCTGATTCTTTTGGCCTGGTTGCAACTTTGTCCAGGCTCTGTGGAGACCCTGGTTCCTGTTGAAGGTCCAGCTTCAGAGACTCTGGTCTTTTTTCTGGGAGGCTCGTCATCGTGAGTGGCTTTTCTTTTAGATGCCACTGTCCCATTCCTCCTTGGAGACGCTGTTTTTTGCAGCGTTATCCTTCTGTCCATCTCTGCAAATGAGAAAAATTCAAGAGACATGTTAGTTTGTACTGAATTATTGACAATGAGTTATATTTTTTATAATCTTTCTGTAAGTAAACATTAATATAATGTTTTTCACATGTAATCACATCAGAGAACAGTGGTTACATGTGGTGACAACAACATGTTGAAATGGGCCAAAACCTTAATTCCCATGGATAAAACACAAAGATAATGACTTTTTTTTTCACTGAAAAATAAACTACAAGCTGTTCTATATTTCACTTTTGAATGTGTAAAGTTAATAAATTGATTGTCTATAAATTAATTAACTTTTGCCACTGAAAGCCAAACATTTAATTCACTACACTGAAAATTCATGAAACACAGTTGCTAGTCTAACAAAGTCAAGTCAAGTCCTCTGGACGGATTAAAAAAATAATAAAAAACTTGTTGAAATGTTTTGTTTTTTATCCAAAGACTTCATCAGATATGAGACTGATGAAGTCCTTTGGATAAAAGACAAAATGTTTCAACACACACAAAAAAAACGTCCAGAGGACCTGACTTAACTTTGTTGGATGACTCCAAAATGTTTTTACACGTTATTGGTTTACCTGAATCTTTCTTAATGGCTGGAGTTCAGTAAGTGTTTGTTGAATAGTTATTCATGCTCATTGTCATAACTTTCTACTAAGAAACCTTCTGCAACACGTTAGTTTACAAAGATAACTCTTTGTGTGAACCTTTCAGTGAAGTCTGAAAGTTTGATCAGCCAAAGTCTGAATTCTAGAACTTCTGTTCTGTCCTTTGATACATCACAAAGTTTAGAATGTAAAGCAAACATCTGATTGGTCC
>NC_056501.1:34467171-34468684 GCF_014905685.2 Nematolebias whitei | reverse complement strand
ATACATCACAAAGTTTAGAATGTAAAGCAAACATCTGATTGGTCCTTGTAAAGCTACGTGCTGTTGCCTAGCAACACGCTAAAGCTTTTACTTTTAGCCCAAACCAATACAGAATAAAAACTCTCTAATATAAAAACAAATGTATGTACATCCTCAAACTCAGCTCCTTCAGCACGTCTCTCTCTGTGTCTGTCTGTTACCAGAAGGTTTCATAAACCACTGGGCAAATTTGAATGAAACTTACAGAAATTTATCAAAAACAAAATGGCCGCTAGAGACAAATTCAATTAAAAAAATTTCAAATTCAAAAATACTTTATTAATCCCAAAGAGAAATTATTTGTTGTTGTAACTCGTTATCCTCATTTCATTAAGAGATGTTATAGATACTGATGGCTGTAGGCAGGAAAGATCTCTTGTAAAGGTCCATCCCACAGTGGATCCTAAGAAACTGGCTGCAAATGCCGTCCGATCCGTCCACCCAGACTCGGCTGTCCTCTTAGTTCCCCTGGGCTGTAGGACCGCCTGAATGCCGGGCAGAACTCCTCCCAAATTTCCAGTGTCTCCTCAAGCTTGGTTGGGTTCCCATGAGTCTGCACAACAACTGGGACCACATGGCATAAATCCATGATGACTTCACAGGGATTGTCCCCCGACACTACAAGGATCTCTGCTGAGATCATGCTGACAAGGGCTTTCAGATGTCTTGACAACAATGAGTTGGGGGAGAGTGGGATAGAAGCCACGGGATTGTGGTCCTGACATCCTCCGTATCTCACCTCGTACCGGACGGTGTGGAGGGTGGCTGCCCTCTTTGGCAGCCACATCATAGGATGTCTCTGTCTTTGCGAGAGCAATAGCGGTGTCGAGGGTGATCTCATCCAATGAACTCATGATGGACCTGGTCGAGGGCAGGTACTTCCGGAATTGACAGACTCTCTTTGTTCCGCTGACCCCTTCCACCAGGAGAAGAGCAACCATGCTCTCACGGGGGGAATTTGAAGTTACACAGCTGGAAGGACTATTCCTGAACGTCTTGTATAACGAGGCGAGCTGTGAATAGTCCACCATCGAATACAGCGCTCGGGTTGTCCATCTCAGAGTCGGCGAGGATGCAGGTACGCATGAGATCATGCAACTGACCGTGCAAAACACAAAATGGCTGCAACTTGTACAGTTTTACAGATTGTGCACTAAAAAGTGTGTGTTAGTCGATATGCATCGTTCACCACAGACTCCAATTGACTTCACCATTAACTATTAGTCAACCCTGCTGGTCTGTTAGTAAAATATCTCATGAACTACTTAGTGTATTTTATATCAATTTAAAATACACTATTTATTAAACACACAGTTCTCTTCACCGTTGTCTCAATCCAGTCATTTATTTGTGTTTTAAAGATGTGTGTGCCAAAAAATATTTTTGTGGACTTTTTTGACTACGAATTATATCTTTATGATATTCAAGTTGTTTTTTAAATATTCTAACAGAAACTCTGTTTTCCGACTTATCT
>NC_056501.1:34454955-34467071 GCF_014905685.2 Nematolebias whitei | reverse complement strand
ACAGAACAACTGTGTCAACTCTTGAAACTGTGCCTGCAGTCAACCTACTTCACATATGGGGAGCAATATTATAGGCAGAAACATGGGTGTGCTATGGGGTCTCCAGTTTCTCCTATTTTTGCCAACCTGTACATGGAGGAGGTAGAAAAGAGACCCTTGACGTCCTTTTCAGGGACACCACCAAGTCATTGGTTCAGGTATGTTGACGACACCTGGGTTAAAATTAAATCTCAGGAAGTCCAACATTTTACTGACCACATCAACTCTGTGGATAAATACATCAAGTTCACATGTGAAGATGTAAAAAATGGCAGGTTGGCTTTCTTGGACTGTGAGGTCTCAGTCTCTGATAGAGGACATTTGCAAACTGAGGTGTACCGCAAACCCACCCACACAGACCAGTATTTGCAGTTTGACTCCCATCACCCTTTGGAGCACAAGTTAGGAGTCATCAGGACTCTGTATCACAGAGCAGACAGCGTCCCCACTAGCTCAGGAGCCAGGCAGAAGGAGAAATCCCACACAAGACAGGCTCTAGAGCAATGTGGATATCCTAACTGGGCCTTCCTGAAAGCAGAGAAGAAACCCAAACAGGACTCCAGTCAGCCGACAGGTGAAAAGGAGGAACCCAGACCCAGACCAGTGGTCATTCCATATGTTGAGGGAGTATCAGAGAAACTGAGACGTTTATTTTCTAAACATAAGGTCCCAGTGGCTTTTAAACCCCAAAATACATTACGGCAAAGACTGGTTCATCCCAAAGATCCAGTCCCCCGGCACAAACAGAGCAATGTTGTGTATGCTGTTCAGTGTCAGGAGGGCTGTGATCAGTCTTACATCGGGGAAACTAAACAGCCACTGGCCAAAAGGATGGCCCAGCACAGAAGATCAACATCATCAGGCCAGGATTCTGCGGTCTACACTCATCTCCAGGCCAGCGGTCACTCTTTCAGGGATGAAGATGTTCACATCCTGGACAGAGAGGAATGATGGTTTGAGAGAGGAGTAAAGGAGGCCATCTTTGTGAAATGAAATCGTCCATCATTAAACAGGAGTGAAGGCCTCCGGGTTCAACTGTCCCCCTCTTACAATGCTGTGATTGCTAGTATCACTCAGCCCTCTGTGAACAGTAAACAGCCATCAGTGTGCTAATGATCCATTGTTAGGCTGATGGTCCTTCTTGAGCATGTGATCAGCTGGTTTTGGTTGTCAGCAGCAAAACTGGTTGATCCACTCTGAGACGGTGCTATTTAAGAGACTGAGCTGAATACAGCTCCTCAGACTGAGGAAGTCTCTCGGATGAGAGACGAAACGTTTCTACATTTTTTTGTTGATTTGCTTTGTTTTGTGTTTTTTTTAATGTCCAGAGGACCAGATTTAACTTTTTTAGATTTTTCTACCTGGATTATTGAGCATGCATCAGGATATCCATCCATGCATCTGTTTTTGTATTTTACCTGCTCCTTTTCTGTGTCATGAGAAGCTGGTGCTTCTATTTCGTATAGGCTTCACCCTTTAAGAGCTGTCGCTTAGTGGTTTATCCCGATATGCGGAGCATTGCACTGAAAAATTTAGTCCACGCCCACCTGCTGTGTGGGCCCCACCCGGTCCGTATAAATTACGTTAAGAGCGGGAAATCGGCTCCCATTTTTTCTTCAGCGAGCTAATAGCACTGTCAGAAGAATGAAGAAGGAAAGTTGTGTAGATGACCAACCTTTGTTAAGAATGCTTGGCCCGGCAGTCGACCGCCGGTCGTCCAGTGAGTTCTCCTCCTCGAGGAGAAGCTGACGAGCAGTCTTATTTCAAGGTAAGCGCTGAGGAATATTTTTCAGTGACAGGTCACTACACGCTGGACAACGCCATCTTGTAATTTTCCTCTTATCGCCGACCCTCGGAGCGAATCGGATGGTTCCTCCGGGACAGGCGGCGCTCAGCTGCAGCCCCCCGCTGCTCATTCCCTCCTGGAGAGCGTAGTGTCGGTGGAGGGGGGCTGAGTGAATGCTCACCCCATCCCACCTCGTTTCGCATCGGCGATCACACCGTTCCCGGCCGATGGCGCCCTCAGGGGTTGCCTGGCGTAACCCAGGAGGCGGCTGACATGAAGGGACCCTTTTTTACGTCCCACGCCTTTCTCGCCAGTTCGGATGATCTGGCGGGAAGGTTGTTTACTGGGTTCCATTCCGGCTCACCGTCTTGATCCATCTGGCCTCGTGTTCCCAACAGGACGTCCTACGGGTGAGGCCACAGACGGTTCTTTCCTGGTAGATTGGGGGGCTGGTCTCCACAGTCCGCACCCATCTCCAGAGCAGGGGTTCACTGAGCGGAAAGTCCCTCCGTGCCCCCTGGAGCGAGCCTGATGGAGGCTTCATTGGAGCAAGATGTCGAGGTGGACCAGCGTCCCGTGCCTCCGGTTATCATAACCGAGACGGTGACACCGCTCTCCAACTGAGCTCACCAGCATGTGTTCCACACGGCCGAGGCGAACAACACGTTACGCTGTTGGCGTACATGTTCAGAGGCGGGAAGAGATGGTGGCCCTCTGTCCTTCGGCTCAGTCCGCTCTCGTAACGGCTGCTTGCTAATGACACTATCGGCCTCTGTAGTACGCTCCGTCTACAGGGCAGCTGACGTCATCCTCAACCGGTGCGCCTCTTTTGCTGTCTGCCGCCCCGCATCGCAGCCGGAGAACAAGGTCCCAGAGGTTCTCCTGGCTCGTCACTCCACCTTCCTCTCAGGAGAGCTGCAGGAGCTTTGTTGGATGTCCTCTTTTCATCAGCGAGAGATCATTTCAAGATGCTCCACGGCTGCACAACGCCTCCCCAGCTCTGCTACGCCAGCCCCTCCCGTCAGATGTCCCCGGCATCCGGAAGTTCTTTTTTTTCCCCCAGACTTCGCCAACAGGGGGCCCTCCAGGACAACATACAGAGCTCAAGGGAAGGTAACCAGGTGTCGGGTTGCTGGAGATGTGTTGATGACACGATGTGAAATTAACATCATTTTATGATGAAGTGTCATTTAGCCAGGCTAAATGGATTGTCTGACAAGCGGCCCCATCACACACACTCATCACGAATGAGCCTTTTTAAGGTTGTTTTCATTCACTGTCAGCGGTACCGATACACGCTCCCGCGGCATGAAAGCGCGCACGCAGCTCTCAGCGCCCGCCGTTCACGTTAACGTGAGACCGCGGTACGAGACCAGCAACGTATCTCGCTCTCAGCAGGAGCGACACACGTTTTTATTTTCATCGCAGTGGTGTCAAACGCGCGCTCCCGTGGCGTCAGCAGTTTCAGCGGCTCTGCTCCTGCATCCTCGAAGAAGGCTTTCTGAATTAATACTGCAGCTTGTGGAATCACTCAAAAGTTCACGTGACTCGCAGCCAAGAATGAATGTGTTTCTGCAGACTGAGCCAGTGGTAACCTTGTTCCACCGATGCTGTGCGCTGCTTCCTGACCGCACCAGTGTCAACGCGCGTTCCCACGGCAATCCTAGCTTAAGGCGTCGCATGAATGAGGGCGCGCACACACGACTCTTCAGGGCACGTCGGCTCATTCGTGCACCCGCTTCCCGAGCGTTTACACGGAGCAGCTGCACACAACGTGAGCACAACACAGATGAGCTGCGTCCCGCAGCATCAGCAGACACACAACGATTTGCATGCTCGGGGACGCGCGTTTTTTCTTTCTCACTCAGCGCGCACCAGCTCACATCAGCATGCATGTGAGTTCACAGCATAAATGTGTGCCCGCTTTATAACTTATAAACAGGTGGCAATGAGCGCGCGCTCCAGACGGATGAGCGAACCATTTTCATATGGGGTTTCACGCTGCAGTACAGCTCAAACCCCGGTGTGGAGGAACTCTGTGACGTTTTCTGTCATTTCTGAACAGATCTCGTCCCCTCTCGCAGAAGTTCAGGAAATTCTGTTTTAAATGTAATTTCTAGAGTCTCAGAAGGAGAGGAAAACGAAAGGTCCCTCTCTCATCACTTCCTGGTCCCAACGAACTGGAAGATGAGATTTATTCTAGATTGTTAATTTCTGAACTGTGAGAAACAACACTCCATTAATGCGCTGAGCCGCTCTAATTCTGCTTTATCTGGACACCTGCTGCTGCTGAGCAGTTTGTACAGACAGGTGGCAGCAGTGCAACTCATGTGAACCGGTTGAGTGATATCAGCTTTTTTCCGTCAGCAGACCTACGTCACACATGTCAGTTTCTCACAGAGGCACACACATTTAACAAGCTGTGGGGGCGCTGTGGTTCTCCACACAGCAGCTCATTTAAATGTTTTTTGGAGTGTCGCATAGGCTCTTTGAATGTGACTCAACACTGACCTTGAGCTGCAGTATCATCAGGGTTTTTTGATTCACACAGACAGCAAGTGACCGTTGCATACATACTGGCAGGAGATGTATGCGCTCAACCCATGTGCCACATTGTGAGACAGATGCTGTGTGGGGCACACACAATCTGCTCTCCATTGGAGTAGGGTACACCTCATGTATTCCGAACAGGGGGCGGATGTGATGTCCGAAGACGGTCCTTTTCGGCACGGGGACCTGGGACCTTCCACCCAGAGCTATGGCTCAGACACGGCAGAAATCCTACGAGCGGCTGTGGACGTGTTGCAACACGAGAGAACGCTCAATGTCAATTATAATTATTGTGGAGCCACGGGACGACCCACCGCTGGGTGGACGTGCCTGCTCACAGCCTGTGGTCGTAATGCTTTTTCACCTTCCTCTCTCCCTCTGATATCACGGTTTTCTGAACCGAGCTCAGGAGGAGGGACTGGCAACTCTTCTGCCCCAAGTGCGTGAACGCATCGTGGTTCCTAGGCCTACGACATTTGTTATCAGGGCGCTCGTGGAACCTGCTGTGGAGGGAGGACACTCTCCTCCAGGCGGGAGGAACGATCAGGAGTTAATCAGAATAGGCCAGCACCTGTGGTCTGGCCGCTGTGTGGATCTTTTTGAGGAGATGGATCTCTCTCAAGATGTAGTGCGTACGATTCAGGATTCACGTGCTGCAACCACCACAGCGCTGTTCACATCAAGTGGTCAGTTTTTTCAACGCTGCTGTACAGAGAAAGGCATAGAGGCCTTTTTCATGTCCACTGGACGACATGCTGTCCTTTTCTACAGCAGTCGATGGACAGAAATCTGGCGTTCAGCACGATTATTATATGCTGCAGCCATGTTTTCTTCTTGTCTCAACGTTGTCGGAGACAGAACAACCTTTAATCATCCTCTGACGAAGCATTTTGATTCAGATTAAAATAGCAGCTGTGGGCCTGTTTGTGACACGGAAAACGCTCAGTGTCAATTATGGTTTTTCTCTGAGCCCACGAGACGAACAACCGCTGGAGGTGGATGCGTTTGCCCACAGCCCATGGACGAAAATGCTTCTGTACGTGTTTTTCTCCACCTCCTCTGATTTTACGGTTCTTGAACCAAGTTCAGGAGGAGAGATTGACAGCTCTCCTGGTGGCCCCCGAACTCGTGAGCGCACCATGGTTCTCAGTCCTGCAACGCCTGCTGTCGGGGTGCCTGTGGAAACTGCCGTGGAGGTAGGACGCTCTCCTTCAGGCAGGAGGAGCGACCAGGAGTTACCCAGAAATAGGCTAGCACCTGTGGGTCTGGCCGCTGAACGGATCCGCTTAGAGAGGATGGGTCTCCCACAGGATGTAGTGCGCACAATTCTGTTTTCACGTGCTGCATCTACCATAGCGATGTACACATCAAAGCGGACAGCTTTTCAGCGCTGGTGTACAGGGAAGGGTGTAGAGGCCTCCTCATGTCCATTAGGTGGCATGCTGTCCTTTCTGCAGCAGCTGATGGACAGAGATTTGGCGTCCAGCACGATTAAAACGTACACTGCAGCCATCTCTTCCTGCCACAAAGGTTTCGGAGACAGAACAGGTTTTAATCATCCGCTGATGAAGCATTTTCTAAAAGGTGTACAGAGACGCAGGCCTGTTTCACACCCACTTGTTCCACAGTGGGATTTAATACTGGTCCTGTAGGTCCTGATCAAAGCTCCATTTGAGTCTTTGGATCAGTTTCCACTTAAATTCTTGTCTCTTTAAACAGTCCTGCTGATGGCTTTAACATCCGCTAAGAGAGTGAGTGATTTATCTGCCCTCTCTATCGCTCCGTCATGTCTCAGAATTCAGGCTGACGACAGCCCAGCTGATTTAAGACCAATCCAGCTTTTATGCCTAAAACATCACAAGCTCTTTTAGATCAAGAGCGATATCGTTGGAGGGGTCGCCCCCCTTTCACACACAGATCAGAAGAAGTAGCATCTTTTCATCTCCTCTGTCCTGTGCGGGCGTTGACGTGTTACATAGCGTGCACAGCTGCAATGCGTCAACATTTGTTTGTGCATTATAGAGATGCATCTGTGGGTCGTCCATTATCCACCCAGCGCTTGTCACACAGGCTGTGTGAGGCCATTTCTGAAGTCTACAGAGCATCAGATTTAGAGCCTCCTGTCAACCTTAGAGCACACTCGACCAGAGGTATCGCATCTTCGACTGCTTTGCATAATGGTATGTCAATGCAGGACATTTGGCACTATGGCCGCGTGGTCAACACCCTGCTCATTTATTTGCTTTTATCTACGTAATGTGACGGCTCGTTCCATGACACACTCTGTCTTTAGTGTTTTACAGAATGAATATTGTTGTTTCATGGAAATCTGTCTTACTCACATCTGTCTGCATGCATTACAGTGTGAGATGTTATCAGTCACAAGTGGGGATTGTTATTTTGGTTCTATTGTCACTAATCAGTTCATTTGATTAATAATCAGCTCTCCTGTTATTATTAATCTGTTCATACGGTTCAGCCATAAACCGGTTGGTTCATGGCTCTTTTCAACCTTTTTCCTTCCCCGTTGAAGTTTTCCGGGGCGTTCATGCATTCAGAACGCATAGTTACACAACATGCGTCTGTGCATGGCACACATAATTATGCAATGCGTAATTACGCAAATGGGGAGTTGAGTGACAAGACGTTTTTTTTGGGCAAGCTTCTGCTTCATACGGTGGTCGAATGGACCCAGTGAGCCGAGGACAACATCTGCTTTGCCCTTAACCCACTAAGCGACAGCTCTTAAAGGGCGAAGCCTATATGAAATTGAACGTTGGTTACGTACTTTAACCCCAGATTCTATGAGTATAGGCGTAGCCCTTTAAGCGTCGGGCCTCACTGGCTCCTAAATGGCTGAAGAAAAAGCTATTTTTGGGAGCCGATTTCCCGCTCTTAATGTAATTTATACGGACCGGGTGGGGCCCACACAGCAGGTGGGCGTGGACTAAATTTTTCAGTGCAATGTTCCGCATATCGGGATAAACCACTAAGCGACAGCTCTTAAAGGGCTACGCCTATACTCATAGAATCTGGGGTTATAGTACGTAACCAACGTTCTCTTTATATCGGGGAAACAAAACAGCCACTGGCCAAAAGGATGGCCCAGCACAGAAGATCAACATCATCAGGCCAGGACTCTGCGGTCTACACTCTTCTCCAGGCCAGCGGTCACTCTTTCAGGGATGAAGATGTTCACATCCTGGACAGAGAGGAACGATGGTTTGAGAGAGGAGTAAAGGAGGCCATTTTTGTGAAAAGAAACCGTCCATCATTAAACAGGGGTGGAGGCCTCCGGGTTCAACTGTCCCCCTCTTACAATGCTAATATTGCTAGTATCACTCAGCCCTCTGTGAATAGTAAACACCCATCAGTGTGCTAATGATCCATTGTTAGGCTGATGGTCCTTCTTGAGCATGTGATCAGCTGGTTTTGGTTGTCAGCAGCAAAACTGGTTGATCCACTCTGAGACGGTGCTATTTAAGAGACTGAGCTGAATACAGCACCTCAGACTGAGGAAGTCTCTCGAATGAGAGACGAAACGTTTCTACATTTTTTGTTGTTTTGCTTTGTTTTGTTTTTTTGAATGTCCAGAGGACCAGATTTAACTTTTTTAGATTCACCTAATAAACTTAAAACATTTACAATCTTTAACAGGACTCCAGTTTTGTTGACAAGTTAGTTTTGTTTATGTTTCCATGGCAACATCAGAAAGCAACAAATGTCCTCTTCTCTCTGTAAATGTAATTCATTTTTCTTTTTGGATTTTTTTTTGTTTTGCATGTATGCATGCCAGATGCTTTTATAGTTTATATGGATTTATATTTTTTGTAAAAAGACGAAAATGCTTATGTTGTAAGTTACCCGACTGTGTGACACGAAGATTAATCAAGTGGCAAGAAAATAAAAAGGGAAGGACGTTTAGTGCACCTGTCAGTTTCTGCATCTTAACCTGCGAACATGGTAATCAATATTTCATTTTCATTTTCTAGAAAAACAGTACATTTTCTTAAGATTCATCCATAAAATCAGTTGTTAAAAATCTCCCTGGTTACTGTTCTACCTAACAATGTGATGGAATTTCCTCTCTTGCATTTGCAAGACCAATAAAATCAAAGAGAAAATGACTGCTTCAAGTTATTCCTGCTAAAGCTACAAGCTGCAGAAACATGAGGTGGTCTTTTATATTTTGATTTTGTCTTATAAATACTGACACAGTGAATTCTGCTGTCTGTGTCTAACGCTTGAGATTAGGTTTGAATCATTTCAATACTTTGTGAAAAAACATAAATTTTACTACAGTAAGTCCCAATATACATATTGGGCAAATACTGTGTATACAGTATATACAGTATGAAGGTTTAGACTGGAAGGAAAGTGGACTTTCTTTTTCCCATGGCTGTATTTCCTCCGTCATGTTTCTGCATGCCCACTCTCACTAACAGCACACAGAAACAGTTAAAAGCCAAGGTTACAGTATATACAGAATGTCTGACACATATCCTCAGTCCTCGTTCTGTTTCGGGCCTGTGGTGGTCCGATCCGCTTCCTCTGATTTCACTCTGCCCAGTTAAGGTTGTACATGTGAGCAAATAAACAGAGTAAATGCTGCTGCAGCACTCCTAATTCCAAGCAAACCAGTGCAACTGTAACACATGAGGCAAATGTGCACGGGCACGCAAACACACGCTCTATATTACTCTGTTAAACAGACAGATTGCACCGGTAATCACCACTGAAAGATACATAAACAGAGCAGCTGAGTTCTGTACCTAACTCCCCCTCCACACGCCTCTTCAGCACTGAGTCTGCATGAAAACCTTAAGTGGTCCTGAAAAGGCTTGTTTATGGGCTCGACTTACACTGTTTGATCCAAGAGCTTACCCATGCATGCATGCATGGACACACACACACATGCTGGAAAATAAAACACGGAGGAGGCAGGAATTAGCAGGAATAGCCTAGAAGAAAAACAAAATAAAGAAATAAACAAGGTCTAACTGCGAGGACTTCTCAGCACCACTCAACAGAGAATGGAGGTGGAAAATCTGACAGATGAGGTTGGTGGAGGAGAGGCATGGAAGCAGGTGTGTGTGGGGTTTTGATATAAAGTGATTCATACAGAAAGTGAAATGACTGGACAAAACGGAAAGGAAGTAGCTCGGGAGAAAGACCAATCTGCAGCATCTGATGCTTGAGTTTTCCGAGGAGCTGATTAATGTCAGAATAAACTCACCGTCCGGCCAGTTTACATTGCAGGCTTTCTAACATGCCAGTAAGTTTACCAGTTCTCCACTTTTCAAACATAACAGAGTCAAAACGCATAAATGCACACCATGTTTTTAGTGCACAGGCACAAAGAGGCAGGGGGCTTTTCAGTGGTGCATGGAGCCAGAGATCTCCTCTGGTCTACAACAAACATAATATCTCCAGTTTTTGCTTCTCTCCTTTGGCTTTCTGTCAAATTCAGAACAGAGTTTAACTCTTACCTCTAACATTCAGAGCTCCTTGCCAAGCACTTAAATTACATCTTATTCCATATTTTCCTAACAGAGCATTTCGCTCTCAGACTGCAGGTTTACTTGTGGTTCCTAGCGTTTTCAAAAGCAGAATGAGAGGAAGATCTTTCAGTTATCAGGCTCCTCTCTTGTGGAACCAAATTCCAGTTTCTGTCCATGAGGCTGACACATTTTCTACTTTTCAGATTAGGCTTAAGTCCTTTGTTATAAATCCTATAGTTAAGGTTATCAGTAATGATGGCTGTCTGACACTTCAATACAAGCTTCAAACTCAAGTCTACGTTTTCTTTAAACCACTGCTTTGAAGTTTACTTTTGTGCAGAAAAAGACACGTGACCGATGATGTCCAAAGCACTGCTTCAGTCTCCTGAGTGAATTATTTGACCAATTCAAACCACTTGGTACTGCTTGTGTGAGGCTCTTTGCTGTGTGCAATTCACCAGGTTTGTTGGTGCATAAAGGGACCATACCACAACCCAAAATAACGTCCAAAATGTGAGTACAATGATGAGAGAGGCTCTGGTAGCTTTGTGACTGAGTGATGTGGTTTTGTTATCCTGAAGCTGTGGGTTCAAGCCCAGGTTGTGTCACATATGGCATCTTTCATCCAAATTTTCTTGCTGAGGTGACCTCTGAAGAAAGGAGCAGCTGACAGAAAAACAACATGAGGGTTTGTTTTCCTTGTAATTATCACTTTGTTTTCTTTAACACCATCATGGTCAAAAATAATAAAAGAAAAGAAGCCATTCTAAACTGTGGGAACACTTTCAACTGATTCATATCCCTGACTAGAACCGTTAGTGTGGCAGATAGTCTTCATACATCCATGATGAATTTGAAGTCAATTAAATTCATTATAATGATGTATGTATTCATTTGTTTGCACATTTCAGTGGACACAGTTCTAGTGCTTGTTGTGTTTCCAGTGACGTGTAATATTAATAACAAGTCATTAATGGAGACCCTTCAAAATCCAGCAAGAGGGAAAACCATACCTGCCCACACCAGCCTCATCAGTGCTACGTCAACATGTGTTCTCAACAGTTGGAGAAGTCATCAGCAAAAACAAACCATCTCTGTCCAAAACAGTGTAAAAATATTGTTTGTTAATTAAAAAAACTCTCTGAATCGCTACACCATTATCTTAATCACCCCTAGCCTTAAGAGCAGAAATTTCAATGGTAATTAAATTGGAAATGAAAGCTGCCCTCGCTGAGGATCTCGCCAAGGATTTCGCCAAGGATCTTGCCGAGGATCTCACCTTTATTAAGAGTGAGCTCCAAGCTGTGAGAGCGAAGGTGGCTAACAGCATCACTGAACTCTAAACTGAAATAGACCAGGTGAAACTAACTGTTAAAGATGTCAAAAATGGACTGTCTACCTGGTCAGATGAAGTTGACACACTGCACACCACCGTGACTGCACTGAAAGATGAGATAAATGGGCTGAAAAAGAAATACAAGGATGTGGAAGGACGTGTAAGGTGCAACGTGAGGATCCTAGGTGTCCCGGAGATGCTTAGGATTGGACAGAGTCAAGCTCCACAACAGAGGTGCTAATCTGCTCACTGAAATCCTACAGCTGGACAATAAGCTGCTGATTGACCTCTCACACCGGACACCGGGCAGAAGGAATCCAGGTGATAATGTCACAAATCATGTCCCATAGATTATATTTTATGTCACCCTGATCACCCTTTAAAGTTTGCTATAGATCTTTTCTGTAAGTTTCATTTATTCTGTCCGCTCCTGTAATGTTTATTTATACATGTGCGTTATAGTTTGTCCTCTTTGCATGCTCGTTGAGGGTGATGCCATAATTGTTTAGTTTTGTCTTCAATGCAGCCAGCAGCAGCTGATTAGAATTTAAATGGCTGCACCTGTTTCTCTCACCCTTTAAAAGCTGCACTCCTTCTCTTCTTCGGTGCCCGGTAGTTGAAAACAGTTCACTGCAAGTAGATACCTCGCATTCATGACCCTGCCTTGTTTCCCCATAGCCATAGTGTATCCTTGTCTTAGTTTACCTGTCTCCTCATTCCTGTCCCGCTCCTGGTTCCTGTCCTTACCTCTTGGCTTGACCTCCCGGCTCCTGGACCCACAACTTACCTGGACATCGTCTCTCGCTCGACCCATTGGATTACTATGCCTTCTGCCTTCGGTTCTGACCCTCACCTGCATGTAGATGAACAGATGCTGAGATATATTCATCAATTAAAACGGATT
>NC_056501.1:34426646-34454945 GCF_014905685.2 Nematolebias whitei | reverse complement strand
GGTTTTGACCTTAGGCTTAGTTTCGACATCAGGTTAAGTTCACTACATGCACGACAACGCCTCCTCGTCATATCCTCTGGTTCCTCCTGTCTTCTGCTCTCTGGTTTTGGACCCAGGCTCATTTGACCACGTCTCTACACTCAACGGACTCACCGCCCACCTGTCTCTTGCGGCTGCAGCCCCTCAACAGACTCAGCCTCTCCTGCAGCAATCCGGATCAGTTTGGACCTCTTCAGTCTCCAGAACCCCCAAGATCATCTGAGATGGTTAGTGGTCTTCCATATTCTGACTTTTTGCTCTTCAATATCTCCTGCACGACCACTAACCAATCTCTGCCTCATAGACTCGTTCCTGATCCAGAACCCAAACCAGTACTAGAAACGGTCCAATCTGCAACACATCATCTTGAAAATATCATTTAATTTTGATCTTGTGTGGTGATTTTGGTCCAACCGTAAGGGGGTTTGTTAAAGATAAGCCAAGAGTTATTGTAGCTAAACTGCACTACTATCATCAAGACTGCCTGGAAATATTACGGCGTGCATGCAGCCGCAGCCCACTCTGCTTCAAGAAATCGCAGATCATCATCACAGCAGATTATGATCCAAGCATGGCCAAGGCTTGGGTGGCATTTACAGAAGTGAAGAGGCAAGATGTTTGCCATGGGCTACCTTTTCATGCATTTCTTCACATTACACACAATGGGGTAGGAAAGGAGTTCATTGACCCGGATAACGCCTCGGTCTATGTTAAAAAGAATTTCATCTCGGCAGCGGGTGGCAAGGATGGGAAAATTCAGTAAGGCTTCCCTTATCAGCTTTTACTTTTTCAAGTTAGTTTGGCCTGTGCTGTGGCTGCTCAACTGGCAGCCCGGGGGCCTAGTCAGCCCCCCCCCACACCCAACCCCCACCCCCACTGGCTGGCCCACTATATGCATTCTGGCATCTATCGGTTTACAAATTAAATCCTGTATCTAATCTATATCTATACACCTATAAACCTATATCTAATCTAACTTTCATCTAAAAAAAGTCTAGAGAAAATAGTGCCAGTCAGTTGCGTGAACATTTGCAAATCTGTTTAAAGAGTTTCAGTCTGGTTTTAGAGCTCATCGCACAGAAACAGGACTGGTGAAAGTTGCTAATGATATTCTCATGGCCTCAGACAATGGACAGGTGTCTATACTGGCCCTGTTAGACCTCAGTGCTGCATTTGATACAGTTCATCATAATATTCTATTACAGAGGCTTGAATGTAATACTGGGATTACAGGAACAGCTCTAAAATAGTTTAAATCATATTTATCTGATAAATTTCAGTTTGTAAATGTAAATATTGAATCTTCTTCATACACCAAAGTTAGTCATGGAGTTTCTCAAGGTTCAGTGCTTGGACCAATACTCTTTACCTTATATGTGATTCCATTAGGTAATTAAGGTAATTGAACATGGACTTTGTTCCATTAGGTAATGTTGTTAAACAGCACAAGATAATTTTTTATTGTTATGCTGATGATACACAGTTACCTGTATATTTGTCCATGAAACCCAATGAATCCAATCATTTACTTGGACTACAAGCGTGTCTTAAAGACATAAAAACCTGGATGACCCTTAATTTTCCACTTTTAAACTCTGACAAAACTGAGGTTTTGGTTTTTGGACTTGAGCATTTTAGGAATTAATTTTTCAGTCTTTCGCCCTCCCTGAATGGCATTAATCTGGCCTCAAGCTCTAATGTTAAAAATCTTGGTGTTATTTTCTATCAGGACATGTATTTTAACTCCCACATTAAAAACGTTACCCGAACCGCCTTCTTCTGCATAATTTCATTAAAATTGGAAACATCTAAAAATGATGCAGAAAAACTGGTTCATGCTTTAATCATGTCTAGACTGGACAACTGCAATGGATTATTATTTATTTATTTTATTTTTAACCTTCTTTTTTCCAGGATAAAAAAACATTGAGATTAAAAAACTCTTTTTCAGTGGAAACCTGGCCAAGAGGCAGCAACAAATACAACACAAAAAAATACACAGTTAAAAGAAAATGTCAAACTATAAAAACAGGTACTATAAAATAAGGTAGCTATAAAAACAGGTACATGTCATTGAATTGACCTCAGTAACTTTTAGTTTGGATGTAAAAGCAATGAGTGAGATTAATTCAGTCAATCAGTGTTTCTTGTAGCAAGTTCCAAGAACAGTGTGCAGAGTGAACGAAAGCCTTCTTATCCAATTCAGTCGAAGCAAAAGAGACAGAAAAAAGCAGCAAATCGTGTGAGCGAAATGTATGAGTCAACATTTCTCAGTGCAATTGCAGTACAAATGTAGACCAGCAGGAGTCCAAGCTGTGCCTTGTAAATAAAAGTTAACCAATGGGAGTTCCTTCCAAAGTAGTCAGACCAGGCCATGCCACTGAGTATAAATCACAATGGTGTGATGACATTTTGCAGTTTGTAATGAACCTCAGAGCAGAGTGGTAGACAGGGTCAAGCCTCTTAAGACATTGTGAGGAAGCAATCATATACAAAAGATCTCCATAGTCCACCACAGACACCAAAGCTGCTTTTTAGCACTATATGAAAAACACAACTTATTTTGAAAATAAAAGTCCAGCTTCAAGTTTAACCTTTTCACAAGACTTTCCACATGGGGTTTGAAAGCGAGGGAATCATCAATCAAAATACCCACATATTTATTTGTGTGAACCAACTCTATTTCATTTCCACTGCAAGAGAACACAGAGGGGACCTTTTGTGGACCTCTGGATCTGGAAAAATACATCAATTTAGTTTTATCTGTATTAAGGAAAAATTTTAAAATTAATAAAGAGCATTGGATAGTAGCAAAGTCTTTTTGTAATAGTTCAATAGCCTGAGTAGGAGTGGATCCAGTGCAATAAATAACTGTGTCATCTGCATAAAAATGCAAATTAGCATCAGACACATTCTGTCCCAATTCATTTATATAAATTATGAATAGAAGAGGACCTAATATAGATCCCTGTGGTACCCCCTAATGAACTGTTACAACTTCAGAATACAAATTTTCACATTTAATACATTGTGTCCTATTCCTGATATAATTTGTGAACCAAGCAACAACTTGATCCGAAAAACCAGAGTCCTGCAGCCTGGCTATCAATATTTCATGGTCTACAGTATCAAATGCTTTTGACAAATCAACAAAGAGAGCCGCACAACACTGTTTCTTATCAAGAGCGACAACAATATCGTTAACCACCTTCAAAGCAGATTTTATGGCACTATGCCTCTTTCTAAAGCCTGACTGAAAGGATGAGATGAAAGTATTGTGAGATAAAAAAAATCCTTAACTGATAGCCGACTCTATAAGAAATCCGGTCTCTCAATTCACAAGGAACTCTATGCGAACCACGTCATCCAATATAAGGACAGTATTTCTCAAGCCAAATCCAGCTACTTCTCTGACATCATCAGTTCCAGTGTTGGCAATTCAAAGACTTTGTTCTCTCTCCTTAACTGTTCAGTCTCATCTCCTAACTCATTACCCTCTCACATGGTTTCCACAGAATTTTGCAACTCTCTGATGTCCTATTTCAATGAAAAGATTCTTTCAATTCATAAACACCTTGGACCTAATACCGCCCCCAGCATCTATGTTGAACTCCCCCCTCCCTCCCTCCCCTTCTCTGTCTTCTCCCTCCCCTCTGCTGATGACATTGCTGACATTATCAGCAAGTCTAAGTCCTCATCCTGTCAACTTGATCCATTTCCAACAGTTCTTGTTAAATCCCGTCTCCCGTCTCTGCTCCCCATCATGACTAACATCATCCACTCCTCCCTAACCTCTGGCATTGTTCCCACAGCTTTCAAATCTGCTGCCATCACCCCCATCATCAAGAAACCAGGTCTTGACTTTACCAACTTCAGTAATCTTCGTCTGTTCTCTAATCTGCCCTTTATTTCCAAGGTTCTTGAAAAAGTCATTGCTAGTCAACTTCACTCTCACCTATCCAACAATAACATTTATGAAGAGTTTAAATCTGGTTTTCGCCCCCACCATAGCACCGAAACAGCTCTAATAAAAATAACCAATGACCTTCTTCTTGTTGCTGACTCTGGTCTTCTGTCTATCCTCATTCTACTTGATCTAATTTCTGCCTTTGACACAATCTGTCATTCTATCCTCCTCAACAGATTAACCTCCAGACTGGTTCAAATCGTATCTCTCTGACCGCACTCAATTCATTCAGCTTAAATCCTTTCGTTCCTAGTCTCCCCCCATTTCCACGGGTGTCCCCCAAGGCTCTGTCCTTGGACCCCTCCTCTTCATCATTCACCTGCTTCCTCTATGTCACATCTTCCGCAAATTTGGTGTCCATTTCCACTGTTATGCTGATGACACGCAGCTCTACTTGTCAACAAAACCAAACTCCACCCACCCACCCTCCATCCTCACTGACTGTCTCAATGAGCTAAATCATTGGTTTTCTAACAATTTCTTGCAACTAAACAGTAACAAAACAGAACTCATTCTTGTCGGTACCAAAAACTATTTCAAAATCAGAACATCTTCTCATCCCCCTTAACAACTCTATGCTTACCCCCTCGCCTCAGGTCAAGAGTCTTGGTGTCATCCTCGACACCACTCTCTCCTTCACTTCACACATCAACAATGTTACTCGGTCTGCCTATTTCCATCTCCGAAATATTAACCGTCTCTGCCCTTCTCTCACACCCCGCTCCACAGCCATCCTTGTGCACAGTCTTGAGACTTCTCGGATTGACTACTGCAACTCCCTTCTTTATGGACTCCCCAACAAATCTCTCCAGAAGCTGCAATTGGTCCAGAACTCAGCTGCCCGTGTCATCACTCAAACCTCCTCCTATAACCACATCACTCCAGTCCTGCAGCAGCTCCACTGGCTCCCGGTTAAATCATGCATCGTCTTCAAAATTCTTCTTCTCACTTTCAAAGCTATCCACAACCTTGCCCCTCCTTACCTATCTGACCTCCTACACATCTCCATCCCCTCTCGCTCTCTCAGATCCTCCTCTTCACTACACCACCATGTACCCTCTGCCCGCCTCTCCACCATGGGGAGCAGGGCCTTCACCTGCTCTGCCCCTCATCTCTGGAACTCTCTAACCCCTGACTTAAGAAACATCACCTCTCTTTCTATATTCAAGACTGCTCTGAAAACACATCTCTTTAGACTCGCTTATCCTTAACTTTGCTGTATGTATTTTATATTCTTTATGTATTTTATATTTTGTATGTATTTTATATTTCAATTTATTCCTGCTGATCTTTGCAGTGTGCTTGTTGTTTGTTTTTACACAATCTTTCTGATATGTTTCTTACTGTAAAGTGTCCTTGGGTGTCATGAAAGGCGCTTTATAAATAAAATGATTATTATTACTATTATTATTATTATCCATCCATTATCTTTACCCGCTTATTCCATTTTGGGTCACGGGGGTCGCTGGTGCCCATGTCCAGCAATCACTGTGCGAGGGGCAGGGTACACCCTGGACAGGTCGCAAGTCCATCACAGGGACACGTAGAGACAAACAAGACAAACAACCATTCACTCTCTCACTCACACCTAGGGACAATTTAGAGTTACCGATTAGCCTAACATGCATGTTTTTGGTCTGTGGGAGGAAATCGGAGTACCCGGAGAAAACCCATACATGCACGGAGAGAACATGTAAACTCCACCCAGAAGGCCACTGGACCGGGATTTGAACCAAGAACCTGCTCGCTGAGAGGCAGCGGCTCTACCAGTTGCGCCACCGTGCTGCCACCTGCTCAGACAGTGTTTGTAAAAAAATTATCAGGCTTTCTTCAACATTAGGTGGCTGCTCGGTATGTTATACACCTCTAATACATACGGTCACAACTGTGATGAAGTCATATTCTCATTGGATGCTGAAAAAGCATGTGACCAAGTGGAGTGGGATTACCTCTTCAAGGCTTTAAAACTATTTAAATTTGTTCCTAAATTCATATAATGGGTGAAGTTGATTATATATATATATATATATATATATATATATATATATATAGATAGATAGATAGATAGATAGATAGATAGATAGATAGATAGATAGATAGATAGATATATAGATAGATATGTATATATCACCCCAATGGCGGCATTCCGCACTAACTGTAACATATTAAGCTACCTCAAATTGCAATGTGGTAAGAGACAAGGGTGCACATTCTTACTGCTGCAATTTGCGTTAGTGATAGAACCACTAGCTGTAGCTTTATGGCAAAACTCCATAATTAAAAGTATAAATCAACTAAGTACAAAGCACAAAGTTTCTTTATACTGTATGCCATTTACATGCTTTTGTATTTATAGCAGATCCTCTCACTAGCATTCCTGAGTTACTTACTTTGCTTTCAAATTTTATGGAGAATATCTGTCTATAAGTTTAATCTTCAAGAAAGCAAGCTGATGCCTGTAACCGCTATAAAAAAGAAAATTTTGGGGACTGTTCCATGTACAAGTAAAATTAGTTTAAAAAAAATTAATAGTTGACGTTTGGATAACACAAGACTACAAGAACCTCTATAAGGCTAATTATCTACCTGACATGGCAAGACATTGCTAGATGGCAAACCATACCTCACACTCTGGGGTGTAAAATAAACTCTGTCAAAATATTATACCTAAATTTCTGTACCTATTTAATAGCCTGCCAATCTTACTTTATAAATCATTATCTTCCAACCTGAACAGCCAGCTATCAACATTTATTTGGAATAAAAAGCACCCACGGATTGCTTGGAAGATCTTGCCCTGCAGGCTTGGAGGCATGTCACTTCCTAATTTCATGCTCTATTGGGCAGCTAATATCAGACCTCTACTATTCTGGTTAAGAATGGCTACTCCTGCTCGCAATTGGATGGCTTTGGAGAGGGCCTCAATTAGATCCAGTTCCCCCTCTGCATTACTCTGCTCTCAGTGGCCTTTTAACAGTCAGTTTCAACTTATACTTCTAACCCAGTTGTGATCTGGACAGTCAAGATCTGGAATCATCTCAGGAGGGCATTTAACTATACAGAGTTACTGTCTGTGGCACCAGTGTCAAATATTCATGTTTACTCCCTCATTTGCTGATACAGCTTTTGATCACTGGGACTTGAATGGAGTACAGTAGTCCCTCGCTACTTCACGGTTCAACTTTTCGCGGACTCGCTCTATTGCGGTTTGTCAACGTACAATAAGATTGTACAAAAAAACTGTATAATACAGTACAACACACGATTGTCAACTTTATAGTAATATTGTATTCACGTGGTTTGGAAAAAGTAAAAAAAAAAAGAATAAATAATTGGGACAGGCACCTATTTTGTTGTTTTCCTTCAATAAATCTACACTGTAATCACCATTCTAAAGGAATACATTTCCTTTTGGGAACTTTTTTCCCCATCCAGATTTGGACTCAATCGACAACCTCTGGTCCCACGCTGGCCATTTGAAGCCCCCCCCCCCCCCAAAAAAAATAAATAAAATAAATAAAGTGCTGTGGTGCTCAAGAGCTGCACAGAACTGGACCAGAACCAGACTCCCAGACTTATCGGTGAACCCGAGAGGACCCGCCAGCCCACAAGGACCCCCGAGCAGGCCAGCGCTGCCCGTAGGTCTGGCATTCCACCGGGACTTTTTTAATCCAGATTTGGACCCAGACTGGAACCGAACTGCTGTTTCTACGGAACTGGTCAGTAAAATTTGGGGTTATTGTTCAGCTAAACTTACATAGGTTTAAGAGTTTAGAACATTGTGGGCTTGGTCGCTGCAGGGTAGCTCTGCCAAACTGGAAACAAGCAGCTCACTCAAATTAAAATTTTAAGTTGAGTGAATAAACATTAGGGCAGCATGGTGGCACAACTGGTAGAGCTGCTGCCTCTCAGCGAGCAGGTTGTAAATGAGTCCTTGAGGCTCAATGGGATTTACCTGTCTAAATAAAGGTTGAATGAAAAAAAGGTTACCCTGGTTCAAATCCCGGTCCGAGGGCCTTTCTGGGTGGAGTTTGCATGTTCTCTCTGTGCATGCATGGGTTTTCTTCAGGTACTCCAGTTTCCTCCCACAGACCAAAAACATGCATGTTAGACTGATTGGTAACTCTAAATTGTCCCTAGGTGTGAGTGAGAGAGTGAATGGTTGTTTGTCTCTATGTGTCACTGTGACGGACTGGAGACCTGTCCAGGGTGTCCCCTGCCCCTCACACAATGATTGCTGGACATGGGCACTGGCAACCCCCGTGATCCAAAATGGAAGAAGTGGGTAAAGATAAAGGATGGATGGATGAATGAATAAACACTATCAAGTTATCTTTATTAATAAACTCTTGCTAAATAAACTTTTGCTTTAGTTTAGTTGATTTAAATATATTAGTTTACTGAAGTGCTTTGGTATGTTGTTTCAACTCAGAAATCAGTCAATTAAATTTAAGCATAAAAAAAAATACTAAAAGAATTACTGTCCAGTATAGGTTCCTACTTCACGATATTCACTTATTGGGGGGAGGGGGGGGGGGTGCGCTCCAGAACCTATCCCCCATGATAAACGAGGGACTACTCTAGTACTCACTGGGAACAAAGTCAAAAAGTAAGTAGTTTTATTTTGCGGGGAACAGAGGATAACCAGGGATGGGAGGATCCGCACAGAACAATAGATGATGAGTTTGTGGTATTCAGGTTTGATTAGTAGTAATTTGCAAAACTGCACTTATTACTTATGGAGGAGGTCTTACTGGTTGTGTTCTTCTTTTTAGGTACAAGGAAACAAGGTTAGGATTCCAGGTCAAAGAGTTGAAGAGAGACTCTCAGGTAAGTGGCTCATTCACAGCACTGAGAGTAGGAGAGCAAGCAGACAGGCTGAAGGCTGAGTTAAAAAGGTTTTAGTAAGGTTCTTAAAGGGCTTTGAGGATAACCTCTCATAGGAGAACAATTCAGGTGAGGACAAGGTACCAGTCTGGCTTGATACCCTCAAGGATTTTGTGGGGAAATATGTAAGCATAAGGGTTTACTCTAGAGAAATTATTATCATGAACAGCTTAGAGCGTTGTCAACTGATTGTCATTGTGTAGCAATCATTAGGCCAACAAGGACTCATGGTCCAACATCCTTTGGTAGGATGGATGGTAGAGGTCATTAGGAACAACTGAGGGCCAACCAACACCACCCACTCATAGGACTTGCAAAATGTGGTTAAGAGAGAGAGCCAAAATAAAAATCCCAACAGCATGCACACATATACACCAATGCACAGTTTTGATCTGTACTGTCAGTAAACTTAAAAGTCTGCAGAGGAATAGAAGGCCTCAAAAAGTGTGCCAAAAAAGAAACGCTACCATGCTTACCGACAACCACTCACATGCTAACAAATATAAACACAGAAGCTCATCTCACCAAGATGTCATCAGTTTTAATATGAGACTTGCAAAACTGGAGGTGACAAATGACTTGGCACCGTTTTATGCTCCTTAACAATTCATCCTGTACACCCCTCCCCCCACAGAGAGAGAGACTGCTATAGTAACAGGGTTGTGTTGGTGCACAAAGTCAGACGCTGCTCTGAGCTTCATAACGTCACTGACATGTCTTGATGTGGACCCACTATAATCACCATGTGCATGGAGTGGAGAACATTTAGTGGTCAAACGGAGTGACAGAGAGCAGAAAGATGGGAAAAAAGAAGTGTTGGTCTTTTGGACAGACCTGTCCAGCAGAGAACAGTGATGCTACTTCAAAGCCCCTTCCAGATCCCTCACTCTTTAAATCCGAGTTCATCACATTCTTATGCTCCTTTCTCAACCACATACACAGTTTTAGCAATCACATGTGGCTTTTTAGACAGGGTTGACAAACGAGGCTTTCCTGTGAGTATCAGCTTCCAAAGCCACCTTCCCTTTCTCAGGGCACTTTTTGCTATAATGCTCTTGATTTTTTCAGTTTGGCTTACCTTTGGGAAATGTAATAATTTCATGCTGGTGATGCTCTACTGGACTGCTTTGGGTGAAGAAAGATAAAACGCACCCCACAACAACTATTTATAGGTTTACATCTTAGAACCAGATGTCACAGAGAGTTATTTTCACGCTCCATTCAAGTTTGTAGTTCTTGGCCTCTGTTAGAGAAGTGGGGAGAAACTGTGTTTATATTTTTATTTACCTTTTTTCTACTGGATTGTTGACCGTTTATGTCATTTTGTTTGTGGTTAAATGTTTATGTTCCTTTTGTTTACATGTTATGGCTAATGGTTTTTAGTAGAACACCATTTCGGGAATGTTTGCTTTGTCATTTCCAAGTTTTTGGCATGTCAAAGAAATGAAAGGTCACAACTGGAGAGACAGTTATAACTAGATGACACTCAGGATGTAGGCTCTATGTGAATAAGGGTTATAATTAAAGGAATAGCATATTTTAAACAAATGTATGTCTCCTGCTGCCAAAGTGTCAAACTTGGATTATTTAATCATGAGAAATAAAGAATACATATGACATGATTCGATCACTAAATAGACCCCAGATGGCAGAACCGAAGCACAGACAGATAACCGGGTTACAAAAGTAAACCTCTTTATTGTCTTTGCAGGGGAAAAGGAAGTGGAGCTAGGTTCTGCCTTGATGTTGGAGCTGGGGAGACACGCCGTGTGGTTCTGGGTTCCGGAGGACGTCTTGAGGAGAGGATGGTGAGTACCTTTGTTGGTTTGTTGGAGCTTCACGGAACAGAGAGTGCAGGAGCGGGTTGGAGGTAGATGAATGGTTGAAGGGACATTCCATAGGAGGCTCCTGCCTTGGTGTTGAAGCCTTGGAGGGCCCGAGATGAATCTTGACGTGGAAGTCAAAAAAACTGAAAAAACAACGAAGCGTGGAAGCTTGTTAGATAAATATTGTCAGGAGACAATAACAGGCTGACCATTACTTTACCATGTAAAGGGTAATGTCCCAGCACTGGAGAAGAGCCTGGCTGCAGCTTTTATGGAAGGAGCCGAACCCATTCTCCAGAGCAGGCGGCAGGTGGAGATGATCATCAATTAGCTCGGTGCAGCAGCTGTGGGAGATGGTTAGTGGCAGAAAAGAAACCAGAACTCCCACAACATACACAAGAAATCACACAAGATGTAAAAATATAATGGTAACACTTTACAATAAGGTACACAAAATTTGATTAACTACTGGGGAACGCATCAGGAACAAATCAGGAGCTAATGGGTAGTTAACCAGTACTTACTGAGGAGCACACAGCCAAGCCTCATTAGGGGACTACTGGTTAGTTACATTGTAAATGAAGAAGAACTAACCAAGAACTAATGGGTAGTTATCGAGGAAACCAAAGAGGAATGAATCAGGAACTAATGGGCAGTTAACCAGTACTTACTGGGGAACACACAGCCAAGTCTTATTAGGGGACTACTGGTTTGTTGGGGATTTTATGAAACTTGACTTAGTTGACAACTAATATTCCATGTGTAAAATGTGTACTGCTGTCTGTTTAAATTCAGTCAAAATAAATAATAAATGTCTCTATGTTAGGATTACACAAACAATGCGGAAAAAAGAAACTTAAAGTTCCAAGAGGACAAGAATAAAAATACACTAAAATACCTAAAAGTAATTTGTCTAATCTAATGTTTAAGAACTTGTCTATTTGAAGGAGAAGAACAGAATTGGGAAGGAAATGATAAAAAAAAGTCTAATTTGGGAACATATAGAAAGACATAATGTCCAACTTGAAAACTGAACAAGCAAAAACAGAGAAGTGAAGAAATTCAAAAAGATGAAAGAGCAGAGAGGACAGGAGGGATGGAAACCAACAGATGTCCATTATGTTTCTGGGGTTTAACTTCAGGGAAATTACCTCATCGTGATACTGCTCCAGAGGGCTACGGCCATGTTGATTTTGCAGTGGTAAAACACACACACACACACACACACACACACACACACGCATGCACGCACACACACACACACACACACACACACACACACACTGTTGAATTGTGGCCAATATCATCACTTCCTGCTCGAATCACTTCCAGATTAAATGACATCACCTCTGTCAGGTTAATAAGAGGAACTTGTACATCACACCTTTCCACCAGAGGGCAACACACTGATCTATCTTTCTTTCTATGACATAGAGGGGTTTTTTTTAATTATTTTTCCAGCTCCTTCAGTGAGAGAAACTATCCTCACATCACACCATGGGTGCAGCACAGAACTGACAGATTTACACTCCTGTCGCTGAAAGCCACAAGGCTATGGGCCCAGCTGGACTCTAAAATGCCCCTTATTACGGTTTGGGTAGTCTGCAGAAGTACGGGAAGAGGCCATTGGAAGGCCAGTGGTTTATATATTATATACTTTGTACTAATATGTCAGCGAAAATATATGGGTTGAGGTAACACTGCCATGCCAATAACCGAATACTGCAACAGGCTGATGTGAGGCTGTGAAATGTGAAAATGACTGTTTTCTGAAGTTCCCCGGTGACTGTAGGCTCACTATGAATGTAACACACAAAAAAATCGGTGCTGGTATATCTAATAAAACGCAAGTTACAGACAAGAGTAGAAATTTCAGCCTGGGGTTAGGATACAGTCATATGTACTGTTGTAAAATGAAATGAAAATGAAACCTTTATTATCATTTTCCAGGTAGATAAGTTGAAGAATCTAAACTAAGAGAGGAACCAAACAACTTTCTCCACCCGCCTAGAGCTAATTTTTGGTCACTTTGAAGAACCTGAGTCAGCATCCGGGTCACGTGGTCACATGACTTACAATATAAACTTGTTTTTTTCTTTTACCAAAATTATAGAACCATGTCAAGTCATTAAACGTCTGATGCATCCATACACAAAAATAAAGTACAAAAGGAATAAGTCATCACATGCACTGAGAACGGGACATTTGCAGAGTTCCAGTGTTGCTATGGAAACGTGTACACAAAAACTGATGTGTGATAATTGTGCACATTTTAGAGTGGCCTTTTATTGTGGTCAGCCTAAGGATCACCTGTGCAGTCATGCTGTCTAATCAGCAGCTTGATATGCCACACCTGTGAGGTGGATGGATTATCTCAACAAATGACAAGTGCTCACTGACGCAGATTTAAATTAATTTGTGAACAATATTTGAGAGATACAGGCCTTCTGTGTACATAGAGAAAGTGTTAGATATTTGAGTTCAGTTAATAAAATATAATAGAATGTTACTAATCCCGCAGGAAATTGTTGTGCCAGAGTTTCAGTACAAAGGAACATACACAAGGAATCCCACAAGATATGAAAAATAACATAAAATATAAAATAGAGAATATAAAAACGCCAACAATAAAGTTCTAAAACAGGTCAGGTGCAGACAGAAACTGGTGGTGTGCAATACTGAAAAATTTAGTATCGATCAATACCAAGTAAATACAGGTCCAATAGCGCCGATATTGATACCGATACAATACTTTTAATAATTACGGTGAATTTTGATGACGTTTAAGTGTTTTGTGATTTTTCTTTGGGTTCAATTATTAGTTTAAATTAGGCAAAGTTTATAAGTAAATAAAAAGTACTTTATTATAATAAAAGTTTTTTCCTGAAAAAATAGAACAGTAACAAAACAATTTTCCCCATACCTTGTGATGGCTGGATTTTTTTTCCTTAAACAAATTGCACAAAATGATCACTCAAGAATAAATTAAAACGTTCCGTTCAGAAACTATGATAATTAAATAAAAATTGTCCCTTATTGCACTCCTTTTCTGGATTTTTTTTCTTAAATAAACAAACTGTACAAAGTTATCACACTGCAACAAATGTTATAAAACAGTCAAATATATTTAGGATATAAAGGACAAAATTTCTCCTCTTATATTAATTTCTTTTCTGGGTTTGAAAAAATAATTACAAATCAAAAATAATTAGCAAAAATACAATAAATAAAGTATAAATACCACAACAACCTCCAAAGCCTTGGGTTGAAAGAAATATTCCCAGAAGCCTCTCTGTGGGCCCTGCCTGCCTTTGCAAAGTTGCTCTGTGCTGTGACAGGAGCGGCACTTACACAGATTGTTGGTTTGCATCTTTGAAGAAACTGCAGCAGTGCATACAGGAGAGAAACTGAAGCTAAAGTGTCGATCTCATTACACTGGTATTGATCAATATCAATACCCATGTTGATATTGATATTATCAATATTTGGATCGATCCGCCCACCCTTAATAGAAACATTAAAGTGTTTATTGTGGTGAAGGATTAATGTTATTGTCCTACGTGTAGAAAGGGGGAGGAGTTGAAAAGTTTGAGGGACTTCCTGTGTTGTTCTGTGGAGCACCTCGGTGGTCTCAGTCTACGACTGAAGGTGCTGCGGTAAGAGTCCAGGGTGTCATGCAGGGGGTGTGACGTGTTGTTCAGGATCTGGAGCAGGTTCCTCAGCATCCTCTGCTCAGACACCTCTGTCAGAGACTGCAGGTCCACTCCCAGAACTGAACCAGCTCTCCTGATGATACACCAGGTGGAGCAGTGGGCAGCTATGTAAGCACCTGGGGAGAAATTGGGGATTAGGTGTCTTGCTCTGAGACACCACAACATGTGGGAATGGCTGGAAATCGAACCTGCGACTTTCTGGACCCAAGTCGGCTGCCCTACCTCTACACTATCTCGGCCCACAAAGAGGCAACAGGCAAAAAGTGTAAAAAACAAAAGTGCACGTGCATTGTTTTGGTAATATAAATATTAAATATGCTTTATTTTCTTTATGTTGCTTCAAAGTATAGTCTCTTCAAAATGATTTATTGAGGGAGACAAACTTTAAAAAATTTGGTTTAACAACACACTGGACTCCCTCAAGATGTCCGCCCAAGATACAGGTCCTTGAAAGCTCATTGGTTACACAGCAGGCTGAATATAATGTCATATTCAAAAAGCGTTCAATACAAAAACAACTGGACTTTATTTGTCCTGGATGACTGAGAATCTTCACCAGCATAATGTCATATTCTTCTTTCGGCTGATCATCAGGAGTCGCCACAGCGACTGAATCGCATGAATATCTGGCAATTTTTTAAATGCCGGATGTCTTTCCTGACACAACCACAGACCACCGAGCTACCACAGCCCTCTGTGTGGAGCAGAGAGCTGCTATCTAGGGCGCCCGGGGGAGCAGATGGTGGGGGGGCCTTGCTCAAGGGCCCAGAGTGGAGGCAGGTGTGGGTGCTTCACCTTTACCAACCACATTTTGATGTTGTTGGTACCAGGAGTTGAACCGGCGATCTTCTGATCACAGGACCACCTTCTTTAACCTCTGCGCCACCACTCCATATATAATGTCATATTAAACCACGAAAATAATACATCTTGTTGTTAGTGTGTTATTATTATTATTTTTTGCTTAATCGTTGCAATAAATGGATTATTTTAACGCATGTATTTGTGTGTGTGTGTGCATACATGCATGTTTGTGTGAGAATGTTTCGACTACCAGTTTTAAGCCACTTCTGTTATTTTTATTTTACTTTTGGTACAATCTGCCTTCTTTTTTTTTTTACACACTTTAAAATGTGAGTTTATCATCCTTCCATTTTCGTTACCCGATTATTTTTTCTGTTAGTACAGAGCTGGTGCTTAACTCCAGCCATCACACTCTGAGAGGAGGGGGACACTCTGGACAGGTCTCCAGTCCATCACAGGGACACATAGTGACAAATGTTACAAACAACCATTCACTCTCTCATTCACACCTAGAGACAATTTAGAGTTACCAATCAGTCTAACATGCATGTTTTTGGTCTGTGGGAGTAATCCGGAGTACAGTAGTCCCTCAATACTTTGCGGTCTGACCTCCGTGGACTCACCATTTTGAGTGTTTTCAACGTAAGACTGTACACAACACATGACTGGCTGATTGATGGAAGGCGACAACCAGAGCAGTGTGCTCTGTATCCCAGGCGCTGATTGGCTCAAAATTTTCCAGTACTGCACAGCACATATACGTATGTTGTTAAAATTACATAGGCTTAAGTGTGTAGGACATTCAACATTTTTCAGTCAGGTCATCTGGACAGTTTCTTTTTATTGTACTGAAACATTTCCATTTCCCCCAACAGCTTACTCTAAAGTAGAACAAACCAGTTCTGCTTGTGATAAGATGGTCTCTTTGGTACGTCTCTCCTCCATTGCCGGCCCTCTTCTTTGTTGACAGTCGTGTCAAACTGGTTGACCTGACTGAAAAAATGTTGGATTTTATACCTGGATTATTGAGCATGGACTTTATTGTTTAGGACATTGTTAAGAGCATTAGCTAGAGTGTGGGAAAGGTTTATATAGCCTTTGTGATTTGATCTGGTGACCTTCTTGCAGAAAAGCAACAACTTTAACTGACCCAGTTATAATGTGTTTCGGTTAACAACTCCATACCAGCTCATGCCAACACTGTGCTATAAACCACCATATCACTGTCAGTTTCGTATTGCTCCGATATTCTGACAAATAAATCGTAACATTTCTGCAGGAACTGCCCCAGGCTGCACAGGAAGTTCAACAGCTAGCTGCTATTGATATGTGCATGAGCAAAGGAACAACCGAATTCCACTAAAATAACTGAAAACAGAAGTTTAGTTGTGTATTGGCTCTGCTGAAGCGAGACAGTAGCTCATCAGTTCAATCAGAATTACACTAAATTATTCCAAACTATTGTCGTTTGAATAGGTTTCCAATAGTAAGTGAGCTCCGTACCTGCGACACTGGACAGAAGCATGTAGAAAAAGGACAGCTGGATGTTTTGAAAGTTGTTTAGTACTGACCTGTGGATATTTCACTCTCAAAGAGTTACACAGCATTTTGTTCACGCATAACAAAATAAAACAAATGAAACAAAATGTAAATAATATTTTCAGACACTCCTTTATTTGTGATAGAGTTTAATATTAGGATACTAAAGGCATTTTTTTCATCTGACAACCTCACCATGTCAGTTTTCAGCATACAAGATAAATTGGATGTAATCCACTGAAAACAAGGACTCTCGCTCTGTGCGTGTTTGTATGGACGGACTCCAGCACTGATCCCTGGTCAGAATCCTGCACTGCTAATTTCAGAGCTGTCTGATTGTGGCCCCCCTTCTATAATGCACAGACAGAGACTTTCCATCAGGTGTCATTAACTGGAGAAGATGGGCTGATTGGAACCAGAGGGAGACAGAATGATGTCACACAGAAACACTTCCCTGCCAGAGCCTCTCTCACGTCTCCACATCTCCCTTTCATCCTCATCATCACTGCACATGTGTCTGTGTGACTGACACGCATAAAGGAGAGCTCTGACATGTGAGCTGCAGCCAGAGAACTTCAATAAAGAGTTTTCACAACAACAACGCTGGGAAAGAACTGTGTGATGAACGAGGCTAGAGGAACTCTTTGGGCTGCTCCAGTCATTCACAGTTTGTTCTCCCCTCCCACAACGTGGCAAACACAACACAACTAAACACTGACACATTCCTCTTTGGATGATGAGCTATTGTTTATCCGTGACGGTAATCCTTTAAAGAGGTGCTGTGTTTCCAGGTTAAGAACGGATCTCTTTATTAAAACTGACAAACGGGATCATTTTCTATAAATACAGGCGGGAGCCACTAATAAATCATTTCTTACGGTCCTGTTAGAGCACCACCCACAAGGCATTAAAGTACTGTGAAAATAGACCACACTTCGGCAGGCGCGTGCACGTGCGTGTTACACTATGCTTTGGCAGGCACAGTGATGGGGCAAGAAGTGGGTTTTGATTGAAATAGCATGCCGAGTTCCCGCTTGTGCAGGGTTTTAATTATAGAGTCTCTGAAAGTATCTGAGCTGCACAAAGCCTCTTGGGATGGGGTCAGAAAAAGGAAAAGGGATGTATCTGAGGACAGGTTGTAATCAATAATATACTGTATATGTTGCGGACAGCTTTTTGATTGGCATTAGCTTGGATAATCAAAAATCAAATCGGATTGAATTGATGAGATAACAGCTTGTCTGATCCAAACCAAGATCAAAGTGGACTGCTGTCTTAAAACAACTTTAATCTAAACCAACAATACTTTCACATATTAATAATAATTATTATTATCAGTAGATTATTTTAGCAGGTAAAATGCAGCTCTGTAGGATTTAACTGTAAAGATGGACTGGGCCAGTCTAGAACCTTCCTCCTCTTCCTCCTGATGAACTCTTTGCTGTTTCGTCTGTTTAAGATCATTTTCGTAACGATGAAGGATTTTCCTGTTTGGCTCAATCTGTCATGATTTGTGCCTTTTTTGTTAATTTTTTGAGTATTTCTGTGACGCTGGCATCTTGTTTGAATCGTGTTGCAGCTTTCCCAGTGTTTTCCTCTCGTCGTCAAGGCCAGTAAGACAAGTCATTGTTTGTGCCATGGCTCTGGTTGATGCTCGCTCCTCTCTGAGTCACACCTGCTTGTTTTTCACCCACAGACTGTTCTCTGGGTTTTATTTGGTTCCACCTCTGTAGACCAAGTCTGCACAGAAACCCCAAACCTGAAACTGAAAGGAGACTTTATTTGCATAATCAATTTAATAGGAAACACCTGGATAGCAAAAATCACCTGCAGTCTCATGTTTCAATACTCCTGCTCACATTAAAACATCTTGCTGTTCTGTTACATACATATTATTTTCTGAGCTGCGGATCTGATCCAGATGTGAACAGCGGGAAATAAAAGCTGAAATGTTGCTCTCAGTCTCATTCATCTTCTGATATCAAACCCAAATGTTTTTAGTCTACAGTAAATCAAGCTTCACTGTTTAAATCCTTTTGTGTATTTCTCCAGGAATAAACATGTCTTGTGGAATTACCGGGGACGTAAAAGCTTATGAAATAATGTTTAAATTTGGTTTGGCTTTAAAATATATATATATATATATATATTTCCAAATATATTTTATTGTGTTCCTATGTTCTAAAGAATATTTTAAAAGTTAATGAAACCTAAACATATTTGCTTTTTAAATTTGTTGATTTGTTTCTTGCATTATATTGTAAAACTGACAGTTGCTTTGATCCGAGTACCCCCCCCCCCCCCCAGGGTTTGTTGGTCACCAACAGGTAAACAGTCACATGAACAACAGAACAGGTGCAATGTGTGACTGAAATACAGCCTCAATCATCCTCAAACTATTTATTTAGGCATGCATTTTTTAAATTCAATTATTCTTGTGCATTATGTAAATGCACATTTTAGACAACTTGCCTCACAGCAACTGCTGTTCCTGTATCCACCTGCAGCTCTTTAGTTTTTCCAACATTGAGCTGCAGGTGGTTCTGTCCACCACACCTCTGTATTCAGCTTCCTGGTCCCCAGTGATGCAGCACACAATGACAGAGTCACCTGAGAACTTCTGCAGATGGCAGGATTGTGAGTTGTACCTGAGGTCCGAGGTGTAGAGTGTGAACAGAAACGGTGAGAGGACCGTCCCCTGAGGAGCTCCTGTGCTGCTCAGTGTGATGTCTGAGGTGGAGTTCTGCAGCCTCACATACTGTGGCCGACCTGAGAGTTAGACTCTGATCCAGGTGACCAGCGAGTCGTTCACCTGTATGTCCAGGAGCTACTGCAGAGCAGAGCAGGTCTTATGGTGTTAAAACCACTGGAAAATCCCACCTCTGTACAGTTCTTACAGTCACTGGCTGCTGCTGGACTGCAGGGATGTACTGGGGCTTGAGGTTGACTAAGTTCTGATGTGATGTGGTGTGATGTATTTAGAGAGGACATGGAGGTAGTAGGAGTGAGGACAGAAGATGCAGAGGACACAGTGAGATGGAGGAGGATGACTCACTGGGGCAACCATTGAAGAGGAAAAGCAGAAAGAAGAAGATGAAGAAGAGCAGTAAACACTCATGTAAACAAGGTTTTAAAGTTTTTCTTAATAAAAAAAATACAGTTTTCATTTTGAAATATTGAGTTTTTAAAACAATACCTAAATGTTGTTTTATTAGAAAGGTTTTGTGATTAAAAATAAAATTGGGGTCTTTATGACGTCTGGCTTAAACACACAGTTCTGGTTAAATCAACACTATATCCTCCATCCTGGTTCTTTATTCAGTTTATCTTGTATTTCTCCAGCTAGCTCAGACCAGGCCTGACCAGCCACAATCTGACACTTTAACCCTCCTCAGAGGTCATTCCTGTTGCAGCTCGGGACAGTCCTGTATGGTCAATCATACCCCTGTCCGGCCTCATTCCAAGGAGAATGAAAGGTCTGATTAGGGCCTGCTGGAAGTATTCAGCACACAGTCCCCACCACGCCCCATCATCATCCTAGCTCGCGGCCCCTTTCTAACCAATCCCTCTTGTCTCTGGCCTGCGCTACTCTGAGCTGTGATTGGCATGTGAATTGCAGTGTGCAGGGATGATAATAAGAGTGCTAACCGAGGCCAGGCCTGTGTCTTCCAGCCAGCAGCCAATCCGAGCTGGCATGGCCTGAAAGACAGCCGCTGCCACCAGCTGAGGAGGCAAATAAAAATGACAAGCTAACTGTTAAGAACTGCATTTTGCGGCTCTGCCAGATTTTCTTCCCTCTCAACTCCTGTTCTCAGTTTGTCCTACATTTCCAATCTTCCCTCCCTCAACCATACCCAGATATATGAAACCCTTTATTTATCTAAGGAAAGTTTCCCCAACTGTTGTGCACCTTTGATTAAATAAATGTTTGAGATTAAAATGAGGCCAATATTGATAAAGGTGTGGAACAGAGGATTCCTCTGCAAATACACAGAAAATGAAACTGGTGTTCCTTAAATCATCAAATCACCAAATCACCTGCCTAAAAAAGTTTTAAACAAACATCCCATGCAACCTATTACTCAGTTTCATTACAATCTGCTGAGTGTTTCAAGTGATATATTACTATTCAACAGACAAAGTTGGTTAGCAAGACTCCAATATTCGATACCCAAGAATGAAAAAATAAAAATAAAACAATCAGGGTGGTGCAGATGATAGAGCTTTTGGCTCACTGCAAGAAGGTTGCCAGTTCAAATCCCAGCCGAGGACCTTGCTGAGTGGAGTGTGCATGTTCTCTCTGTGCATGTGTGGTTTTAGAGGCTGTAGAGGCCATACTAAATTGGCTTGACTTCAAACATGAATCAATTGCAGATCTGCACCAATGATTACCCTCTGACAGTTTTGGTAAAGTCCGTTCAATGTCTTATGAATTATTTTGCAAACAAACAACCAGACTCATGTGTGCACACACAGAACCAATTACACTGTCACCCTCTTTTCTTGTCAACGGGCGATAAGTATACATTTTCCTGAAATAATTCCCACTTTCCCTCACCATACATGTTAACTGTACTTAGTAGAGACCACAAACTATTTTCTTCTAAAGTCCAACAGGAAACATGTTTATATTGGATTATTTCTCAGTGTGATGCAATGTCTTGAGTCCAAAAAGCATGGCCTTCTTGCACATTATGGTATGGAAATTACTGTAGAATAGTACCTCAAGGATTAGTTTTCAAATCCATGACATCTTTTTGGGTAATAAGAAATAATAAAGCCCTGCAAAGCTCCAAACATCACAATGCCTCTCTGGTCAATCACAGTCCTGCTATGATGAAGCTGCCTGTCTGAGGTGCCTCAGATGGAGAAAAGATGCTCGTCTGAGATCTCCACATGTTGAGTCTGACTCTCATTTTCAATTACAGATGTTTTTGTTTCTTTTTACCACAACCATTAGCCGCACAGTTACTGGCAGTCAGGGAGAGAAAGAGAGAGAAAAACTATTTTCATCAAAAAGAATTAGCTATCTAAACAAGTGAGCAGGGTGTGTCACACATATACAGCGGGTCTGCTGAAAGCTGTGTGGACAAATAGAGATCTGCAGTGCATCCAGAAAGTATTCACAGTGCTTCTCTGTTTACACATTTTGTTATATTACTGCTTTATTCCAAAATTGAACAAATTCATTTTATTCTCTGAATTCTTCACACAACACCTTTAATGACAAGCTGAAAACCTGTTTTGAAATGTTTCAAGGATTCAATGTTCTTTGTTTGTCATACACACCACATGTGGTACATGTAGTGGAACGAAATTGTGTACACAGTGTCCCAGTTACACCCAACAAAAGTATTAAAATGTAAAAGAAAAACTGTAATAAGATCTAAAATATGAACTAAGAAAACCATCAACTACTTTGTAAATAATACACTAAGCACTAAAAGCATAAAAACAATACGCCAGACAGCAGCACGAACATGAGTCTGTGTGAGCAGATGAGCACGAATGAACACAGCAACATGAAACAGATCAGCAGCATCATGAAACAGATCAGCAGCAACATGAAACAGATCAGCAGCAACATGATGTGACTTTTCACAGTGATTATTCACGTTAGAGATTCATGAGTGTAACAGCCTCAGGGTAGAAGCTGTTCCTCAGTCTAGTGGTTCTACACTTAATGCTCCTTAACCTCCTTCCTGAGGGGAGTGTGGCAAAAAGTGTGTGTGCTGGGTGAGTGGGTTCCTTCATGATGCAGGTGGCCCTCTTCCTGCATCTAGAGGTGTAAATGTCTGTGATGGTGGGGAGACTGATTCCAACAGATTTCTGTGCAGCCTTCACCACTCTCTGCAAAGCTTTTCTTTCTGCAGCTGTGCAGCCTCCATGCCACACGTGGATGCTGGAGCACAGGATGCTCTCCACTGCACACCTGTAGAAGGAGGTGAGGACTGAGCTTCCCAGACCAGCTTGTCTCAGCCACCTGAGGAAGTAAAGTCTCTGATGTGCTTTCTTGATCAGGCTGGTACTGGCACTCATAGTGAGTGAACAGCAACAGAGAAGCAGGATTGTGCAGAACTTAGTTTGAGGGGGGGCGTCCAGAAATGAGGTCCAGTAGAACAAGCAGGGATTAGGCACAGTAGGTCAGAGATCCAAAGCCAATATGAAATCCGTGAGATGTAATCGTGATAGTAGAAAGCATAGTTGGTATCATGGTCAGAGAGGCAAATCCAATGCTGGCAGGGAACAGGCAAGGCGAGGAATCCAAGAGGCAGGTGTGAGGTCAAAACAAGACAGGTAAACAAGGCTGTGATGGATTTGTTGGACATCTACTATCTGAGAGAGTTCGATAATCTGGCAGAGTCTGAGAGTGAACATGGAGCTTTAGAAGGGCAGAAAACAGGTTCATGACAGGACGAGATGATTATTAATTGTGGTGAAAAAGCAAAGTGGGCGTGGTTAAGGTAGACAGGAGCAGACTGAAACTTGACATGATCAGGGAAACCAAAACATGAAGACAGAAAACGTGGCAGGAGGGGCAGAAACCTGACACATAATCTTGATTCAGGAATCCTGGCCAATTATAGACCTATATTTAATCTAAGATTCATATAAAAAAATTCTAGAAAAAATAGTTGCAGGTCAGTTGTGTGAACATCTGCAAAGAAATAATCTATTTGATGAGCTTCAGTCAGGATTTAGAGCTCACAGAAACTGCACATGTGAAAGTTACTAATGATATTCTCATAACCTTTGACAATGGACTTGCGTCTACATTGGTCCTGTTAGACCTTTTACTTGATTTGATACATCTGATCACAATATTTTTCTACAAAGGATTAATATGATATTGGGATTACAGGAACGGCTCTAATATGGTTTAAATTATATTTATCTGATAGATTCCAGTTTTTAAATGTTAATAATGAATCTTCTTCTTACACTAAAGTTTGTCATAGAGTTCCTCAGGGTTCTGTGCTTGGACCAGTACTCTTTCCTTGATACATGCTTCCACTAGGCAAAGTTATTAAACATCATGGGGTACATTTTTATTGCTATGCTGATGACACACAATTATATTTGTCCATGAACCCCAATTAATACAATCAGTTACTTAGATTACAAGCATGTCTTAAATACTTAATCTGGATGACCAATTTTCTGCTTTTAAACTCTGACAAGACTGAGGTTTTGGGTTTTGGACATGAGCATTTTAGGAATAAATGTTTCAGTCTTTCACCCTCTCTGGATGGCATTAATCTGGCCTCCAGTTCTAATGTTAAATACCTTGGTGTTATTTTTGATCAGGACACATCTTTTAACCCCCACAATAAAAAAGTTACAAAAACCGCCTTCTTCCACTTGTGTAATATCGCTAAAATTAGAAACATCTTGTCTAAAAATGATGCAGAAAAACTGGTTCATACAAAGCTCTCAGCAACCTAGATCCATCTTATATTACAGATCTTATTGTTCCAGATTTTCATAGCAGAGAGCGTTGCTCTCAGACTGCAGGCTTACTTTCGGTTCCTAGAGTTTCCAAAGGCAGAATGGGAGAAAGAATGGGGGTGAGAGTGGGGGCTGTGGGGTACTGGGAGTCCTCCCTCTGAAAATTTTGAAGCAAGTAGATGCAATTTCCTACATTTTGGTGTATTTTAACAGGTTGTTAAACATCTAGGTTTACTTACATTCATAAACCCTCCACTTCTGTTAAGCATCCTCCCCTTTACTTGACGGTTCCGAACCTGACACTGTCCCTGCTTGTTGTAGTCCGACTCCACATGTGAAATTTCCAGGCGCCTGCCTGCGCCTGCCTGTGGGCTCCAGCCCGCGTACAACTGCCTGGTTAGCTTGGCACACACCACACCACTCTTTTAGGGGCAGAGATTTCTTTTAAGGGTAGAGGCAGAAATCCTACTTGTAGAGGCAGCTTGTGTGCTCGTAAGTGGCTGTTATATTTAAAATTAGTGTTTATATAATTATTTTCCATTTACATATCCAATGTAAGTTTTATTCGTCCAAGGGAGTCATATTTGTTCATAACTTTATTATTAGTAAGCCTGAAAGTTACAGAATCCAAGCCAGATTTAAGCAAACAGTTACCGGAACGCACCCTGTCAAAATAAGAGTTCTCAGATCTGTTCCGGCAGGATTTGGCTTAAATTAAGCACTGACACAAGGTGGTGACAGCTCAGCTCCTCTCTTCACCCGAGTGTCCAAACAAATAGCCGCAAATCAGATGACACGACTACAAAGTCAATCATTGATCTACGACCTAGGGCGTCCTGGTGCCAAGTGCACTTATGGACACCCTTATGTTCGAACATGGTGTTTTTGATGGACAAACTATGACTAGCACAGAAGTCCAACAACAGAACACCACTCAGGTTCAGATCAGAGAGGCCGTTCCTCCCAATCACACCCCTCCAGGTCACTATGTCATACTCGTTACTCACCTGGGCATTGAAGTCCCTCAGCAGAATAAAAGAATCCCCAACTGGCGCACCTTCCAGCACCCCCATCAAGGACTCCAAGAAGGCTGGAAACTCTGAACTGCCATTTGGCACATAGACACAAACAACTGAGGGAAGCTACCCACTCATCTACCGGGGAAAACTCCAATACACAGGCACTAAGTCAGGGGGCTAAAAGTAGACCCACACCAGCTTGGCACCTCTCACCAAGGACAACTCCACACTGGAATGAGGTCCAGCCCCTCTCAAGGAGATCGGTTCTGGAGCCCATGCTGTGCATCGAGGTGAGCCTAACTATATTTAGTCAGTACCTCTCAACATCACGCACAAGCTCAGGCTCCTTCCTCACCAGAGAGGTCTTGTTCCATGCCCCAAGAGTCCGCTTTGGTATGCCAGGGTCAGAGCGCCAAGACCCCCACCTTCTGCCACTGCCCATGGATTCATGCAGTCGACTCATATGGCCCCTCCTGCAGGTGGTGGGCCCACAGGAAGGCAAAGCCATTTTACTCGTTCGGACTGAGCCCGACAGGGCCCCATGGGTAAAGACCCAGTCACCAGGCACCCGCGACAAGCCCCTTGTAGTGTAAAGCACTTTGAGTATCTTGAAATAAGATGGAAAGGCACTATATAAGTACAGTCCATTTAACTCCCCAAGGCCTGGCTCCAGGGTGCGGCCCTGATAACCCACATCTGGGCAAGGGACACTGAGCTCCTTGTTTGTTTCTGTCCATAAGAGTCTTCTGAATTGCTCTTTGTCTGGCCTGTCACCAAGAACCAACCTGCCTTGGGAGACCCTAACAGGAGCAATTAAAATTACCCCGGACAGCATAGCTGCTAGGATCATTCAGGTGCACAAAATCCACCACTATGGTGCTGATTCAATTTGGGGCACCTCCGTGTCTCCTCATCGTTATTGTAAGTTTTGGTTGACACATCAGCTTTTGTTTTCATTTAATAAATATTATTCTTTGTTTTCCTTTCGAGTTCCCTGTGGCTGCCTGCACTTTGGGTTCAACTCCAAAAACAGCAGAATCATGATACAGAGCGCTCTAGACCTCAGACTGAGGCGACGGTTCATTTTTCAGCAGGACACCAACATGTGAACATGGCCAAGATCTCATAGCAGGGGCTTCAGGACAACTCTTTGAAGGTCCTGGAGGGGCCAAGCCAAAGTCCCGACTTGAATCTGATCGATCATCTCTGGAGATATCTGAAAATGTCTGCACAGATGTCTCCTATCCAACTAGATGGAGCTTGAGAAGTACTGTAAAGAAGAATGGGACAAATTATCTAACGATAGGTGTGCTAAGCTTGAAGCATCAAATTCACAAACATTGGAGGCTGTGATTGCTGCCAAACGTGGATCAACAGAGTATTAAAGGCTGTGAATACTTATGGACATGTCATTTCTTAGTTTTTATTCTTAAAAAATTAAGTGTCATGTTGTTATTATGAGGTGTTGTGTGAAGAATTTTGAGTAAAATCGAATTTATCCATTTTTGTAATAAAGCTGTAACTTAACAAAATGTGGAATAAGTGAAGTGCTGTGAATACTTTCTGGATGCACTGTACATGCATTTAATGGAAGAGGGTGAGGTGCAGGGGATAACTAGGCGAAGAAAGACGAGAGAGGAGGGAAGTAGAAGAGGAAGATAATTCACAGCACACTTGTGGTGAGAGGAAAGGGCAGCATTTTGGCAATCACTCTCCCTCTCTTGTTTTCTTCTCGCTCTGCATCTCTTGTTGTCTATGGAGTAGGGATGAGGCAGCAGGAGCCAGTAAAGGCTGAATGTTGTGCCACATGAGCCATTAAATCATCCCACACTGCGAAGAGGTGGAGTGGGAGTCCCAGACCTCATGATCAACTGTTGCCAATGTTTAGCTGCAGGGAGGACTAGCAAAGGAGCTCAAAAACAGAATTATTTCTAAATTCTTTGCAATGATGTTTTGCCAATTTTGTTTCAAGGACCACAAAAGTTACTTGTTCAGTTAAAATAGATATTTTGGGCTGAAAACACAAAATGTCACCAGTTTTCAGGTTCTACGTGAGGGCTCAGGTTGGGGGGTGTGATCATTGTCATATATGCTACTGGTGCCAAAGTCTATAAAAGCTGAAGTTAAATGTGACCAATTTTTTTCCCAGCTTTAGTGCATTGTACACAACCGAGTAGAAAATATTCTCACCAAGATGTTGGTTGTTGTGGAGCTGTTATGGTTGATGCATCTCTTCAATGTCACATAGAGGACAACACCTGTGGAATGGCAAACTATGTGTTGCATAGAAGAAGACAGCTTGTGTTTCACATTTTGCAGGAAAACTGCTTCATCTTCATAAAGTCAAAATGGGCTCAGTTATTATTTTTTTTTTTTTAGTTCAGAATTAATTCTGTCAAACAAGAAACCCTGAAGTAACAAAACAAACAGGGTGCACCACCTGACACAGGGACTAAACAGAGATTATAAGAAGCAGATGTGATGACACACACACACGTCCACACACACACACATGAAGCTGATGACATGTGAGGGTCAAAGGAATTTGTCACTGGGACTGGTCATGTTACAAAATGCTCTGAGGGGTTTGTTCTTTTGTTGCCTCCTGAGAACCTGCTCCTCTTTCTTTACTTTACAGTCACGAGTGAAGGGAAGAGGAAATGGCTGAAAACCTTCAAAACCTTCATTCTTGTCCAGTTGAATTGTTGGAAACATTTATTGCATCACTGCTGCAGCAGAGGGTGCTCCAGGTGAGACGTTCCTTGGGCCCAGCAGAAAGCTCATGTCAGCAAAGCACTGTGTTCACAGCATTCACACACTCCACCATCAAAGCGAGCCGCCAGGGCAAAGTTTGACGTTTGGCAGCGAGCGGGCATCCGCCCAGGCAGCCCGTGCCTAGAAAAACCCTCATGCACACAAACTCACAAACACACACAGAGGAGCTGCTCAGCATCAGGAAACCAACTCCAAACAAACCATCAGTTGATCAGCTGAGGTACAGGCACACACAGACCTGTGAGAGCGTGCACGTGGACACAAACGTAGACCTGTGAGAA
>NC_056501.1:34417607-34426636 GCF_014905685.2 Nematolebias whitei | reverse complement strand
AAACACAGACCTGTGAGAGCGTGCACGTGGACACAAACACACAAACATAGACCTGTGAGAGTGTGCATGTGAGAGCGTGCACGTGGACACAAACACACAAACACAGACCTGTGAGAGTGTGCATGTGTATACAATGGGTGTGGGTGGAGTGTATTTTTGCATTAGGGCCTAAAAAGACCATGCTCAGCCTGTAGGCACTTTGTCCGAGCCCGACCCAATAAATGAACTGTAATTAAAGGCCCGAACCTGGAAAACAATAAAAGGACTTTTTTTTTTATTAAGTTTTTACTTATTTTGTAATCAAATCAGTTTGATAGGATATTTAAAATAATGTAACTAAAGGAAGATGCAAGATTTCTTGTTTCACCAAATGGATGAACAAAACAAATAGCCTAAAAATCAACTTTAGGGCTCGATAAATAAAGATCAACTATTAAACAGAGGAACAAAAGTATTTGGAAAAATATACAAGAAGACTATTTTAATTGAACGCGCAGCTCGCTTCGGCTTTTGTTGATGGTGATACTTCTTCATCGCAAATGACGGCAGGGTGCGGAGCGGGACACGCACGGCCAGTGATCCCATGATCCATCTGAAGCTTAACAGGACTTCTTTTTTTTTTACCTCTTTCAAGCGGCCGGTCGGACCTGAGCGTGCACGTGACTAACACACATCGGCAGGTTTCACTGTTCTGGCTTTGTAGAGGGAGTTCTCCAGTTTTTAGCGTTTGTTTACTACTTTCCAGCTCCATTATGTCGCTTGTTGTGGGTCAATTGAAAATCCTCAGATGTGATAAAAGCAGGGTGGGCAGGGCCACATGCACAATTGTTGCGCAATACGCCAGCTACACTCTCTTTTCACAGTCTGATTAACTGCTGTGCTCCATTTTATTTATTTCTCATCTCAACATATAAACTTACTGCCTCCTCCTCTACAAATAAACACAATTTTATGTTGTGCATTCTTATTTATTTTTCTTTGTGCTGTATGATTCGTAATACTGAATCAAAAGCCAGAGACCGACCTGGCCCACCCATTAAGCACATCATTTTGGCTGGACCCAGCCCGAATTTCAGATCAGGTCGGGCCAGAAAACGCAGCTCTTTCTGGGTGGGTGGTGATGGTGGTGTGAGGGTGGTGGTGGTGTGGGTGGAGGTGGAGACATGTCGATGTCCAAATCAAGTGATTACAAATCAAAGTCGTGGATGCAGACCATCGGCCTGCCGGAGGCCGCCTGAAGGCGTAGATGATGGAGGCTCTAATCGCAGCTCATCAAACTCCACATTAGTGGAAACCTGAGGCCTAACTGGTTTTGAGTGTCGTTTCCGTCCAGCTCTGAGCTGAGCCTAATAACAGGAAACATGCTGCAAACACACATGTGCACCGACAGGAAGAAGCTCCGGGTATTCGGTCCTGATCTTCTTTGTCTCTCCTGCACTCGCTCAGCGTCCAAACAAGATTCAATAAATATTATTAATTAAAGCTCCAGGTTTCCAGGTCATCTTTGTCTTTGAAGCTCTCACACGTTTTGTTCCTCCTTGATTTTGAACAAAGGGTTAAACTTCATGTTCCCTACAAAAGTTTGTATTTAATAGTTTGACACAGTAAAGACTACAGTCCCCATCAGGACCTAAATGTTCTGAAAGCACTGATGATCTCACTGCACTGACAAGAAAATTAACAAATACGAATGTTTAAAAATGTAATCTATGATGAGTTTACATTAAAAACCAACGAATAAAATATAACAAAATTATTGGACCTTATTGTTTAAGCAATTATTATTTTTATCATTTTTAAATCTTCACCAAAGGTACGACTAAGTTTGTTGAAGACCTCAGATTTAGGCCTAGTTAGCCTGTTTAGAATTAAACCCATATTATGCCATGTTTTGCATATTTATTTTAAATATTTTACAGAAAATATAAAATAACATAAAAAAATGTAATTAATTTTCAGGGAATAAAAATTTCAAATTCAGACACTCGGGATGGAAATCTGTCACTTTAATTAAAGGCTCATAGTTTTAGACTAAAATAATCTGGTTCTGTAAAATGACTGCGAGAGATTAAGACTAAAATAATATTTAATCTTAAATGATGGAGCTGCGGCTGATTTTGGTCAAAGTGCGCTCGATGTCTTGGAATATTAAAAATGTCACAAGCAAATTGGGATGATTCCAAACCTTTAGCTCAATCTCTGAAAAATGACTGAGCTGTAGCTGTTCTACGTTGCCTAATCTGGATTAGTTTGGCTGACTCCAAATGTTTATATGTTTTAGATGTCCGTCCAGTAATTATTGAATTCAACTTTAATTAAAATCCTTGTAGTGGTTAGATTTTAGATTTGTTCTTTCTGTGACTTCTCAGATTTTGGGGACAATGCTCCAAATTTTAGCTCCATTTTTGTAACAATGACTGAGTTAGATTTTAATTTGAGCAGCACTGACTCTGACTGTCCCCCAGTGTGTGTGTGTGTGTGTGTGTGTGTGTGTGGGGGGGGGGGGGGAATCAGTGAATCGACAGCACAAAGACACACAGGAACATTTCACACAATAAAAGCACACATTTGAGACGGAAATGATTTTAAAAATCTCATGTCAATAGAAAAACAATAGAATGCAGCAGGGTCAGCTGGCTGAGGCAGCCATCTTGAAACCGTTCATCAGTTGTTCATCCAATCATTACATTCTACAAATTAAAATTCATCTCGTGCTTCAAGAGATTTTTGACAACAGACAGAAACATGTTGACCTTTTAAATGCTGAATGTGAGCGTCCTGTCGTGTTGGTCACCCACAGTTTTGACCAAAACTCACAGAAAACTGAAAAAAGTACTAGTTTGAGCTGTTTCCTGTCATTTCTTTTGCAAATACTCACTTTAACTTTTTGCTTTATTTCTATACTTGTTTATTTTTTCTGCAAAAAAAATGAAAAAAAAAATCACACAGGTCTGCATAATTTATATTTGTTTATTTATTTAAAAAGAAAAACTATTTTTGCACCTCTTTACAAGAATCTAGTGTTTTCATTGGTCTTAAATTACAAAAATAAAATTATTAAATATTTTCAGCTCTATAATGTCATACTGTCCATGAAGTCTCCTCCAACAAACCTAAAGTGGCCCATGGGCCACCACTTGATAATCACAGTTGTAGCAGGTTGTTGCGGCTCTGGACAGTTTATTTTAGTGAAAGAAGGTGTGAAAATGGCTCAGTTGATCATAAAGGTTGCAGCAGAGTTACAATGAGGGTTCGGGTTCTGAAGTGAAAGGGAACCAGAATCTGGACCCAACTCACAGGCCCGCGGCGGCCCGCAGCGGCCCGCTGCCAGCAGTCGAAGAGCTGCCATCAACGAGCTCTGTGTGTGTGTGTTTGTGTGCGTGTGTGTGCGTGTGACAAACGGCGGGGAAACTTGTGATTCCGGTCGGAGGTCTCCATCAGCCGACAAGCCGAGCGTGGAGTAAACACGCGCCTCATTTTTAGAGCGCGTGATTGTTTCAATCGAGCCTGCGCTCACTTTTATTTGTGTAAAGCGGATCCATTTCATGTCGAGCCGTAATATAATAATCCCGAGCTGTCATTATGGCTCAGATCTGTTGTGCGCCAAGCTCCGCGCGCTCTGCTGCGCTTATGAGAACCAGACTGAGCGCGCGCACCCACACCGCGCACAACGACAGCATTAAAGAGAAAACAATTCTTTAACGAAGGGACTCACAAAGTAAAGTTGAAGAGAGGAGCAGCGAGACTCGAGAACATATTTCTCATGTTCTTTAAGAATCTGTTCTGAACAGAGAGAATAAACTCTGGATACACGAGATGAAGATGTTGCTGCTTTTAGAGGAAACACAAGTCCCTGCAGGCCTCCAAACCCTGAGGCCTAACTCTAACAACAAATAGAATCTGAGAACGGGATTGGGATTAATTCGGATTAAAGCTTTAATTAGAATCAAATTTTCTCCAAAGTGTCCCTCCTGGTGCTGAACAACCATCCTGCTGCTTCTTTTGGCTTTAGTTTAACCTCAAGGTGGTAAAAATTAATTCAACATGTTTGATCGATGTTCTAAAAGTCAAGAATAAAAGCTGCTTCATTTTAGGGTCACCATGGCAACCACCTGTGTGTCCTCACTCACACATGAGATGTCCTCAGAGGAGAAGTTTTATGTCTGCAGAGTTCAGAAACTTCTGATCCCAGATCAGTTTGATGTTGAACAGAAAACATTGTGTTGTGTAAAGTTTGTCTGTAAAGATGTTTGTAGTGAGTGACATCATCACACTTTGTTGAACATTTTGTAGAAAACTTGAACTCTGTTAAAATATTAAAATATTTAAATGTGAGTTCAGTCGCAAGATGTTTCTGTGTGTTTGAGATGTTTGGCAGAAGGTCACATCTTTGATCAGTTTTCTGCTCGCTGCACGCTTTGGACTATTTTAAATCTCTGAAAGCTGCTGGACAGGAGACAGAAGCAGCAGGTGAAGAGTTAAATGATCCCTGGATCTTTCCTGGATCCACCAGCGGACAGTCTGATTGTCGCAGATTGATTCTGTAATAAAAAAGTGGAGTGGCGCGTGTTCTTGTTCTTCTCAGACAGATTTGGTTCAAACACGGAGGATCACGGGTGGATGTTTGTCGCAGCGCAGGCCGAAGTTTGGAGGAATGCGCGCGCTCTCCCTCCCTCTCCGTGACGCGCGCAACGGAGCTGCACGAGCTGCTCTGCAGAAAGGGGAGGAAGGAAAGACCGTGACAGAGGGAGCAGGTTTGTGAGGTGGAGAGGCGTGCCACTAAAAAAGTTTTTTTTTTTTTTTTTTTTTTGGATGGGGCCACTGAAGCGCGCGCCTCACACAACTCATGGATGCGCACTGAAGCGGTTTTTACGCAGCGTCCCAGAGCCGCGGCGAGACAAGAGGGACTCCCCGAGTTTGTTCTGCTCCCACTCAGCTGGGACAGTGAGGGAACTGTTCGGTGCGCAGCTGGCTTTGGAGGTCCCGGAGGTGCAGGATGCAGAGTCTGAGCTCGCGAGCTCACGCCTTCTCGGTGGAGGCGCTGGTGGGGAAGCCCTGCAAGAGGATGAAGGTGTCCGAGAGTCCTGGACGCGACAGGAGCTGTCTCACCAGTAAGACACGAGGTGGCTCCTGGATTTAGGCCAGAAACCATTTTTACGCGCAGTTTGGGAACACTTGCCATGTTTGATTGATTTTAGAGCTTCACGTCATCAGGCTGCGGAGCGCGTGCTGTTTGTAAATATTTATTTATCACTTGTATTCTCCTGTTGCACTTTTCAGGTGAATATCCCGGCAGTCAGGTGAAGAAGGCAGGTGGATCCGGTGACCCGCAGCCCCCCAGACCTGAGAGCGAGGACTGTGAGCCGGCCTGCGCGGAAACCGAGCCGCTGGCGTGCGCGTGCAGGCCGGACCGAGAGGTCCGGGTGGAGCTGCAGGGCTCCGAGCTGTGGAAGAGGTTCTACGAGATCGGAACCGAGATGATCATCACCAAAGCTGGCAGGTAAAAGATGCGCATCAGATCCACGCAGATCCCACGCACATTTCGTAACAAATAGTTTAATCCTCGTGGGTGAATAAAGTCACAGCTTTGCTGCGAAATAAAATAAAACCTTTTTTTCTATTTTTATTGACGTGATTCGAATGAAAGTTTTTAGTCAAATGGAAACAGGAGCAGGTCATGGCTGTTCTGCTCAAACATGAAGTTTAACTTCAGTGTTCAACATTTGAAATATTCTGTCACATTTCGTCCTTAGTTTAAAATAAAATCTAAATGTTCGGGGCCAGGTTCATGATTTTTGAACGGATCTGCGCGTGATCACATTTCTCCTGCAGGAAGAAGAGCTGACAGTTTGTTCAGCGTCACATCAGCAAATCAAAGAAGAATAAGACTTTATTTTATAGCACCTTTAAAAACAGGTGTTACAAAACGCTTCATATTCATCAATTAAAACAACATCATTAAGAAACTGAAAGAGTTTTGTGCCCGTGTTCTCTGCATGCAATAAATAAATAAATAAATAAATAATAAATAAATTAATTAATAAAAACAGGAATCATTGGGGTATAATTTACATGGAGGCCTAGGTCTGTTTTATTACAACTTTATCTTTCATTTATTGAGCAGAACAGTGGCTCAGTTGGTAGAGCTGCAGCCTGTCAGCGAGCAGGTCGCTGGTTCAAATCCTGGCCACGGCCTTTAAGGATGGAGTTTGCATGTTCTCTCCGTGCATGCGTGGGTTTTCTCCAGGTACTCCAGTTTCCTCCCACAGACTAAAAACATGCATGTTAGGCTGATTGGTAACTCTAAATTGTCCCTAGGTGTGAGTGAGAGAGTGAATGGTTGTTTGTCTCGTTTGTCTCTTTGTGTCCCTGTGATGGACTGTAGACCTGTCCAGGTGTCCCTGTGATGGACTGTAGACCTGTCCAGGTGTCCCTGTGATGGACTGTAGACCTGTCCAGGTGTCCCTGTGATGGACTGGAGACCAGTCCGTGGTGTACTCTGCCTTTCACAGTGAGTGTTGGATATGTGCACCAGTGACTCCCGCACTCCAAAAAGGAAGAAGTGGGCAAAGATGGTAAAGATGGACGACATTTATTGATTACTGTCTGCAGTTTCTATAGTTTTTTTTTTTTTTTTAATTTGAAAATATTTTTGGGGACGTCCTTCCTGGTGGAGGAGTTTGTGTGGCTAAGCTTTTCTGTCCATTCTCCCAGAGCAGATTGGTTCAGGGTGACAGAGCAGACAAAGCGTGATTCACAGTTCTCCTATGGACAGATGACGGCAAGAAGCTCAATGTGTCTCACCCAGATGTGGGGTACTGGGGTTCCACCCTGGAGCCTGGTGACTGGACCTCAGCCCAGATGAACTACATGGGTTCATCTTCCTGCTGGGCTACCACCTGCATGAGGGACCATATGGGTTGAGTGCAGAGGCCTTGATGCTCTGAGTCCACATTGCCAGCAGTAAGATGGACACCTTCAGGGTTGGAGTTGGACTTCGCCATGTTGCCTTGATTCTCTTCATAACTACTTCTGTAGAATTTCTTGGTGCAACCAGGTGGTGGAAGGGGTCAGTTTATGTCACCTCATGATTCTGTTTCTTCTACTTGCAGATGATGTGGTTCTGTTGGTTTCATTATCCCATGATGTCTTGCCCTCAATGGAACAGTTCACAGCTGGGTGTAAAGCAGCAGAGATGAGGATCAGTACCTCTGAGGCCATGGTCCTCAGTCAGAAAAGAGTGGACTGCCCTCTCTGTGTGGGGAGTGAGGTTTGGCCTCAAGTACATTTTAAGTGTCTCTGGGTTTTGTTCACTATTGAATGGAGCATGAACGATGGATTTGTGCAGTTTCTCCAGTATTCCAAACTCTGTGCTGGCTTGTTTTGGTACAAAGGGAGCAGAGCTGCAAGGTGAAGGTCTTTGTTTACTGGTGGGTCTACATTCCCATCCTCACCTGGATTCACAACCTTGGATAGTGACTGACAGAACAGGATCGCAGACACAAACAATCAAAATGAGTTTTCTCTGCAGGGCAGCTGGACTCTCCCTTAGAGATACAGGGTGAGACGTTCAGTTACCAGGAGAGACTCGGAGTAGAACCGCTGCTCCTCCAAATCGAGAGGAGCCAGTTGAGGTGGTTCGGGCATCTGGTAAGGATGCTCTATGGACACCTCCCGAACATTTTCAGGGCATGTCCAGCTGGAAGGAGACTCCATGGAAGACCCAGGACACGCCAGAGAGACAAAAGCTCGGTTGGCCTGGAAACACCTTGAAATATTCCTGGAAGAGCTGGAACAGGTGGAGCTGGACGAGGTGGAGATGGATGAGGTGGTGTGGATAGAGATGTCTGGGCCTCCCTGCTCAAGTTGCTGCACCCACAACCCAACACCAGAACACTTGGTATAATAGATGGATGGAAGTTATTGGGTCAGAATGCTGCACTGTAACTCTGTGGGCCTTTCAGACCTCGGGGTTTGGAGAGTTTATTCTGTTTGTTTCGTCTAAACATTTTTAAAAATTAAAAATTATTTTTCTCTTATCAGGAGAATGTTTCCTTCTGTGCGTGTTAAAGTGCGCAACCTGGACCCATGCCTGCAGTATTACGTGGCGATGGACGTGATGCCCGTGGACTCCAAGCGCTACAGGTGCACGTTAAACCTCCTCCAGTATTCTACCTGCTGCCCATGGTCCTGACTGACCCCGGTGTGTGTCCCCCCACGTGCATCAGGTATGTGTACCACAGCTCGCAGTGGATGGTGGCGGGAAACACAGATCACTCCTGCATCTCTCCACGCCTCTACGTGCACCCAGACTCACCGTGCACGGGAGAGACTTGGATGCGTCAGGTGATCAGCTTCGACAGGGTCAAACTCACCAACAACGAGATGGATGATAAGGGACATGTAGGTAACTGCTTCTTCCAGGCTCTGGAGCAGAACTAAAGAGACACGTCTGTCCACAGACTTGATCAGACGTTCATTTCTGAGTTGGAGACAGGCAGAAAGTGGACGTCCTTCTTGGACGTCAGAAACAAGTCTTTCTGTGTACACCACAGATGTGGAGACCTGAGAAATGGAAGGAGGCTTCAGACCTTCAGACCTGACATCCTGGCGTTTATAAAAAAAAAAACATAAATCTGTTCAGATTTAGACATGAAGGGAAAATAAAACCCAGCTCTTAAAAAGTTGTAACTTCAGCTGTTTGCTTAAAGTTTACCCCCTTTTAATAATATGTTCTTTTAGGTTTTAAAGTTTTATTTTCTTGTTAAAAAAAAGTTTTCAGAATAAAAACATCAGTTTTAATGCATATGAAATTCTTTTGAAAAATATAACAAACCAAGGAAAAACAAAACTCTAATTTATACTAAGAAATATCTTGAATTATGTATTATTTTATTTCTTTAACACAAAAAAACTCTCAATTCTTAAAAGGAAATATGTATCTAAACTTTATTTAGATAAATTCCCAAATTACTTTATATTATTATTATGTTGTTGTATAACATATTACTATTATATATATATATATA
>NC_056501.1:34392152-34412607 GCF_014905685.2 Nematolebias whitei | reverse complement strand
TTGCTCATTGTGTGTGTGTCAGTTGCTCATTGTGTATGTGTCAGTTGCTCAGTGTGTGTGTTTCCATGTTTAGTTGCTGACCCAGCTGTTCCTTCAGCAACAGTTCAGCCTGCAGGGACTTCCAGCTCTTTTCTTCACGTCTCTTTTTACTATCTGAGAACATATTTTTGCAGAAGTTCATTAACGAGCTGTGACTTCAGCACTTGTTGTGATCCTGCCTCCAGTGATTGTTGGGGTCTACAGCCTGTTAAAGCTGGGGGGGTCAGACCCCAAACTGGCCCCTCAAAGATCCGTTTGACAATGTTGATCCCTGTTACTCTCCATCCTGTTGTAAAAGTGTTAACACGTCACCATCTGACTAACCTGCGTCTCTTCCTGTCTCCTGGCAAGATCACAAAGCTGAAGATTGACAGGAACCCCTTCGCAAAGGGCTTCAGAGATCCAGGCAGAAACAGGTACGGCAGACCTCACCAGATCCCAAACAAAAGGCCCACAAGGGACTTTACGCTGACTCGGCTGAACCAGTGAAACATGAAACCCTCAAATAAATCTGTTCCACACCTCAGAACCAAAACCCTGCATTTTGTATTTTAGATTGTTTTTACTGTGTGTGTGTGTGTGTGTGTGTGTGTGTGTGTGTGTGTGTGTGTGTAGGGGTGTACTGGATGGCCTGCTGGACTCGTATCCCTGGAAAAGCCCTCTCTCCTTGGACTTTAAGCCGTTCACCATCCAGCTCCAAGGTACTGAGCTTTCATTTAACCATCTTCTTTTGCTCTACTCAAGTCTGACTCTTTAATACGTTTTGTCTCTGAAAACATCTTGTTCCTTTTTATTTTGATTGACATAAAATCCATGACTTCATTCACACACGTAACGTGAAGAAATAAAATGCATTTCGCTCATTTTTACAACTTCAGATGTTTTATACTCGTAAAATATTTGTTTACGTCCAAAGTGATTAGATTAAATGGATGATTATAAAAGACTGTGAGACATCAGGTGTGTAAAACTGAGCTCAGCAGACTGAAATCATTCGTGTCTTACACACTCACAAGGATTGTTATATCACACACTCCGCTCTCATGCCAATCCTTACTGGAATCATTCCTTCACAGAATATTTCTCCAACAAAATCTTTTTCTCGTGAAATCCTTTCCCCTGACAGAATCTTTGCCCGACCACACCTGTTTACATTCTCACAAACAGCAGCAGCTTTTGATCATAAATCGTTTGACACAGCTCTGGTGTCAAAAGACATGTCAAGTGTTGCTCACCACCAGTCCCGTGTGAATCAACATGTTTCATGAATGAATCTGCTGTAGTCAGCGTAGATTGTACATGAATCAATTATTTCAATATAATTATGTATTTTTTTTTACATTGTTTCTTGTGCTTGTTGACAGGAAGCTCAGACTCCAGCAGCGTCAAAGATCTGCTGCCGTTCTCCTCGCCTTCGTCTCTTCTTCCGCTCACTGCTCTCTCCTGTTCGGACGCTGCTCTCCACACTCTTGGCCTCCCCTTTTGTAAGAGGATGTCCCTCACCTCCTCCCTCTCCACTGCAGCACTCCCCGGTCGAGGCTTCTCCTCCATGGGAATGGACAGACTGAGAGGCCTCCCCTCGCTGGCTCCACTCACGGACCTCTCGCTCCTCTCGGCGCTGCAGGGGAAGAAGCCTCCTCATTGCAGGGAGCCATGTCATCAAGGCGCTCCCGGGAGTCCACCCTGCTTGATCCCCCTCCACAGCCCCCTCAGCCCTCAGGGGTCTCCTCTCTTCCCTCATCTTTCCGACACCACAAGCCCCTTCTGTCTGTACAGCTACAGATTCCCCCTGAGCCCTCAACTCGCAGTTATTTCCCGACACTCCAGTCTGTCCGAGGACACCACAGACAGTCTACTGCAGCAGTCTGCGTGGCACTCAACTGCCAACCGCTGCCTTTGACAGCCGAACTGCAGTCCAGAACTCACTGAACACAAGACGCCAAAGCTCTGTCGAGAGGTACTTTTCCAGTCGTTGAAGCCTTAAAGAGAAAATGTGACAGAGCGGGACAATTTTGTATTTAATAACAGTTTTATACAATCTGGACGTACTGGCAAAAAGACCTGAAAGATCCAAATATTAAAAAACTGTTGACATTCTTCTTCAAGCTGGATTTTTCTTTTGGACTGAAACTGTGCTTTCTGTAAGAACAAAAAAATATCTGCTTCTGTTATCAAAGAACGTCAGTAACTACACATAAACGAGACAGCCGCTGTTAAAATGGCCGCAAGTGCCCAATAAAATATATTTTTGAGCTGTTGTTCATATCAAATGGGCTGAAAAAGTTATTTTCCCACGCATTTAACACACAACACCCAAAGTGTTTATTTTCCTGTTGCAAGGGGGAATTATCTTGTATGTAGAAATTGCAACTTGCTGAATGTGAACAAAGGCAAGTTTTGTGTTTTATTCAGAGGATTCCGTCTAATAACATCGACTCATCACATCAGTCTGTGGTTCAAGCTAGTTTCCGTTTACTTTGTTAATAATGATTGGACTAATCAGAGGTGCATGCATGGACGGTGACACCGTGGCGGTCTTTATTAGACCAAACTGGAACTAAGACTTCAGATCCCTAAAATAGTCCAAATAATGTGTCGTCATTGTTCCACTGGAATAATTTCACGGCTCCATGACCCAGAGAGGCAAATGAAAGCTTGTCACCACTGCCGGCCAACAGAACATTGTTGTCTGCTCCACAGATGAGGGTTGGGAGGAGGGAGTCCTGAGTTGCCTGTTTAGCTGCTGATGTGCTAATTCCTGCCTTCAGCTGCAGAATCAAAACCCCAGCGCCCATTCCTCGATCCTCTCTCTTGGCAGCTGTGCAGAGGGGGTAGGGCTGGAAGGGATGGGTTAGACTCTGCTGTGACATGTAATTTACTTGTCACTGCAGAGCATGGTGGCAAGCCAACATGGGCCTGGACATGGAAAATAGCAGGAAGACGTTAATTGAGGAACTCGTGCAGGGGACGGCCCCCGTGCTTCAGCCAGGTCAGGTGCGGTGCTATCAGACAGCCGGCCCTTTGTCTGCACGCTGCTCAAGTCTGCCGTTGTTATCCGATACCGTCTGTCATTTCCATGTTTGCCTTCATGGGACAATCATTTTAAACTCCCAACTAATTCCTGATCTTTTAATTAGACAAATTGCTTTCATACCAGGAGAGCTGAACTCTGTGCCTGCACCCTGCGAGCTAGGTAAAGCAGACAAACTTAATGCACAAAGGAGGAAACAATGCCAAACTTTTACCTGCCAGACTTTTCTCAGTTTGCTGATGGAAGGTCCCAGTCATCCGGGACACATTAATCCTTATTGGTCAAAGCCACCATTTTCCAAACATTTTAAATTAATAGTGAAAGACTTGTGAGTCTACACCTACTAAACACATCACAACACAACAAACAGCAAAGAATGATACAGTTTCTTATTTAATAATGATGTCTGCTTTTTTTTAATTTCTCAAATAAGATGACATTTTGTGGCCCACAGCAGCTTCTTTATGTTTGAATTTAGCTTCTGATTCAAGATTTTTCCACTTCAAACTGAGAATTGCAATGTCATTTTGCGATCCGAACTCACGTGCAAATCACTCTCTCCTTCCTCCTGAGGGTGGAAGTCTTTTCTAAATACATTTGATGACAGCGGTGAACAAAACAGAAAACAGTTTGGGAGGTATGCAGCATCTGATTCTTGGCTCTGCTTTAATCTACACACAATAAACAACTCAAACGTGACAGATGAAGGTTTTATCAGCCGTCGGACGCCGGCTGCCCACTTCTGTTCCTTCGTCCTCCTCGTCAGTGAGCTGTATGTAGTGGCTACAACAACATGGAAACTGGGCTCATTCAAGTTTGGAATAACACGAGGACGGACGTTGGTGGACGGCTCAGCGGTGACTGACAGGCAGTGAAATTTGAGCCAGGAGTCATTTGTTTCCAATCATAGCATCCTGAAACAGGAGAGAAGCTCTGCAGCAAGCGGAGACGTGTAAATATACTTTGTCTTCATTAGATTAATATACGACACTCGCAGACTCACTCTGCAAACATGTGTGAGTCCGTTGTGTCCTTGTGTTAGTTAACGCACACACATTTATACACGTGTTTGTCCGCTTCATGCCCTGCAGCGTTCTTCTTCCAAAGGTTTATCCTGAACATTGTTTTCTCTGCAAACTCTATAAAAGACGATTCTTTATCCGGTCAGATGATTGGACGTGACTGAGCTCTGCTGTAAAAGTTGTAAGTGAAACCAGCTGGGGCTGAAATTGAATTAGGCTCAGAGAGTAAAGTGAAAAGAAAGAGCAGTTTACGGTTATGAAGTCCTCTGTTGCTCCATCAACAAGACTTTGTAATGGACTTGATAAAAGGCCTTGTCTCAGCCGTTCTACTTTTTAGGAAAATTCAGCAAAAACATGCAACATAAGGAAGAAAACACTCCAGAGTCTCTTTATTAATTGAAATTACTCATTGTAAGGTCAAAGTGTGTCAGAATAATAGTAATGGCCCTTCCTCCTTCCGTTATGTTGCACCTGAGGAACAGCAGTTTCAGCTTGACAGATGTTTCCATGCCACATCTGGGGTTTCCTCTGATCAGTCCATGTGGGTTTTGAACAAACACCATTCAGAGCACGGGTTAATCCCCTGCTCTGTGTTTAGCTCTGATTTCATGTCGTCTCTTTAAACCTTTTATGATGGAAACCCTGTTGGCGTTTGGGCTAAATGTGTCTTTAAACAGGTCCATGAGCACGAGCACAGTGTCACTCATGTTTTATTTAACCAGTATTTTTTCTGACTGAGTTGTCTTTTTTAAACCTATACGTGTTTTTACACAATTTTACCTTTTAGGATTTTTGAGCACTGTTTTTTTATTTTTTTTAGCACAATCTGTGTTTTCATTTGTAGATTCACATCCTGTTTGTTTCTCCATGTCGCTCCCGTCATCAGTTCAGCACCTGCAGTTCTGTCTGACCCGCCCACTCTCACCTGTTCTTGTTTCATTCAACATAGTCCAGGGGTCTGCAACCTTTACGATCAAAAGAGCCATTTCTGCCCTTTCGTTCACTAAATTAAAAATGTCCAGAGCTGCAAAACCTGCTGCAACTGTCATTATCAACATGTGGTCCATGGGCCACTGTAAGAAGGGGACTTTTCTGGACAGTAGGTGTGAAATTATAAAACTAAAAATATCCATGATTGTTAACATTTATTGATGTTTTACATTTTGAGACAAAAGAAAAGACTGGATTATATCCATCCATCCATCCATCCATCCATCCATCCATCCATCCATCCATCCATCCATCCATCCATCCATCCATCCATCCATCCACCCATCCATCCATTATCTTTACCCGCTTCTTCTTTTTCAGGTCATGGGGGTCACTGGTGCCCATATCAGTCACTAAGCGAGAATCGGGGGACACCCTAGACAGGTCGTACGTCCATCACAGAAGACTGGATTCTTGCAAAGAAAAATACACATTTATATTATTTTTACCAATTAAAAAACTAAAACAATGAACTGTGCAGGCATGTGTGATTGTTTTTAAAACTCTGGAGTAATTGAGTATCCTATTTTGAAAAAAATAAATCATAAAGTTAAAGTGAGTATAGTTATCTATGTACATTAGTACTAGTATCCACATATTTGCAAATGAAAAGACAGGAAAACTGCTAAAACTATTAATTTTTTGTTGTGGGTATGACATCCTATAAAATTCAGTTTTTATGTTAGTTTTGGTCAAAGCTTGAAAGAGCCGCTGCAAAGGGACCAAAGAGCCGCATGTAGCTCCAGAGCCGCAGGTAACAGACCCCTGGCCTAGTCAGTTAAATACCATTCTGTCTCTACACTCAAATCATTCTGGGTCCAAAATCACAGCTACCATGATGACCACAAATGTTCAATACAGAACGTGATGTCCAAAATAAATTAACAGCTGTCTAGGTTTTCTAAATTTTAGTAAATAAAATCTTCATTCCCACAAACATTAGACTTCTTAGATAATGTTTACATCAAAACATATTATGTTTGTCTTTGTTTCTTAACTCTGAGTGTCTCTCATTGCAGTAGGAATTATTCATTTCTGTTAAATCCCTGAAGTTTGTGCACCACAGAACTCTCTTAGATCACTGACTGCATCTTAGAAGCGTTTCTACAAGACTGGAAATGAAGTTTAACAAAGTTCAGTAATGTCCTCTGGTCAGATCTTTCACTGGAAGAGAAGTCCACAAAGGTTCTTTCAGGTCCTCTGGACAGATCCGTCTCTGGAAGTGAAGGGTCTAGTTTACTTGCCATACCTCCAACTGAAAAAAATATGTAGAACCGTTAAAAGTATTGTTGTTTTTTCTTTCTTTCTTTTTATTTTTTTATTGTTAAACCATGATTTAGGTTAACTCTTACAAATTCCAAATCAGAAACTAGGAAGTTCCTGGAGAAACTTAGACAGCGTCTACCAGGTGGCAGCCATTTTAAAATTTAGATGACAAAAATGCCTACGTTTTGATATTTACATTAATATGTACGTGCATCTTAAAAGATGGTGTGGTTGGCAGAATTAGTTCGAGTTCTTTCAGTGTTTTTCAATGAGAAAATTGGCATCTTTATTTTCAAATTACATCACCATGGTAACTCAAATTGACAATAAAAGTAATAGCACAAATCGCTGTGCTGAGCATGTTGGTTTGATATAAAATGTGTGGTGGTGCACGTTGCAGTTCGGACCATATTAAAGTTGATAGAAGACCAAGACACTTTTCAGGAGGATAATAATAAGTGGCTGCTTTTCTAGGCAGTGCCCAAAAACTATGTGCACTATCTGTAAATAACTTGTTGAACCCTGACCTGTTTCTGTTTACATGACTGATCGTGTTTTTGCTTCGGTTGATGTAATTTGATTACTTTAGCTTTTCTTGTTGAGCTGGAGTTGCTGTGATCAATGGAGCTGTGTGTTTGAGTGCAGGGTGGCTGGAGGAGAGCTGTCAGCACTCAGCATTTGACCAACAAACAGTACGAACACTCTGACCCGGCCTGTCCATCACAACCAACCAACCCCTCCTCCTTCCAGAGAATATACGGTATGTGTGTTAATTCTTCTTTCTTGTCCTTTGGGCTAACATGAGACTTCCACAGGCATGTATTATGAGGTAAAGAGGAAGCAGGGGAAAGATGCAAGCATTGGTTTTATTTAATACAAACCTATAAATCAACCCCTCTGGAACAAGAGATATGAGATATTCTTTTTGTCTTTGGTCCGATCTCTGACAAATGGGTCTTCCCTCGGTTTGCTTCCTGTGTATGGCATGTTATCACTCCTGGAACAGATTCTCAGAGAGTCCACAAGAAGTAAAAGAGTTGGGGAGTGATTGAGTGAGAATGATGCTCCGTGGATGATGTATCGAATGGCAGACGAAGGGATGGAGCAAGCATGGAGGGTGGGGGGAAAGAGTGATTTGCACTCTCCTCTCTTCTTATTCCTAGTTGGCTTCTTTCATGTCTCCACCCAGGGTCAGATGAGCCTGCTGCCCCAGATGGTGCTGTCTGTCTGCACTGCCCTCGACAGGATGTGCCCCTCTCACCCCCACAACTATAGACCTCTGCTGGTTTAATTGATTTCAGGGGGTAAGGCCTCATTTCTCCTCTGCCTTTGACACACACACAGACAGTTTGCCAACAACTAGTGCCTTAGTACGTACACACGAACACGCCGCCTGCGCTGTGCGCCGTCAACGCTAATTCAATTAGGGACGCGGGAGTGTGACTAACAGCAGACCTGCAGAGTGTTTTACCATATGTAGCATACACACGCCGGTCACTCCACTCACAGTACTAGCATATTAATAGTGTGAATTCAGAACCTGTGGATTTCATTGGAGACCAGCTTTTCAACAACTACCATGTAAGGCCATAATATTATTAATAGGATTATTATTATTATTATTAGTAGTAGTAGTAGTAATGGTAGTATTTAGGGGCGGCTGCGATGTAGAAGTACACAATCGGGCTGTAAAAATTATGGATAAAAAGCCAATCTGCTATCATCCCTGTACCATTATTAAGAAATACTGTATAATCTAATGAGCTTTGATAGCTTTATTAGTTTTTGTTATCTTAAATTGTTTCATAAATGCATCAATCGTGAAGCACCTGAGCCATTACTTATGTTTGTTGAGAGACAGAACAGCAATGGAGCCACTAGATGTTCCACAAATCATGACTGTAAAATACCATTTTGCAGGACAACTTTTGGACTGACAGCTTTCTCTGTTAAGAGCTTTGGAACTCATTACCATCTGATCTTAAGACCATAACTGACATTAAAATATTCACTTCAAGGCTTAAGAATTGACTAAAGATGAACCAGAATTGTACTCATTTTAAAATATTGTAAAAGTTTTGACTCAGTAGTTTTAAATAGACAGCTTTATATTTCTTTTTCATTATTTTATTGTATTTACTGTTGATCTTAACTTTTCAATTAACCAACTGTTATAGGTCCTTCTAGGGACAGGTGTTTCGAATTAGCTTTGGCTTTATGCAGGCATAAGATTGTCTTGATCTATGTTTCTTGTGTAGTCCCTATCAAATAAACAATAAATAAAATAAAAATGAACTAGGATCCATGATCAGAGACCACATCAGAAGGGATGCCATGGATCCTGAATACGTGCTGGACCAGGATCTGGGCAGTCTCGAATGCCGAGGGGAGTTTGGCCAAAGGGATGAAGTGGGCTGCCTTGGAAAATCTGCCAATGACAGTTAATATCAGTATTATCTTCTGATGGAGGCAGCCCAGTCACGAAGTCCAGGGAGATGTGAGATCAGGGACGGCTTGAAGTGGGTAATGGTCGGAGCTATCCTACAGGTGGCTGGTTACCGCTCTTGCTTCTGGCACATATTGGGCAAATGGCTACAAACGCCTTTACATCCTGGGTTCCTCTGTCTTGCAGAGTAATACATCAGAGAGCAGTGACTAAGATCATCTAGTTGATAATTTTACAACAACTTTGCAAACTTCACTTGATAAAGCTGCTCCACTGAAAAAGAAAGTAATTAGTTAGAGGAGATTAGCTCCTTGGTTCAATTCTGAGTTACGTACTTTAAAACAGACATCTAGAGAGCTACAAAGAAAAAGGCGCTCTGCTAACATTGAGGAATCTTACTTATCCTGGAGAGATAGCCTGATAATGTACAAAAAAGCACTCCATAAAGCTAGAACTTTATAGTATTCATCTTTAACTGATGAGAATATAAAAATAACCCCAGGTTCATTTTCAATACCATAGCTAGTCTAATGAAAAATTCTCTCTGTTGATTCATGTTGATTGTATCCCTATAACTATAAGCAGTGATGACTTCATGAGATTCTTTATAAATAAAATTGTTTCAATTAGAGAAAAGTTTAAACCAACATTCCTAGTATCACCTCTTGTTCTGTGTCAGATGAGACAACTTTTAAAATATCACTAGAACCTGATTTATGCTTGGACTGTTTTTATCCTGTTGAGCTCTCTGAATTGTCAAAAAAAAATAGCTTCGTCCAAACAATCCACATGCCTGCTAGATCCCATCCCAACCAGACTGTTTAAAGATATATTTCCCTTAATTAATAACCACATCTTGGATCTGCTTTATTTGTCTCTCATAAATGGTTATGTACCACAGAGCTTTAAGACTGCTGTAATTAAACCTTAACTTAAAAAACATAACCTTGACTCAGGAACTGCAGGAATCAGTTATAGACCTGACTATATCTAATCTAACTTTCATCTAAAAAAATTCTAGCGAAAATAGTTGCTGGTCAGTTACATGATCAAATGAAAAGAAATAATTGGTTTGAAGAGTTCCTGTGATGGACTTGCGACCTGTCCAGGGTGTACCCCGCCCCTCGCACAGTGATTGCTGGACATGGGCACCAGCGACCCCCGTGACCCAAAATGGAACAAACGGGTAAAGAAAATGGATGGATGGATGGATGGTTTGAAGAATTTCAGTCAGGTTTTAGAGCTCACCACAGCACTGAAACTGCACAGGTGAAAGTTACTAATGATATTCTCATGGCCTCTGACAATGGGCAAGTGTCTATACTGGTTCTGTTAGAACTCAGTGCTGCATTTAATACAGTTGATCATACTATTCTATTACAGAGACTTGAATATGATATTGGAATTACAGGAACAGCACTAAATTGATTTAAATCCTATCTATCTGATAGAGTTAAATTTGTAAATGTAAATAATAAATCTTCATCATACACCAAAGTGAGTCAAGGAGTTTCTCAAGGTTCAGTGCTTTGACCAATACTCTTTACCTTGTATATGCTTCCATTAGGTCATGTTATTATTATGCTGATGATACACAATTATATTTGTCCATGAAACCCAATTAATCCAATCAGCTACTTAGACTACAAACATGCCTTAAAGTCATAAAAACCTGGATGACCCTAAAATTTCTGCTTTTGAACACAGACAAGACTGAGGTATTGGGACCTGAGCACCTTAGGAATGAATTGTCTTTCTCCCTCCTTAGATGGCATTAATCTGGCCTCCAGTTCTAATGTTAAAAATCTTGGTGTTATTTTTGATCAGGAGATGTTTTTTATCCCCGATATTAAAAATGTTACTAGAACCACCTTCTTCCACCAGTGTAATATCACTAAAAATAGAAACAACTTATCTAAAAATTTATGCAGAATAACTGGTCCATGCATTTGTCACATCTAGTCTGGATTTTTGCAATGGTTTGTTATTTAGGTGTCCAAATACTTCTTTAAAACATCTTCAGTTGATCCAAAATGCTGCTGCCAAAGTCTTAACTGGAGTTAGTAGGAGAGATCATATCTCTCCAGTTTTAGTTTCTCTCATTGGCTCCCTGTCAAATCCGGAATTGAATTCAAAATCTTACTTCTAACCTACAAAGCCCTCAACAACCTAGCTCCATCTTATATTTAAGATCTTATTGTTCCATATTTTCCTAACAGAGCACTTTGCTCTCAAACTGAAGGATATCTCGTGGTCCCTAGTTTCCAAAAGCAGAATGGGAGGAAGATCTTTCAGTTATCAGGCTCCTCTCTTGTGGAACCTACTTTCAGTTCTATATCGTATAGACTTCGCCCTTTAAGACTGTCATTAGTGGGTTTATCCCTAGGTGCGCAGCGCAGCACCGAAAACTTTAGTCCATGCCCACCTGCTGTGTGGGCCTTACCCCCTGTCCATATAAATTACGATGAGACCGGGTAATCGGCTCCCATTTTTTCTTCAGCAAGCTAGCTAGCACTGTCAGAAGAACAAACAAGGAAAAGTTGTCCAGCTTTGACCGACACAACCTTTACTAAGGACGCCTGGGTCTCCACCACGCCAACCTCCTGCCGTCCCGGTGAGCTCTTCCTCCCCGAGGAGAAGCAGATGAGCAAACTTGTTCAAGGTAAGCGCCAAGGAGTTCTTTTCCGTGGCAGGCTGCTGCCCGCTGGATGACGCCATTGTCGTTTCTAACGTTTTTTTCCCAGCGGTAATCGAATGATTTCCATGAATAAGGCGATGTTAGCAGTAGCCCCGCTGAATGTTTTTCCGTGGAGGGCTGCTACCCACTGGACGACGCCACAGCCTTTTCTAACGTGTTTTTTCCTCGCTGTAATCAAATGATTTTCTCAAAAAGGTGATGTTAGCAGCAGCCCCGCTGAATGTTTTTCCGTGAAGGGCCGCTACTTGCTGGACGATGCCACAGCCTTTTCTAAAGTGTTTTTTCTCCAGGTAAATCAGATGATTCTCTCGAAAAAAGCGTTGTTGACAGCAGCTCCGCTGAGTGTTTTTTTCTGTGGCGGGACGCTATGCGCGGGACGACGCCACCGCCTTCTTTGACGCAGAGTCATGCAGTGAATAAAATTATTCCTCCGAGAAAGGCGATGTGGAGCTGCCCCTTCCCTCCTGGAGAGCGTAGTGACAGAAGAAGAGTGGCCGAGCGGATGCTCAGCCACCTAGGATCTTCCCACGCCGGTGACCACACCGCTCCCAGCCGTCGGCGCCCTCCTCTCGGAGCTGCCCGGCACAATCCAGGAGGATGTTAACACAAGGGACTTTCTGTCCCTCGCCTCCCTCCACCCTGATCAGATGATCTGGCGGCAAGGTTGGCTCCACTCCGACTCGTCGCCCTGACCCCATCTGGGCTCGCTGTCCCGCTGTGACGTCACACTGGAATGAGGCTGCAGCTGGGCCCGGAGAGCTGAAGATATCCGTCTCCACCTTTGCCTCCATCTCCAGAGTGGAGGGTTTTACAGATCTGTGTTTTATCCCTCGGTTCCCCCCCCCCCCCCCGAGCCAAGCCTGGTGGTGACACTTGGGGCAAAAAGCTTCCAGGATAGACCAGCAACCTGTCCCCCCAGGGAAGCATGACCAGATGGTGACAAGGTCTCCAACCGAGCTCACCAGTGCACATTCTAGATGGCCGCAGTGAACAACAACGTCGCCCTGCCAGCCTACAGCATCTCTAAGAGGCTGGAGGAAGCAGACCTGCTGGAGGAGACAAAGAGCTCTCTCTCTCTGTAAAGCTGCTGATGTCATCTGTCATCTGTCATCATCATAAACATGTGCCACCTCTGCGGTCTGCCTGTCCCGCATCGCCGCCTGGATGATCATGATCCAGAGGACCACTTGGCTCCGCCTCTCGCCATCCTTGTCTGAGAGGCTGCAGAAAGACCTGCTGGAGGGTCCCATCACCCCAGAGGTGTTGTTCGGGGCCAACTTCAGGACCATCCCTGAGAAATCGCAGAGGTCCGAGGAGGTCTCAGAGACTGTACACCATCTGGTGACATCACAGTCCTCCTCTCGTCCCTCCTGCCGCTGGAGGGACTGCCTTGGCCAGCAACAGCAGCAGAGTCACTCCACAGCTGCGGCAGTGACTTCACGCCCCGCTCCTCCGCCGGCCCCCTCTGCCAGGTAACAGATCCTTGAGGGGAAAGTATGTGATTTTTTTGATGATGTATGTTTTTTGATATAAAACAGAAACACCTTTGGAAGTAAAGTTTTTTCATCTGAGACTGTCAGATCAGCTGAGCTCACAGCTGCCTCTCTTCACACATTCTACACACAGAATGAGCCAGTAACCCCTAAACAGCATTTTAAATGGCACCACAGTTCAGTAAATATCACAAAACACTCGTCTGCCACGTCAACTAAAATTATGATTTTTTTCAGCAAACCGAGTCCGTTAAAATCCCTAGTTTTCAGCCAGAGATCATTTTTCATTTCTGCTGTTTTCTGCCCACTCCCAGAGCAGCGGGAGTAAACGTGTTTTCTCCACGACAGCTGCAGCCTCCACCAAAGCGGCGTCTCACTCAGAAAGCGCTCACGTCTCCTCTCAGTGCACGCCGACTCACCTCAGCTCTATGTGAGACCACAGCCTGGGCTCAGCACAGAGGCACACATACAGCCCTTTTTCTGTCGGAGCCCTCCTCGGGTTCCCCTCGGAGAACCTCCGGAGCGAGTGATGGCAGTAAGGATTTTTAGTCTGGTTGATGTTCATGAGAAACATGACACAACACAAATGCGTGCCCGCTCTCCGAGCGTTACTTAGAGTGGCAGCGAGTGTGTTCCCTGGACAGAAGGATGGACCGTCTGATCAGAAGGGGTTACACGCTGCAGTTCGCAGCTCAACCCCCACCGTTCAGAGGGATTATAGAGACGGTTCTGTCTTCTCCAGAACAGAGCTTGTCTCTCCAGTCAGAAGTTCAGGAATTTCTGATGAAAAAACGTGATTTCCAGAGTTCCCAACGGATAGGAAAATACGGGATTTTTTTCCTCCCACTACTTCCTGGTTCTGAGAAAAAAATCAGAGGGATGAGACCATTCTCGACCTGTTCATGTTCAGCAATTCAATCATGGGGAGACAATTCCATATGCTGACAAACAGCTGCTGAAGAGCTTCATCAGAACTACAGGTTTTCACCTCCATAGATCTGAAAAGCGCATATTTTCACATTTCCATCATTCTGAAACACCCCACGCACGTTCTCAAAATGCAAGGAGACGGCTCTGCAGTCGTTACACATGGCAGGAATTAGAATTCTTTTTATCTGGACGGTCTGCGCTTATTAGCTCGGCCCAGTTAGAAAGCTGTCGCACAGACCAAAACGCTAGTGTTCCACTTGCTAATCCTGGGGTTTCTATAAACTGGGAAAAGCTTCCGTTTGTCCGTCCCAGATGATTGTTTATCTGGAAGTGGAGCTCACTCAACTACAATGAGAGCCCGTTTATCACAGCTGAGAGCCGAAGCTCTATCAGCTCAGCTCCTCCGTGTCAAACCCAGCTCTGCCGTGTCAAACCCTGCAGCATAGTGATAGTTCTGCCTGTCATGCGACTCCTGGGACTATGTCAGCGGCCCACATGTAGTTTTGCTGGGCCTACTTCACATGAGACGCCTTCAGAGATGGTTCGCCCGCCTGCGCATAGATCCTGTGCACCAGAAAAGGTGGATTATCTTAGTTCCCCCCGCCATGAGAACCGATCTGAATCACTGGGGAAACCCCCTCATTATGTCAGAGGGAGTTCCCATCAGCTGGCCTACGTCACACGTCTCAGTTTTTGCAGACGTGTTCCTGTCAAGCTGGCAGGAATATGTCTGTCCCAAGCAGTGGGAGCACAGTGGCTGGACCAAATGTCGCTTTACATAATGTGTTAGAATGTTTCACGGTCCGAAACGTGACTCAGCATTTGCCCCCTGCTGTGAGATCAGCTTGTTCTGATCCACACAGACAACAAGTGACGACAGTCTACATAAACCGTCAGGGAGACATGCGCTCAGCCCAGCTGTTATGCATCGCGAAACAGCTGTTGTGTTGGGCACACACAAACCTGCTCTCCATCAGAGCAGTGTACATTCCCAGCATCCTGAATAAGTGAGCGGATATCATGTCGAGGGGCGGTCCCCGCCACAGAGACTGGAGCCTCCATCCTGAGCTGATTTCTCAGATTTTGGAGCAGGTTTGGCCGAGCAGCAGTGGATCTGTCCGCCACACGGGAGAACACCCAGTGTCAATTATGGTTCTCAATGAGCCCACAAGATGACCCACCATTAGGAGTGGACACCTTCGCTCACAGCCCGTGGCCAAAAATGCTCCTTTATGCATTCACTCCAGTCCTGCCGATATCACGGACCCTGGACCGGGTCCAGGAGGAAGAACTGTCAGTAATCCTCGTAGCTCCCCAACGCATATGCGCTCCGTGGTTCCCGAATCTGTAGCAACTGATATTGGGTCGGCCGTGGGAACTGGTGTGGGGGGGCGCTCTCCTCCAGGCAGGAAGAGTGATCAGGAGTTACCCAGCAATAGGTCAGCATCTTTGGGTCTGTCTGCTGAACAGATCCGTTTAGAAAAGATGGGCCTCCCACAGGATGTGGTGCGTACGTTCAGGTCGCACAAGCTGCTTCCACCACAATGCTGTACACATCAAGTGGACAGTTTTTCAGCGCTGGTGCGCAGAGAAAGGCGTGGAGGCTATCTCATGTCCACTAGGTGGCAAGCTGTCCTTTCTGTAGCAGCTGATGGACAGAGATCTAGCGTTCAGCACAATTAAAACTTATGTTGCAGCTATTTCTTCCTGTCACGAGGGCATCGGTGACAGAACAGTTCTTAATCACCCGTTGATGAAGCCTTTCCTGAAAGGTGTACGGAGACACAGACCGGTGTCACGTCCACTAGCTTCACAGTGAGACCTAATGATGGTCCTGCACGCTCTGATCAAAGCTCACGCTGAACTTTTAGATCAGGTTTCACTTAAATTCTATCATTAAAACAACCCTGCTGTTAGTTCTGACATCGGCAAAGAGAGTGAGTGTTTGTTTGCTCTCTCTGTTACTCCTTCATGTCTCAGAATTCAAGCTGACGGCAGTTCAGCTGTACTGCATTTTAACCCTGCTCTGAAAAACATCACAAGCTCATTCAGATCGAGAGTGATAACCTTGGATGGGTTTTATTCTCTTCCTCATAATTCTGAGGAGGAAGCAACATCTCACCTCCTTCTGTCCCATGCATGCATTTTTCATGTTACGTGGCGCACACAGCCACACTGTACAGCTTTTAGCGTATGTTTGTGCATTACTGGGACAGCTCTTCAGGAGGTCCTCTATCCACCCAGCGTCTCTCACACTGATTGTGTGGGGCTATTTCTGAAGCTTACAGTTCATCTGGACTGGATCCTCCAGAGAATCTCAACGCATTCCACCAGAGGGTTTTCATCCTCCATGGCTCTGCATTGAGGGATGACAGTGGAGAATATTTGTATGGTGGCTACCTGGTCATAGCCATGTTCAATTATTCATTTTTATCTATGTGATGTTTCTACTTTCTCCATGACCCATTCTGTTCTCAGGGTTCTGACAGAATGATTATTTGTTTCATGGAGCATCACTTTTGAGCTTACACCTGCATGCATGTAGTTGTAGTGTGAGATATTTATTATCAATCACAAGTTCATGACTGCTGATTTTATGGTTATTAACTGGTTCATCCTGAGGAGCTGTTGGTCTGCTCTGTTTATCGTTACACTGTTACAATTCGTATCCTCCGTTGTTCCTATTCACAGCAGCAGGTCTGCTATCTCAGCCCTTTTTTCCTCACCAGTTCTTCTCCGGTGCACTCCTGCGCATGGAGCATGCAATTACGCAGCACGTAATTATGCACACAGAAGGCTGAGTGATGAAATGTTTTGTTGTACAAGCAGGTACTTCATGTTGTGTCTGAATGGACCCAGTGAGGCATAGACTACATCCTGCTTCACCTTTAACCCACTAGCGATAGTCTTAAAGGGCGAAGCCTATACAAAATAGAACGTTGGTTACGTACTGTAACCCCAGATTCTTTGAATATAGGCGTAGCCCTTTAAGCTCTGGGCCTCACTGGTTCCTAATGGCTGAAGAAAAAAGCTATTTGGGAGCCGATTACCCAGCCTCACCGTAATTTATACGGACCAGGGGTAAGGCCCACACAGCAGGTGGGCATGGACAAAGGTTTTCAGTGCTGCGCTGCACGCGTAGGGATAAACCCACTAGCGACAGTCTTATAGGGTTACGTCTATACTCATAGAATCTGGGGTTACAGTACGTAACCAACGATTCTGTCTGTGAGGCTGACACATTGTCCCGTTTTAAGACTGGGCTCAAGACTTTCCTTATTTGATAAATCCTATAGTTAGGGTCGGTTTCTTATGCTTCCTTAAGCTTAGACTACTAGAGGACAAATTGATCACATTTCCTTAAATGAATTGTTAAAATTGAATAGTTTTCATTTGATACTATTTCTATCTTAACGTGATTCTTGACCTGCCATTGTGTATCTGTTCCTCCTTTCTGTTCCGCTCAAACCCAGCTGGTTGAAGTAGAAGCCTGCTTGTCCTGAGCCTGATTCTGCTAAAGGTTTCTTCCTCGTGAGGGAGTTTTTCCTTTCCACTGTCACCTTCATGCTTGCTCAAGATGAGAGTCTGTGATGGAGTTAATTCAAAGCAGTCTCCTCCTCAGATAAATAGTGTTAAATTGATATTTTTATATATACAGTAAATGTTTCTGTTCAGTGCCCTGAGATGACTTCTGTTGTGACTTGGTGCTATATAAATAAACTGAATTGAATTGAATTGTTCATTGAATATATTTATGGTGGCAATAATTGCTAAACTCAAAATTCTGATAAAAAAATAGAATAAAGAACAAAACTCAAGTTGTTACTAAGAATAAACAAATTAATAAAAAAAACAACAACACCATAACAAAAAAAAAAAAAGGAAAGTGTCAAACAAAACATTTCTTGCAACACAACAAATTGCAGTGTGTGTGATAGAATCAGACCCACAACACATTGTGTTATCACTGGACGTGCTCATTTTGTTATTCTAGTTTATAATAATGTACTTCTATCTGTTTTCTGTTTGGCTATCTGAAATGATCTATCATTTTCAGAGCCTATATTTTGTTTCAAAAAGACCGCTGAAAGAGTGACAAATGTGTGTAGTTGTAAAAATGTTCTTTTAAGTGGTCTCTTCAAGCTCATAATATTAAAATAAACATAAACGTCTGCTGTCATCACCAACAATAATGTAGGGATTGAAAATGTATTTTTTCCAGCAACATGATTTCTCAGCCAAAACGTATCCTGTAGATTGTTTATGATTAATTAATTTTTCATAATTTAATTACTTTTATCAGCTCACTTTTATGTGCTGTGCTGATAAAAAGCCGACGTGTGTATTTTTAAGCTAATTCTTTGCTTTATTTTCTGTTATGTGCAACAAAATACTGGTTCATTCCTGGAGTTTAAATCTTTAAATATTTATTTATTTATTTTATGTATTTATTTATTCATTTAATTAGGACAATTCCTATTAATCAACATGTCAGCAGTAAGCATCAATGTACATATGCCGGAGTTAGCACAGCAGCTAATTTTCATCCGTTGTCCTAAGACAGGTAAGAACAAGAAACATCCCACGAAACAAAGAATAGAGAATAATACAAACATCACCTATATAACAAATAACACAACATGAGATTACAATAAAGATATGATCCCACAAGAAAATAGTCAATTTACACATGAGTGCACCTCTGGTTAGTTTTCAGCCAAAGTTTCAAAGAGTTTTTAAAGCTGGAGTATGTGCCACAGTTCCTTATAGAAACTGACAGTGTGTTCCATGACTGCGTGCCTCGGATGGACACCATCATTTGGCCAAATTTAGTACTGCGTCGCTGTACCGTACAATCTTCTCTGGTCAGTACTCTTGCTTTTACTGTACTTGTTTTTTTTACTTATAAAATACATTAAAGGAGGAGGAGCAAGTCCATTTAAAACTTTAAAAATCAGGCAAACATCCATAAAAATCTGATAGCTATCAAAATCCAGAATGTTTTACTTACTTATGATGTTACAATAATTATACTGTAAAAGCTTTTTGTTGAAAATTTTCAGTGTTTTCTTAAAAAGAGACTTTAGGGGCTTCAAAATGGCCTCTGAAGTGTGAGACCATGTAGTATAACAATAGGCTATATGGCTGAAGATCATGCATGCAGGTAAGCCTTTGCTGATTCTGATGTCAGAGAAGGTCTTATGTGTTTAAAGTTTGACAGATTGTTTAATTATATGTGAAATTCTCTTTACATGCTGCTTGAAATTTAGATTGGAATCAAAAATGACTCCAAGGTATTTAAATTGTTCAACCACATCTAATGTCTCACCATTGGCTAACACAGATCGTTGCTCATTATCTGATGGCAGCGGAGAAAAAAAAATACACACTGTTTGTTTTAATGTTGAGATGTAAAGAGTCCTGGAGCCAGTGAGACACCGGCATCATAGCACTAGAAAGTACAGCAGCAGCTTCATTTTTTGTTTTTCCATGAACATACAATACAGTATCATCTGCATATAATTGCATTTTTACAGTTTTGCAAACATTTGCTAAATCATTAACATATAGGCTAAATAAGATTGTTCCCAGTATTGAGCCTTGTGGGACTCCAGCTGAGCAGGTAAAAAAGGTAGATTGTGAGTTTTCTATTTGTACTGCATGTTTTCTGTCAGACAGATATGATTCAAAATCATGTTTAAGAAACAGACCTGATGATTGTTTAGTTTACTACACGTTTACCACCGAATGCATGCAAAGAAAATCCAAACGAAATTCACTGAAAGTCGTGATTCTGTTTCTCTGAGGGAGTTCAAGCTGAAGACTTTCCCTGGGTGATGTGTGCAGAAATAATAAACACAAACAGTATCGTTGTAACACACTTCCTACGATGCCGTTGTGTGTGTGCAGACGAAGCCTCAACCTGTAAGTGATATGAGAGACGGGGTGAGAAGAGGGTGAAATGGAGGGGAGTCAACAGAGTGAGAGGGGGTGGCACATTAAGGTGTGTGTGTGTGTGACAACCTGTTAGAGTGAAGCATGCCGTGAAGGACAGGGATGGACAGGGCCAGGTGTGTGTGTGGGGTGTGTGCTTGAGACAGTAAAACACATTAACGGCAGCATTAACACATCTGACAGGGTACACTGGTCAAGAGGTGAGTGGAAACTAAGGGAAGCTTTGGTCTGGAACAATTAGACACACACACCACGCACACATGCACACACACACACACACACACACACACACACACAGCAAATGGAGAGTGGAGAACGTTCTGAGCAGCAGTGATTGGTCACACATGCCCATTGATACCCGAGCAGAACCAATCAGCTCGGCTTCCTGTGTTTGACCTGACCCTTCACGGCTGCTAATTGAATATTTCAAACGGGAAGCTGAGAGGGGAGGAAGACAACGCTTTTCTACCTTTTCCACCTAGGAGGACAATCTAAATAGCTGCCGAGTCACTAGAGTGTGTGTGTGGTGGTGGTGGTGGTGGGTAGGTGGGTGGGTGGTGTGTGTGTGTGTGGGGGGGGGGGGGG
>NC_056501.1:34387915-34392052 GCF_014905685.2 Nematolebias whitei | reverse complement strand
GGGGGGGGGGGGGGGGGGTTGAGCGTTTTTCATGAAACACATCAATTTAACATTAGGTTGTATGTACTGAAGGTATGTGTTTTTGAAAAATAAGTTCTAATAAACCCAACATTTTTCAGTCAGGTCATCTAGACAGTTTCTTTTTTTTTGTGCTGAAATGTTTCGCCTTTGGAGTAAGTTGTTGGGGGAAGAATCAGTTTTGTTGTGTGTTTCATTGACTGATGAAGCCTTCCGGATCAAAGGTGAAACGTTTCAGCACAAAAAAAAAGAAACGGTCCAGATGACCTGACTGAAAAATGTTGGATTGTATATCTGGATTATTGAGCATGGACTTTGAAGTTCTAATAAAGTTGTGATTCTCAAATTTGTTTCAAGTGCTGGATCAGTTTCACTAATCTTCCCCCCCCCCCCCCCCACACACACACACCACCACCACCATTCATTTTTCATTCATTTCTGTGCAATCTTTTTGATCAAAGAAGCCATTTCTGCCACTTCGCCCATTAAATTCAATGTGCCTGGAGCTGCAAAACCTGTTTATAAACTGGTGGCCCATGGGCCACTTAGAGGTCATTGAAGGAGGGCTTTTCTGGCCAGTTTGGGTGACATTATAAAACTAAAAATATATTTGTTTCAAAAATACTTTATTAATCCCAAAGGGAAATTAAATGTTGGTGTAGCTTGTGATCCTCATTTCATTGAGATGTTATAGATACTGATGACTGTAGACAGGAAGGATCTCTTGTAAAGGTCCATCCCACAGTGGATCCTAAGAAACTGGCTGCACATGCCGTCCGATCCGTCCACCCAGACTCGGCTGGCCTCTCGGTTCCCCCGGGCTGTAGGACCGCCCTAACGTTGGGCAGAACTCCTCCCAGAGCGATGGCCACGCCTCTCAGCAGGCTGCTGAGCTCCTCATTGCTGCAGACGGCCAACTGTAGGTGCCGAGGGATGATCTTGTTCTTCCGCTGTCATGAGCCGTGTTTCCTGCTAGTTCCAGGATCTCAGTGGTCAGGCACTTGGGCACAGCTGGCTGGTAGATGAGAATGCATCCACAGAACATCCTTTTCAACTCATTTGAGATTTGGGGCTGTAGTTGAGATACTATTTAATTGAGATACTATTTAGTCAATCAGCTGCTGTTGGTTGTAGAAAACGCATCATAACAAATGTCCAAAACTAAAAAAGTTTCAGTAAAAATCCTTCCAGCTGCACAGCATCTGATACCAGACGAAACAATCATCCAAAAAATGTGATTTACATCCAGAAAAAGAGGAATTAAAGTTTCCAAAAGCAAAATCTCAGAATGAAAGTAACAGAGCTGCTCCAACATGCAGCCACCTTGAGCGGTGCAATTCTAGAATATAATATAATCAATTTTTAAATGTATGAATATTTTTACATTTATGGTAAAAGAAAAGACCAAAAGTAGGGAAATAATTGTTTATACTGAGTCTCTGCAGGGTTATGTGAGTCTTTTTTCTGACTTAAAATTACTTTGAAGTAATAAAACATAAATTTAAACTATGCAGAAAAAAATTGGCATTTTACTGGACAAGTTATTGATTTTTTTTTTTGAGTGAAAGATCCCACTGTAAAGCTGGTTAGCTCAATGTAATCAACACGTTTTGCTTCTTGTATTAGTGGTATCTTTCACAAATTTACAGAAAATTTACAACAAAACAAAACCTGGTAAAACTTGCGTTCTCTGTTGTGGGTATAAAGAAAAAAAAATTAAATACAGTTTCATGTTAGTTTTGGTCAAAATTTCAAAGGGCCACAGATGAGAGACTAAAGAGCCACATGTGGCCCCAGAGCCACAGGTTGCAGACCCCTGGTGTAACCCTAAACCTAACCATAACCAGTTCATACCTAAGCTCACCAATGACACTTCTTCTTATGAGGCCCAGGCTTTGGGCCCCATAAGCTTCAAAATTCAAGTTTCTTTTTTGTCATGCGCATCACATGTGGTGCATGAAGTGGAACGAAACTGTGTCCTCAAAGTCCCAGTTACACCCAAACATAGCAAAAATATAAAGTATAAAAAAGAAACAGTATACAAGGATCTAAGATATACGCCAGGGCTATCCAACAAAACTGCTCAGGGGGCCAGACATCCAGCGATTAAAGTCATTATGTAAATAAACCAGATATTACAATGATCTGTTACCTCTTTAATTGGTTTGTTTCATTGCATTGATTCATAAATGCAATAAACAGAACCCCAAACCCAGACCCCCCCCCCCCACCCACCCACACACACACACACACACACACACTCATAAAACACAAAAAAATTACTAAAACTATTTGGTGGATTTGTTTCGAGACTAAGCAGCAATGCTGAAGCAAATTATTGTCTGCTGGAGTTGGGAGGCATCTTGTTCTCATCACCCGTGCTCATGGTTTCTTGTCTCAAGTTGATAGTCAGGGCTTCTACTTTCTAGAATGTACTTTTCTTGTTTTAATTCATTTTTAGTATTAATATTATTTTATGAAAAGGAAGTGATGAGGATAAGGTTGCAGGAGTGAATACTTCTCTCCACTCCTTTGAGCGTCGGGATATTGTGTATTAATAAATGTTTCTGTTTTTATCTGCTGTTACGTTGAATAAATTAAAGACGAACGAAAAGAAGGAAGAAAAAAAACAAAGAAAAAACTGAAAGAAGGAAAGAAAGCTTTGACGCAACAGAGGCCAACAAACCTCTTTTAATTTTGTCTAATTAAATAAGTTAAATATGATTCTGAAATAACTGTCATTGTCATAACTAAGAGACATTTATTTTATGAAAAGTTGTATAAGGCCTGTGTGAAGCAGCAGTAATGAGGAACGTCTTTTTCAAAAGACTGACTTCATTTTATTCTGATTATTTACAGCATTATTCAAAATATCAAGATTTTTGAAAATAATTAAATCACATAAAACAAAATCTGGGATAATTTTGTAAATAATTTTGAAATACATTATTTAAATTGTTCTGGGGGTAATCGCTGTATCTTTGATTGATTTATTTAATAGAAATTACCTTTGCTAAAAGAGACAACATTTTGCTTTATAACTAAAACTAATTTGTTTTTTAAACTAAGATGCAAATTATTTAAAATACATGTTTTGTTGTGATAACAAATTTAAATGATAAAACCAGAAGAATCTGAAGAACACGTTTTATGACAACGTTAATTTACCCTGAAAAGGAGTTAACAGGGGCATGGATTTGACTCCAATTACAAATGATTAACATTAACCTTTTTTAAATATATATATTAATGTTTGTTTCATAAAATTATAACTTCAATATTATAAATTTTAATAACATTTTATATAAATTGATGAACCCACGTTATCCTCCCCCAGTCCGAGTTAAAGTTCTTTTCTCTGATCCGGCGGGACGGCTCAACCACGGGGACTTACTGGGACTGGGAGGTGTTGACGGCGCTGGGCAGGAGATCCACAAGGTTTCAACACCTAACTGGCCCAATGTAAACAGAGCGCCCCCCCCCCCCCCCAAAAAAAAATAAAAAATAATCTGTCTCCTTCAAATCTGGCTGAAGAATCCCTGGATGACCGGAGAGAAACAGGCCCTGACAGACTTTAATCATGTTGAAAGATAAGAAGATCACCACAAAGGGTTAAAAATAGATTCAAAACCAAACCTATCAAATGCATTCTGTGGTTTTACTGAAAAAAGTGCAGGGGATGGTGGTGGTGGTGGTGGTGTGTGTGTGTGTGTGGGGGGGGGGGGGGGTAATTCCAGATGATTCAACTAAAAGGAAGAAATGACTGACAGCTGCTGGATCACGGAGGTCAGCTGCAAACAGGAACGGCTGAGGAGCCCAGCTCATCAAAGTGATGAGTAATAGGCAGAAAAGACACTTGTGTTTCTTCTGAAAGAATGGGTATGGGAAGGGGGCTGATGATGATGATGATGATGATGATTGTGGATCCAGTTTAGTGTGTGCTGATGATGATTAGAGAGGACACAAAGAAGGTCAGAGGTGGCGTCACACTGGAAGGCTCCCATCGGATCAGGAGTGTGTGTGTGGTTGTCCATGTGATTGGACAGCACCTGTAATGGCTCACAGCTGAGATGGTAAAGTGTCTGAGCGTGTGTGTGTGTGTGTGTGTGTGTGTGTGTG
>NC_056501.1:34385141-34387815 GCF_014905685.2 Nematolebias whitei | reverse complement strand
TGTGTCAGTTGCTCAGTGTGTAATTGTGTGTCAGTTGCTCAGTGTGTAATTTGCTCAGTGTCTCTGTTGCTCAGTTTGTAAGTGTGTGTTTAGTGTATCAGTTGCTCAATGTGTGCCAGTTGCTCAGTGTTTGCCAGTTGCTTAGTGTGTAAGTGTGTTTAAGTTGATCCATGTGTAAGTGTCAGTTGCTAAGTGTGTGTGTCAGTTGTTCATTGTGTGTCAGCTGCTCAGTGTGTAAATGTGTGTCAGTTGCTCACTGTGTGTGTGTGTCAGTTGTTCAGTGTATCAGTTGCTCAGTGTGTCTGTTGCTCAGTTTGTGTCTGTTACTTGCTTAGTGTGGAGGTGTGTATCAGTTGCTCAATATGTTTTAGGTGCTCAGTGTGTAAGTGTGTGTAAGTTACTCACTTTGTAAGTGTCATTTGCTCAGTGTGTCTGTTGCTCAGTTTGTAAGTGTGTGTTAGTTGCTTAGTGTATCATTTGCTCGGTGTGTGTCAGTTGCCCAGTGTGTGCCATTTGCTCAGTGTGTTTCAGTTGCTTACTGTAAGTGTGTTTTCAGTTGTTCAATATGTACCAGTTTCTCAGTGTGTCGGTTTGTGTAAGTTGCTCAGTGTGTAAGTGTCAGTTGCTCAGTGTTTAAGTTGCTCAGTTTGTCTGTTGCTCATTGTGTAAGTGTGTGATAGCTGCTCAGTGTGTTAGTTGCTCAGTGTGTGTCAGTTGCTCAGTGTATAAGTGTGTGTCAGTTGCTCAGTGTGTTTCACTTGTTCAGTGTGTCTGTTGCTCAATTTGTAAATGTGTGTCAGTTGCTCAGTTTTTTGGGGTGTGTTAGTTGCTCAGTTGCTCAGTGTCAGAGTTTCTTTATTTTCATTCCACCACATGTGGTACATGTAGTGTAACGAAATTATGTACACAGGGTCCCAGTTACATCAAACAATAAAATGTAAAATAAAAACAGCAATAAGATCTAAGATATGAACTAAGAAAAACATCAACTAAATACACACTAAGCTCTAGTAGCATAAAAACAATAAACACAATACGCCGAACAGCAGCATGAACATGAGTCTGTGTGAGCAGATGAGCAAGAATGAACACAGCAACATGAAACAGATCAGCAGCAACATGAAACAGATCAGCAGCAACATGAAATAGATCAGCAGCAACATGAAACAGATCAGCAGCAACATGATGTGATTTTTCACAGTGATTATTCTGGTTAGAGATTCATGAGTCTAACAGCCTCAGGGTAGAAGCTGTTCCTCAGTCTATTTGTTCTACACTTAATGCTCCTCAACCTCCTTCCTCAAGGGAGCGGTGCAAAAAGTGTGTTTGCTGGGTGAGTGTGGTCCTTCATGATGCAGGTGGCCCTCTTCCTACATCTAGCGGTGTAAATGTCTGTGATGGTGGGGAGACTGATTCCAACAGATTTCTGTGCAGCCTTCACCACTCTCTGCAAAGCTTTTCTTTCTGCAGCTGTGCAGCCTCCATGTCACACGTTGATGCTGGAGCACAGGATGCTCTCCACTGCACACCTGTAGAAGGAGGTGAGGACTGAGCTTCCCAGACCAGCTCGTCTCAGCCGCTTGAGGAAGTAGAGTCTCTGATGAGCTTTATTGATCAGGCTGGTGGTGTTGTTGTCCCAGTTGAGATTGTTGTTCAGGTGCACACTCAAGTACTTGTAACTGGAGACCCCTTCCACTGCAGATACTCCTATGTTCGCTGGGGGTGGGGTGGAGGTGGGGGGCTAGGTGTTTATTCCTTCTGCCTTCTGAAGTCCACAACCATTTCCTTCATCTTCTTCACATTGACGTGAAAGTTATTCTCTTTGCACCAGCTCTCCAGGTGTTCCACCTCCTGCCTGCAGCTGGACTCATCATTGCTTGTGATGCATCCCACCACCGCTGTATCATCTGCAAACTTTACAATAAGACAGTCTGGATGGGTAGCTGCACAATCATACGTGAGCAGAGTGAACAGGAAAGGGCTCAGTACACAGCTCTGAGGGGAGTCAGTGCTGAGGGTTATGGTGGAGGAGGAGAAGTTGTTGTTCCTCACTGACTGTGGTCTGTTTGTTAAGAAGTCTAGGACCCAGTTGCAAGTGGAGGGGCTTAGAACTAGTGTGAGTAGTTTGCCCATCAGGGTTAGGGGGATCATGGTGTTGAAGGCATATGTGAAGTCAGAAGATACAGATGTAGGAGTACTTCTGCTCCAGGTGGGTGAGAGCAGTGTGGACCACAGAGGAGATGGCGTCTTCTAAAGATCGATTCTTGTGGTATGCGTACTCGTGAGGGTCCTCGTAAATGTTGATGGTTGTTATGATGTGAGTCATGACCAGTTTGAAGAAGCATTTAGTGACTATTGGGGTCTGTGTGTAAGTTTCTCAGTGTGTGTGTGCCAGTTGCTCAGTGTGTGTCAGTTGTTCAGTGTGTGCCAGTTGCTTAGTGTGTGTCAGTTGTTTAACGTGTAAGTGCATGTCCGATGGTTAGTGTCTGTCAGTTGCTCAGTGTTTGTCAGTTGCTCAGTGTGTAAGTGTGTGTCAGTTGCTCAGTGTGTGTCAGTTGTTCAGTTGCTCAGTGTGTGTCAGTTACTCAGTGTGTGTCAGTTGCTCAGTGTGTGTGTGTGTGTGTCAGTTGCTCAGTGTGTGTCAGTTTCTCAGTGTGTGTGTGTCAATTGCTCA
>NC_056501.1:34369305-34385041 GCF_014905685.2 Nematolebias whitei | reverse complement strand
CACACACACACACACCCCGGAGAAAACTCCACCATCCGCCACTGACATACTACAAGTCCTCTTAGTGATCAGTGAGGTTTCCCTGTTCTGAGTATTGGTGTCATATACTCTTTAAACTGGCAAAGAAAAACCACCAGCTGAAATCAGTCATGATCACAAATAAAAAGTTATTGGGTCTCAGTCTTGTCAGGTTAAAAAACATTCAAATATCTTCAGCATCACTTGTTAACAGATTCTGGTGAATGTATGCATAATTTTAACGCAGTGTGAATTAGGAAATAAATGAAATAAAACTTGTACACACAATTCTTGTTTTTGAAACTCGCTGAAGCTGTACATTTTTTTAATCATTGCTACCTAGAAAAAGTATAGATAAAAACATAATTAAAATTCCCAAATTATTATAATATTTGTGTCTATTATGACTGTATGTAAACTTTTGACTGCTACTGTAAATAGTTTATACAAGTTTAGTACCTTTTTTGTGCATGTGTTTTACAAACAGCGAACAGAGACATTTGACAGTGGAACACATTCAGTAGTGACTTTAGGTTGTGATACCTCATATGTCCACTAGGTGTCACTTTAACTCTTTCAACTAGTTTATCCGTCACATCGGTCTATCATCCTAATGGCCTTCTCAATAGATTGAAAATTAAGGAATAATATGGTATAAAAACCTAGCCTAAATACATTTCTAAATCATTTTCATTGTGTAAATGTGCAACGAGCCACACAGAGCAGCTAAAAAGTAGGTTTCAGCCACACCAGCTCCCTCTTTCTGCAGATATGAATAGGCTCAGTTCTATAAAATGGGACCTTTCTTATAGAAAACATCAATTAAAGCAATTTGAAAGAGGCTATCTCGCTTCCAAGAGTGACAAGGAAATTGCACGTGATCTGAAGATCTAATGACATGATGTAATTGCTGTCTTTTTGTATGCCTGTCTGCCAAGCCTTTAAATAGGCTGCACTATGTAGTGCTTTTCCTGGAAAAAGGTTTAGATTTCACAGTAAACACTAAAAACTATATGCTCTGTAAATTATAGGGTAAACATATACCTATCTTCATAAAAGTAGCACTTTCTGTAAAACACCTCATGAACCACTGGATGAATCCATCCATCCATTATGTTTTACCCGCTTCTTGCTTTTCGGGTCGTAGGGGTCATTGGTGCCCATATCAGGCAGTCACTGTGCAAGAGGCAGGGAGCACCTGGACATGTCTCCAGTCCATCACAGGGACACATAGAGACAAAAAATATTCACTCTCTCACTCACACCTAGAGACAATTTAGAGTTACCAATCAGCCCAACATGCATGTTTTTGGTCTGTGGGAGGAAAGCCATGCATTCATGGAGTGAACATGCAAACACCACCCAGAAAGATACCCAGTCTGGATATGAAACAGTGACCTGCTCGCTGAGAGATGGCAGCTCTTCAACTGTGCCACCGTGCCACCTTCTGGATGAATTGTAATGCAACTTGCAGAAAGTAATCAATGGATGTCCATCTACAACTGATTATGTTTTGGAGACAACACCATTCAGGATGCCTGCGTAAGACATGAAAGGCCTCTGCTGACCATGACCTCTGAACCTTAGGTTGTCTCTCCAAACACTCTGGATCTTGTTTTTTTTTTTTACATTTACTTTCAATCTGAACAATGTTTGATTGTTTCTGCACATTCACTGTCCTAGAACTCTTAATCACTTACAGATTACTTGCCTACACATTTCATTTAAGCTTTTGATGAAAAAAAAAATTTTCATTTGTTCTGATTCATGCTCAATAATCCAGGTAGAAAAATCCAACAAAGTTGTCATGTACTCTGGACGGATTCTTTTTTATTTTTATTTTTTATCCACACACCACAAGTTTTCTGGTGGCAAATAAAAGTATTTGTTCACATGCTGGTTCATCCCAAAGATCCAGTCCCCCGTTACACACAAGTAATATTGTGTATGCTCCAACAATGTTCATTCATCTGGACGGTTTCTTTTTTTGTGCTCCGACTGATGAATGAGGCAGATGGTGGGGGAAGATGCCATACAGCCCTGGTAGACCCAAATGTGTAGGGATAGTTTGCTGAAAATGCCTGGAAGAAGAACCTGTCAGAAAGATCTTCAACTCACACCTCTGGGAGAGCTTTAACCTCATCCCCGTTGAGGTGGGTGGCATTGAGTCCGTGGGCCATGTTCCACGCCTCAGTTGTTGACGTAGCTGCCTTGAGCTGTGGACACAAGGTTGTTGGTGCTTCTTGTGGTGGCCATCCTCGAACTCAGTGGTGGACACCCCGGGTTAGGGAGACTGTCAAGCTGAAGGAGTTTTGTTGGCTGATGGGACTTCGGAGGCAGCTGAGGAGAGGAAAGCAGCACTTTACTAACACTGTTTTCAGTGAAGGTGGGGTGCTGTTGACCTCAGACAGTGATGTCATCGGGAGGTGGAAGGAATACTTCTCAGACCTTCTGAATCCCACTGGCACGTCTTCCATGGAGGAAGCTGAGTCGGGGGACTTTGGGGTTGGTCTGTCTATAACTGTGGCTGAGGTCACTGAGGTAGTTAAAATGCTCCGACGTGGCAGAGCTCCAGGGGTGGATGAGATTCACCCTGATTTCCAAAAGGCTCTAGATGTTGTGGGGCTGTTTTTATTGACACGCCTTTGCAACATCGCGTGGACATTGAGGGCAGTGCCACTGGATTGGCAGACTAGGGTGGTGGTTCCCCGCTTCAAAAAGAGAGACTGGAGGGTTGCTCCAATTATAGGGGCATAACTCTCCTTCCCTGGTAAGGTCTATTCAGGGATACTGGAGAAGTGAGTCTGATCGTTGGTCAAACCTCAGATCCAGGAGAAACAATGTGGGTTCCGTCCTGGACGTGGAACACTGGACCAGCTCTTTACCCTCACTATGGTCCTTGAGGGGTCATGGGAGTTTGCCCATCCAGTCTATATGTGTTTTGTAGACTTGGAGAATGCTTTTGACTGAGATCCTCAAGGTACACTGTGGGAGGTGCTCCATGAGTATTGCGTTGGGGTCCGTTGCTATGGGCTGTTCAGTCCCTATACAAGGGGAAAACTTGATTAAAAAATACAAGAGCTTAAACTTGGTAATCATTTATCTTGTTAAAATGACTTTTATTTAAGAATACAATAATATGTATTTGTGACTCTTTGTTGGTTTTCAGTAAAGTTTCAAAAATACAAAAAACATTGTTTAGGATATGCACTAAATTAAATGTGTTTTGGCAATACAATGAAAAAATAACTGCTAAGATTGTGTTGATTATTCACAAATTCTACTTCATGACTAAATATCGGACAATTTTTTACCATTTCACCTTGTTGAAATAAATTAATATTTAAGCATTAACCTTTTTATAGGCTACACAAGATGGGCCTGTGATCGAAAAGTCGCAGGTTCAACTCCCGGTACCGTCAACATCAAAATGTGGGTGGAAAAGGTGGAACACCCACACCTCCCTCCACCCTCATTCGCCCCACTCTGGGCCCCTGAGCAAGGCCCTTAACCCCCACCATCTGCTCCTTAAACAGGTCTGTCTTGAAAATGAGTTCTCGTGGCTCATTGAGACTACCTGGATAAATAAAGGGTAATTAAAAAAATAATAATACACATATAAATCTTTGTCACGTTTTTTATACTACAAACAAATGGAGCAGATCACGATGACTCATTAAAATGTCTTGATCATTTTTCATCTTTGGTGAAAATTGCTGGCGCTCCTCCAGACACAGATGTACTCTATTGGGTTATGTATGGCATGCCATTGTAGCATTTAATTAAACACCCTTTTCCCAAACATTTTCTATACATAAATAATAATCATCCTCGTCAAAATGAAATTCTTACAAGGGGACAATATAGCTCTCCGCTCAGCCAGCTCAGTGCTCTCAAGGGGAGAATAAAGCAGCAAAAATAATTTATGCACAGAATATCCAGAATTACATCTGACCGATGTGAGAAGAAGTCCAGGCTCGGATGAATGAGAAGAACGGGCAAGATGATCTCTTTCAATCAACCTTTATTTAGACAGGTAAATCCCATTGAGCCTCGAGGACTCATTTACAAGAGAGACCTGATTTCAACAAAGAATGATGACAACAGTGGACAACAGCGACAACAGTAAACAATTATAAAAAGTCATACTGCAGGTTTTTTTTTTTTTAACAAATAGGATGGCTAAAAAAGGAAGCAAAAAAAAATAAAACAAAAAAAACAGCTAGATTATAAGGCGAATGTAGAAAACTAAAAACAGGAACATGTCTGCATTGGTCCCTGCCAGGAGTCCAACAGATTCTTAAAGACACTTAGAGAGGTCAAGGTCGAGAGCTTCAAATCTTTTTGTAAGATATTCCAGGAAACAGGAGCAGAGTAGGAGAAGGCCCTTTTGCCTAGTTCAGTCCTCACTGAGGGAACACTGCAGGTAATAATGTCCTGAGAGCGCACGCTGTAGCTGCACTCACGCAGAGACATGTAGGAGGAGATGTATGAAGGCAGCAGACCAAGAAGTGATTTAAAGATGAAAATGTACCAGTGAGAGAGTCTGTGTGAAGTTAATGATGACCAGTTAACCAGTGAATACAGGGTGCAGTGGTGGGTACGATAATCACAGCCAGTTATGAATCTTAGTGCACCATGATAGACAACATCCAACATCTGCAGGGTGCTTGTAGGAGCGTTCATGTAAATAATGTCACCGTAATCAATGGAGGGAAGGAAAGTCACAGATACAAGGCGTTTTCTAGCATTCAGGGTTAGACAGGATCTGTTTCTGAAAAAGAAACCCAGTTTAACTTTCAGTTTCTTTACCAAGTTTTCCACATGGAGCTTAAAAGAGAGATGTGAGTCGACCAAGATACCCAAATATTTATAGGAATCAACAAACTCAATGGGGACACCATTTGAGGATAAAATCGGAGGAAGAACTGCTGGGACCAACTTCCTATTTGAAAAAAGCATCCCTTTGGTTTTGTCGGCATTTAGGACAAGTTTGAGGCGGAACAAATCTGTCTGGATGTAGTTGAATGCAGATGTCAAAAGCTTGAAAGCCTTAGCAACTGTTTTAGCTCGACAATAAACAACTGTGTCATCAGCATAGAAATGTATGGATGCATCAGGGATGTTTTTACCTACATTATGTATGTAGATTGTAAAGAGGGTGTGTCCTAAGACTGAGCCTTGTAGTACACCATTGTTGACTATTAACTAACTGGAGGAAGTACCATTATGTTGAACACATTGCCTCCGGTCTGAAAGATAGTTAGAGAACCAACCAATGGTGTGTACTGAGACACTAGAGGTTAATAAAGTTACTGTGAGGTTATGAGAGAATTTGAAAAAGTTCTGATAATAAATAAATAAAAAAGTTAGAAATATTTTTAGGCTTTGTCAGTAAAAATTGTGCTTATTGCACCAAATATTGTGTTTACTGACTGCTTGGTTAAGTGCCACAGCCCCGTAATGCCAAGGCTGCTGCATTCCAGATGCTTGGAAAACAGCCTTTGTTCTTCCTTTGCTGAAGGGAGGTGACCCCACCTCACTGAACAACTATCGGCCAATCTCTAAACTCTGCATTTTAGCCAAGTTTCTAGAAAAACTGATAAACTCTTAAATCAAAAATTACCTGGACTCATTTAACATCTTACCTCGCCTTCAATCTGGTTTCAGGAAACAACACAACACAACCACTGCTTCACTGAAGGTTCTTAATGACGTTGTTGAAGCACTGGATGCTAAGGATTATTGTGCTGCACTTTTCTTAGACCTGTCTAAAGCTTTTGACACTGTGGATCATGACATCTTGTGTCATAAACTCTCAGAAATCGGTTTCTCAGAACACACCATTGGTTAGTTCTCTAACTATCTTTTAGTTCTCTAATTATCTTTTAGTTCTCTAATTATCTTTTAGTTCTCTAATTATCTTTTAGATCGGAGGCAATGTGTTCAGCATAATGGTATTTTCTCCAGTTATCTAACAGTCAGCAATGGTGTACCACAAGGCTCAGTCTTAGGACCCACCCTCTTTACAATCTACATAGGTAATGTAGGTCAAAACATCCCTGATGCATCCTTACATTTCTATGCTGTTGACACAGTTGTTTATTGTCAAGCTAAAACAGTTGCTAAGGCTTTCTAGCTTTTGCAATCCACCTTTAACATCATCCAGTCAGATTTGTTTTGTCACAAACTTCTCCTAAACGACGACAAAACCAAAGGCATGCTTTTTTCAAACAGGAAGTCAGTTACAGGAGTTCTTCCTCTGATTTTATCCTCAAATGGTTTCCCTATTGATTTTGTCGATTCCTATAAATATTTGGGTATCTTGGTCAACTCGCATCTCTCTTTTAAGCTCCATGTGGAAAACTTGGTAAAGAAACTGAAAGTCAAACTGGGTTCCTTTTTCAGAAACAGATCCTGTCTAACTCTGAATGCTAGGAAACATCTTGTATCTGTGACTTTCCTTCCCTCCATTGATTACGGTGACATTATTTACATGAACACTCCTACAAGAACCCTGCAGATGTTGTCTATCATGGTGCACTAAGATTCATAACTGGCTGTGATTATCGTACCCACCACTGCACCCTGTATTCACTGGTTAACTGGTCTTCATTAACTTCACGCAGACTCTCTCACTGGTACATTTTCATCTTTAAATCACTTCTTGGTCTGCTGCCTTCATACATCTCCTCCTACATGTCTCTGTGTGAGTGCAGCTACAGCGTGCGCTCTCAGGACATTATTACCTGCAGTGTTCCCTCAGAAAGAACTGAACTTGGCAAAAGGGCCTTCTCATACTCCGCTCCTGTTTCCTGGAATATCTTGCAATAAGACCTGAAGCTCTCGACCTTGACCTCTCTAAGTGGATTCAAACATTTGCTAAGTTCTAGCCAAAAAGTGCAGACATGTTCCTGTTTTTTAGTTTTCTACATCACTTTACAATCTAGCTGGGTTTTTTTTTCACTACTTTTCCTTTTGACTGTCCTTTTGGTTGCTATTTTGTTTTGATTTGTAAAAAAAATGTAATTTGTTTGCCTCTTTTGTGACTGTCTATTGTTGTTATTCACTGTTGTCATCACTCTTTGTTAAGAAATCAGGTCTCTCTTAGAAATGAGTCCCCGAGGCTCAGTGGGATTAACCTGTCTAAATCAAGGTTGAATGAATTTGGTTAGAGCATTAATTCATTCATTTAACCTTTATTTATACAGGTTAGTCTCAGTGAGCCTTGAGGACTCATTTACAAGAAAGACCTGTTTTATACAAAGAACACTGATGAGGTACAGATAACAATAGACAATCATATAAAGCATATTAAATGAAAAAGTAAATTAAACAAAAACAGCTGCATTATAAAGTGATGTAAAATACTAAAAACAGGCAGATGTCTGCATTGGGTTTTGCCATAAACTTAGCAGTTTCAGGATACAGGGTGTAATGGTGGGTACAGTAGTTACAGCCAGTTATGAATCTTAGTGCATCATGATAGACAGCATCCAACATCTGCAGGGTTCTTGTAGGAGTGTTCATGTAAATAATGTCACCGTAATCAATGGAGGAAAGGAAGGTCACAGTTACAAGGCGTTTCCTAGCATTCAGAGTTAGACAGGATCTATTTCTGAAAAAGAAACCCAGTTTTACTTTCAGCATGGACAGCACGGCATCTTAGTGGTTGTCTGTGTGGAGTTTGTATGCTCTCTTTATGTTTGCGTGGGTTTCCTGCAGGTACTCTGGTTTTCTCCTACAGTACAAAAACATGCATGTTAGGCTGCTTTCAGGCCCCGGCTTCCCTTGCAAAAGAGATCTGTGACCTCAGTGGCATTTGCTTGGTTAAATAAAGTTTAATAAATAGAGACCATGTTGCATAAAGGGCCATTGTGGCGTAGAGGTAGGGCAGCCGACTTGGGACCAGAAAGTCGCGGGTTCAACTCCCTACCATGCTGACTGACATGTCGTGTCTTTGAACAAGACACTTAATCCTTAATTGCTCCTCGGGTGCTTACATAGCTGCCCGTTGCTCCACCTGAGTGTATCTCAGGAGTGATGGGTTAAATGCAGTGAACTAATTTCATCATTGAACAGAAACATACAATGGTGACAACAGATAGCACAAAAAAAAAAAAGTAAATAAATACATCAAGAAGGGCAGTTGACATTAAACAATTGCCAAATGTTTCATGCGAGTTCACTCAGTGTGGGAGCAGTCAAAAGAAAATACACTGACTGCACCAAAATCAGTAAAAACACGGACAAAAGGAAATAAATGCATGGCTGTATTTATCTCATAAGACCATCCAAAGTTTAATGTTGATTTTAAAAACTATCATTAGTAGAAACACTATAGGACTGTCAATGTCTAAAATGTAATTTTTTTGCATTTCTATTTGACACATCCAAAATCCTCACTTTGACCAAGAATGTAACATGAGAGGGATTATTATATGGAAAACGGTCTTGCCATACAACAACAACATCACGATTTTGCACGGTGTGCTCGCACCTTCTACGTCACGACTGTTGGAGACGTGGACAGACGCGCGTGCCCAAGGCAGACAAGTTCCATCGAGGCTAAAAATAGTTTGTAGCCGGTGTTCTGCGGAGCATGTCTAGTGACGTCACGGTTCTGTGAGGGAGTAAACTGACCTTTTCTAAAGAGCCACTCAGTGTGTGCGCGCGCGCGTGTGTCCGTGTCCCCCATCTTTGTAAAATAACATTAGTAGTTAGTCAACACAGAAACATTTGGTCAGGTGTCCCGTGGAACATGAAATTAGAGCCGAGGGGACCGTGATTGTTGTCCAGGCTGCAGAAGGTTCCAGTGGGTGAGCTGCTCTGTGTGTGCGTGTGTGTGTGCGTGTTGGGGGGATGACTCATCCTGGATCTGCTGGACACTTTGTAAAGACAGCAATAGATCAGAGTTGTAAACTTCAGCAGGTTTCAGAGTGAAACATTCACCTTCTTTTAATGGTAAATAAATGGTCATGGGTTTATGCGTGTTTGCCTCGATCATTGAAATGAATGTAAGTCCAGTTTGAACTCTTTCTGCTGACTCAGATGTTGAAACCATACAGTTCATTTAAAGGGTTCTGATCATATGAGGAAGTTGAATCTTCCTAAATGACCCACAAAGCAATCGTTTTAAAACTGGGGCTCTCAGAGGTCAGTTTGACCCAAGGGCAGCAGGAGGATGAATCCACTCATTAAAGCAGTAGTTCTGATCTTTTGAAACTGTGCTCTGGGACGAGTTAACGTCCACCTGTGGAAGTCTGACTGATAGCCCAAGCCAGGCTAAGATCAAAGTGGATTCCTGCAGTTTTAAAATAACTCAAAAATGTCAGAGGTTTATTTTTATACTGAATCTTTCAATCAAAGTCAGTTTACTGTATTTTTCCTCGTATAAGTCGCACCTTTTTGCACAAGTTAGCAAGCCCTGCGACTTATACACCGAAGCAACTAATATACATTTTCCCCATATTTATAATCCATATTTTGACTGAGATCTGACAATTTAATTCATTCTGACATGGAAAATATTGAACACTACTTCAAAGTTCATGCTCAGTCATCCAGGTACAAAATCCAATAATGGACAGTCAGGTCATCTGGACAGTTTCTTTTTTGTAGAAAAACTTTTCACCCTCTATCCAGAAGGCTTCTTTAGTAAATGGTAAATGGACTGTACTTATATGGCGCCTTTCTATCTTATTTCAAGATACTCAAAGCACTTTACACAACAATCTGTGCCTCATTTACCCATTCATACAGCACTCTACTAGATCTCTACAAAGCTAATTGAACAAATCGTTCTAATGAGATTAATCAGAGCTTTATCACATTCATTTACTGATGGGACACACATCAGAGGCTATGAGGGGTTCAGTGTCTTGCCCAGGGACACTTCAGCATGTGATTGCTGATGGATTCAAACCCCCAACTCTCGCATTGGAGGTCGACTGCTCTAACCACTCAGCCACAGCCGCCCCTAGTCTGAGAAGTCCCAAGTAACCTGTTTCCCCCACTAAGCAGTACACTCCTTTAGTGGACCAACCAGTTTGCTGGTGATTAGATGGTTTCTGTGGGCTGTAATTTACTTGGGACTCCTCAGACTGACGAAGCCCTCTGGATAGAGGGCAAAACGGCTTTCCATAAAAAAAAAAAGGAAAAAAAAAATGTCCAGATGACCTGATTGACCATTATTGGATTTTGTACCTGGATGATTGAGCATGAACTTTGATGTCTTGAACCACTTTGGCTGTAGCTGCCTGGGAGGAATCAACGGAGGACAGAACAGCCCTCAGAAACCATCTTATCACCAGCAAACTGGTTGGTCCACTAAAGAAGTGTACTGTTTAGTGGGGAAAACAATTTGTTTGGGACTACTCAGACTGATGAAGCCCTCTGGATAGAGTGTGAAATGTCTTTCCACAAAAAAGAAACTGTGCAGATGACCAGACAGACCATTACTGGATTGAACACTACCATTTTCAGCCGCTAGAGGGCCCTCGACTAATATGGCAAGCCAAGTGTCTCATTAATAGGTAAAAGTGGCTGTTAATGAGACACTTGGCTTAACACAGCAAGCCACCTTTATTTTGCTCCAGAACTCATGGAGCAAATGTTAAATCAGTTGCATTTTGCCACGATGCCCAGGCAAAATGCAACTGATGTGACCATTAATGTGCATTTATCAAGGAAAAGTTCAACTGACACACACTTGTACTATAATGTCAAGTAAACAAATAATTGTTTTTAGGTGGTTATCTTGTTAAATTTTGACGAAATGCAGAGTAAGTCCTCCCTCGCTCCAGCAGCTGCGAATGGGGTTTTGAAATGCAGCTGATTTGACCGTCAAAGTGCATTTATTAAGGACAAGTTAAACTGAGACACACCTTTACTACTTTGTATGATTTTGAGAAACAAATATTTGTTTTTAAGAGTTAATCTTGTTAAAATCTTGTTAAAGTCATCCCGTGCACACTCCCGCTGCCGCCTTTTGTCAGCCAATCAATTTTTGGCACAACACCGGCCCACATTATACCCACATACCTCGAGAATGTTTACGGATCTCTTCGGAGGACACTGGCTGATTATCCTTATCAGAACTCTTACAGCGACCTCGAGAGCGCTATGGACATGCTCACCGCTCTCATCATCTCCCTCCCCATCTGCAGAATGTCTACGTCACTATGTGTTTGTTTGTGCGAGGTGTTTTTTAATATCAGAGTTTTTTATTAGGCAAGAAGAAAAAGTCTGATGGGAATTTTTTCACCTCCAATTCCTACATGTGTCAGTTTCATTTGTCTGAACAGATCTCACTTGTACTTGAGTCTTCAGGCTCAATGTGACTTATCTGTCTAAATAAAGGTTGAATGAAGGAATGGACATTTCTGTGTGGTCAGCGGTGATGCATAATAGATGCGACTTATTGTTTTTTCCCATGTTATTAGACATATTTGGACTGATGCAACTTGTATGGCAGCAAGTACGGTATTAACATGAAATCAGCAGCAGCAAGCGGTATCATTTCATATCATTTGTGGCCCGTACAACATCCTGCAGGAGTATCATCACATTTAGCCAGAATTATAATCATATAATGAAAAAACAACAATGGTGGAAACATTTATAAATTGGCATTTATATGAACCAGTGTAATGTTAAACAACACAAAAAATAAACAGGAGTTCAAACTTAAAAAGAAAATACCTGAACTATCCCTTTAAATGTACTTTTTTTTTAACTTAACTAATGTTGTCTGGCATTTAAAAAAAACTGCTGATCTGTCACTCCTCCAATCCCATACTTTTGTTTCCCAGTGGTAAAAAATACATTTAAAAATTAACCCTTAAAGCTCTTAAAATAATAATTTCATAAACAACCTGCCATTGAGCAAACACAGTATTTTCTTTAAACACCTCAAACAGCAACCAGCAGAAGACTCTGATGACTGAACGTTAATTTTTGTGCTTCTGCTGTGTTTTATGTTATTCCATGTTCTAATAACAACATTCTGAACTCACTTACAACAAAGTCAAAGTTTGAGGTTGCACTCTGAGGACATTTGACAGAAAGTCACAAAGCAGACACACACTGGGGAGAAAAAAAGACCAAAATCTTGAGTTTTATTTTCTGGTATATTTAAACATGTGTGAGAGTAAGAAAAGTTTATTTGCAAAAGACCAGAATTTTTTAGACAAAACAAAAATTATAGTATGATATCAACAACAATCATGACCTAAAGCACAACCTGCCGTCAAATATATGAAAGTGCCAGTTCACTCCCGTCCAGTGAAACTTTCTGCAACATGTTGAGTGATGAAGGTGAAGTCTGCCTCAGCTGCTGGGTTTTCTCCTGCTTCAGCAGAATCCAGTGTCTGTGTTGGGAATCTCTCTAATTCAGCCAGTTTAGTCTTCAGTAGGGGGCGTCCTGCTCCCCCAGGACCACCACCCTGCACGTTTTAGTTGTTTCTCTGCTCCATCTTCTTCATGTCAGTGAGTGACTGACAGGAAAACACGAGCGATAAATCACCCATCAAAGCAGGTGTGTTGGAGCATGGACACAGGGGAGTGGTGCAGCAGAGGTCAGAGAAGGCAAGACTGACTGGAATGTCACCAGTTAGAATCCCTCGTTGTGGTGACTCCTGAAGAAGAGAGCAGCTGAAAGAAGAAAAACATGTTAGAGCAGGTAAACAAGTAAATTGTGCAGGACTGGACACCCCTGGTCTACAACATGCTGCCACCAAAGGTCAGAGCAAGACGTTCCCAATCCAGGTCACATTAACAGTCTGCATGTTCTCTAAACCGAGGGTGGAAACAAAGATGGATGATGTTTGAGCTGATGCTGACAAGAAATGGAGCCATTGTCCTTTTGGTTCTTCTTCTTTTTTAGGTTGTTCCTTCTTCAGGGGTCACTACAGTGAGTCATCCTCCTCCATCTCTGTCCTCACTCTGTCTTCAGTATTCTTTGTCCTCTGTGTCCTCTGTCCTCACTCTGTCCTCTGTGTCCTCTGTCCTCACTCTGTCTTTTGCATCCTCTGTCCTCACTCTGTCCTCTGCATCCTCTGTCCTCACTCTGTCTTCGTCATTCTCGTTTTCCTGGCAGCTGCATTTCTAACATCCTTCTTCCAATATACCCACTGTCCCTCCTCTGGACATGTCCAAACCACTGTCTCTCCTCTGGATATGTCCAAATCATTTCAGTCTTGGTAAAACTTAAAAATAACTGGGTACCACTTTTTAATAAGGCTCCCCTAATAGATGGCTAATAAATAGTTTATAGATACATTATTAATTCCTCTATAAACATTTTATAAATCATCATTAATTGTGTATGATGCATTAATTAAGGGTGACAGAGACAAAACAGACCAGTTTGTTGCCAAATAGTGAACCAAATCTGTTCACCTAAATATTTCATCTAGAGTTGTTATATTAAACATTTCACACCAAGTTACTACCTTGTAAGCACAATAAGTATTTGTAAACCTATTTTTAGGATGTAATATTAGTTGTAGATACTTGTAATGCACAACATTATATGCTAAAAAAATTAGGTTTACAAATGCTTATTGTGCTTACAAGGTAGTAACTCGGTGTGAAATGTTTAATATAACAGCTCTAGATGAAATATATAGGTGAACAGATTTGGTTCACTATTTGGCAACAAGCTGGTCTGTTTTGTCTCTGTCACCCTTAATTAATGCATCATACACAATTATTGATGATTTATAAAGTGTTTATAGAGGTGTAGTGAACTAGGCCTGAGGTCAAATCCTGACCTTAAGGATCTTATGGGACAGAAACTGTCATTTCATTGATTTGAATCCAGAAATACAGGTTGACCCATCCTGAGACTTTCTTTCTTGAATTAATCAAGTGAAAGAACACTCTCTTTTCTATTATCATTACTATTTTACAAATGTTTTGATAATCAAATTCTGTTTAGTTCAAACCATTTCCAAATGTTGAAGTGAACTACTCATTTTTAAATCAACTGTGAAACAGTAATAACGATTTTTAATCCTCATTCAAAGTGGAAATCAAGTTGGAATATGTTACAGAGTAATGATTCAATTTCTTGATCGTCTGTTTGAAATGATCAAGTTGTGTAAGTTGGTCAAAGTTCAAGTTTCAGTCAACTGCAAGTTTACTGAAAAAGAAATGTCATGTTTAACTTTTACAGAAAGATACTAGAGAATTGACTCCACGAAGTCTGAGTTCTTCATAATATCTTCTGTCTGTTCTTAAACAATCTTAATCTTTTTCCTTGACTTTTCATAACACCTTACATCACAAAACACAACTCTGTTTTGGTCCATCGACCAATCAGAAACTCCCAAGTGAACCGGAAATAGAGCTCTTTAAATGTCGGTACTTCCTAGTTCAACCCAGTTGGAGTCGGGTGGAGAGTTTGCAGCTCCAGTCGTTTGGGAGAACAGAAGTCCAGCATAATCCAGAGCTCTTCCGAGTCTTGTGGGAATTATGACATCTTCCACCTCTGAGTGGAACTTCTGAAGGACTCCACTCATGTGAAGTCCACTCGTGAGGTGAACTGTTGTTGATGAAGTCCCGCCACCACTCCGGACGGTTCTCTGCCATCCTACGGAGACGCTGGACCGGTAGCTTAACTGGAGCTCCGCTTCCACTGATTCATCGTCAGAGAGGTAATGAGTCGAGTTCACTACCGAGCGTACCAAGGAAAGCTGGGTCGAATGGAGGGTGCCGTTCTGTTCAACACTTTTCACTCACACACACACCATCTCCCTCCCTCTAAACTTCAATCTTTAAACTCTTCTATCTGCTAGCAAATTAATCCAGATATTTCCAGAAATGTCTGTTGTGAAGTTTTTCAACCATCGCCGTATGGTTAATGTCTGTTGTACTGCTGGAAGTGAGAAAACAATCGCCGTATTGTTTCCTCCTTGTAAAACTTGCTAAATTAGCCATGTTGTTATAAATCATTTTGCCAAATTAATGTAAATGTGTGATGTGTTTAAATCGTTTTTAAATAAATGACCCACTGTCGTTGGTGAGTCAAAGATAAACACGTTTCCGTCCACATTTTATTAAATTCAATGCACGTACATTATACAGTCCAGAAAAATTAAAGAATCCGTTTAATTTATGAATATATATCAGCATATGTTCATCTACAGAGGAATTAATAATGTATCTATAAACTATTTATTAGCCATCTATAAGGGGAGCCTTATTGGGCCGAGATGGTGTAGAGGCAGGGCAGCCGGCTTGGGACCCGAGAGTCCCAGGTTCGATCCCCAGTCACTGCACATCACGTGGCGTCTCTGGGCAGCACGTCTAATTCCCAAAAATGTCCCCCGGGCGCTTTCAATAGCTGCCCACTGCACCACCTGGTGGTGGATGGGTTAAATGCAGAGACTAATTTCGCCATTGTATGGAAACATACAGTGCTGACATTGTGATGACATTATTATTATTATTATTATTATTATTGTAAAGTGGTACCAATAACTGTTTAATGTGTGCAAATATTGATTTGTTAAATATAATGTGTGCAAAATTGGATGTGATAGCACAATTAGTCACACAGTGTGTGTTGTGATCAAACCTGAGCTCAGTACAAAACTGACTAGGTTACAATCATTTTGTGCTGGCTAATGCTGATTATCTCTGGCACCAATATTGATATCCTTCCAAATTGTGGCAAGCTCGGGAGTATGGATATATATATATATATATATAT
>NC_056501.1:34348702-34369205 GCF_014905685.2 Nematolebias whitei | reverse complement strand
ATATATATATATATATATATATATTTAAGTTACAGCAACACCACCTTAGGACTTTCACCCAAGGAAACAATTTATATACCAAAAGGCATTAGCTAGTTTATAAAGTAAGCTGGAGACAATGTTCCAAGATACAATATAAAATGTACTGAAACATTATGTTAAAACTGATTCCATTAATGGAGGCAGTATTGATGTTTAACAAAATAAATGTTCAGTCATGGCTGAGGCTTTCCAGGATCAGTCAACTAAAATAACAAAAGGATGGTTCAAGGCAACACAAAAACTGAAATTCATCCAAAAGTTGTGATGCAGGGCACATGAGTGGAAGAGACCTGTCATCCACAAGAAACAACACAAGGGAACCAGCACTATACTCAGGAACGCTACCTTCAGCCTTCAACACAAGGGAACCAACACCAGACTCTGGACTAGAGTTGCACTCGATTCCAAAAAATCCGAACCGACCTGGCCTCAGCATGCAGCCATCATCTCCGAACCCCACCTGATCCGACCAATTGACAGTAATCACAGGTCTAAATCTGAACACCCCCCCCCCCCCCGACATTTTTAATTAAGCTTTGCCACCGACTATTATTAATGGAGTACAGGGAGCAGAAGAACGGAGCTGAGGAGCCATCAAAGCGCATTAAATGCTTCCCCTGCTTCTGCCTGTGTTGGACCCTGCTCTGACTTTGGATATTTTGTGATCTCACTTGTTTGGGTCGTCGGCCGCACACATCCGCTGAGTGCCGCGGCTGAGTGAACGTCCATTTGGCCTGATGGATCACTGGCAGTAGTCCATCTGAAGCTTAACTGAAGCTTTTACCTCTTTTAACCGGTCAGTCAGTGCGCAGTCAAATGCTCGTGTGCGGCTGGTGACAGTATAATAATAATAATAATTTTATTTAAAAAGCGCCTTTCAGGACACCCAAGGACACTTTACAGTAAGAAACATATCAGAAAGATTGTGTAAAAACAAACAACAAGCACAGTGCAAAAATCAACAGGAATAAATTGAAATATAAAATACATAAAGAATATAAAATACATACAGAATATAAAATACATACAGCAAAGTTAAGGATAAGCGAGTCTAAAGAGATGTGTTTTCAGAGCAGTCTTGAATAGAGACAGAGAAGTGGTGTTTCGTAAGTCAGGGGATAGAGAGTTCCAGAGATGAGGGGAAGAGCAGGTGAAGGCCCTGCCCCCCATGGTGGAGAGGCGGACAGAGGGTACATGGAGATGTAGTGAAGAAGAGGATATGAGTGAGAGGGGATAGAGATGTGTAGGAGGTCAGATAGGTAAGGAGGGGCAAGGTTGTGGATAGCTTTGAAAGTGAGAAGAAGAAATTTGAAGACGCGTGATTTAACCGGGAGCCAGTGGAGCTGCTGCAGGACAGGAGTGATGTGGTTATAGGAGGAGGTTTGAGTTATGACATGGGCAGCTGAGTTCTGGACCAATTGCAGCTTCTGGAGAGATTTGTTGGGGAGGCCATAAAGAAGGGAGTTGCAGTAGTCAATCCGAGAAATCACAAGACTGTGCACAAGGATGGCTGTGGAGCAGGGTGTGAGAGAAGGGCGGAGACGGTTAATATATCGGAGATGGAAATAGGCAGACCAAGTAACATTGTTGATGTGTGAAGTGAAGGAGAGAGTGGTGTCGAGGATGACACCAAGACTCTTGACCTAAGGCTGGGGGATAGCAGAGAGTTGTTAATGGGGATGAGAAGATGTTCTGATTTTGAAATAGAGTTTTTGGTACAGACAAGAATGATTTCTGTTTTGTTACTGTTTAGTTGTAGGAAATTGTTAGAAAACCAGTGATTTAGCTCATTGAGACAGTCGGTGAGGATGGAGGGTGGGTGGGTGGAGTTTGGTTTTGTTGACAAGTAGAGCTGTGTGTCATCAGCATAACAGTGGAAATGGACATCATATTTGCAGAAGATGTGACCTAGAGGAAGGAGGTAAATGATGAAGAGGAGGTGTCCGAGGACAGAGCCTTGGGGGACACCCGTGGAGACGGGGGAAAACTGGGAACGAAAGGATTTAAGCTGAATGAATTGAATGTGGTCAGAGAGATAAGATTTGAACCAGTCTAACGGAGTACCTGAGATGCCAATGGAGGTTAGTCTGTTGAGGAGGATAGAATGACAGATTGTGTCGAAGGCAGAAATTAGATCAAGTAGAATGAGGATAGACAGAAGACCAGAATCAGCAGCAAGAAGAAGATCATTGGTTATTTTTATTAGAGCTGTTTCGGTGCTATGGTGGGGGGCGAAAACCAGATTGAAACTCTTCATAAATGTTATCGTTGGATAGGTGAGAGTGAAGTTGACTAGTATGGCAAGCCATGTTTACATATAATTGGACAGTCGGCCGCACACGTTCCTGACACAATTAAAAACCCGACACTGACATGGCCTGCACATTAAGCATATTATTATGGCCCGGTCCGAATCCGAGTCGAGCGGGGCCTGGCTCCGGGTTCGGGTTAGAAATGACAGCTCTACTCTGGACCGCCACCTTCAGCCCTCAACACCCAAGAACCAGCACTATACTCTGGAATGCTACCTTTAGTCTTCAACACAAGGGAGCCAACACCAGACTCTGGATCACCACCTTCAGCCTTCAACCTGGAACAAAAACATTAAATTAAATAAACAGAACTGCTGTAAATATGGATAATAGTTAAAAAAATTCAAATGAAAGATAACATGGTCCGCACATTCACACACATACAAATATAATCATAAATGGACCCAGTGTTTTGGTCAGTAACCTTCTCTGGTAAGACACTGCCTGATCATGGTGACTCAAGCAGGCTGCAGGAGTCCACCAAGGCAGGCCCAAGCAGATGCAGGACCGGTCCGGCTGAACCAGCTGACCTGGAGCAACAGATTAAAAGAAGTTAAAAAGGTCAAAACAATTCAAAGCTCTACTAAAATAATGAACGAAGGAAAGAGGAAGAAATATGAGCAAATCAACGCAAAGCAGCAGGGAGTATTTTGGGACTGGCATGATGTCTGTTTCACATCTCATGATCACATCACCTGAGGAGAGGAGAAAGTAACACCCTCTGCCACAGGTGAATCATGCCGACAGGTGAATCACATGCAAGAAGGCGAATCATGCTGGCAGGTGAATCACATGCTGGCAGGTGAATCACATGCCAAAAAGTGACTCACATGCCACAGGTGAATCGCATGCAGGCAGGTGAATAACATGCTGACAGGTGAATCACATGCCAGCAGGTGGATCGCATGCCGACAGGTGAATCACATGCTACAGGTGAATCACACGCAGGCAGGTGAATCTCGTGCCGTCAGGTGAATCACATGCCGACAGGTGAATCTCATGCCATCAGGTGAATCACATGTCGACAGGTGAATCACATGCCAGTCACTCACCCAGGAGGAACAGAAACAATTCTGTCACAACCTTAGTGGTCAAAATCACACTGATCACTAGCCACACAGGTCACGTGTGGTGGAATGCTGATCAGGCGCACACAGCAGCAATGCCAAGTCACCCTAAATTCAATAACACCAAGAGTGAATGACGGCAGGAGAATACCTTGCATATATAATGTGCCCTCTCCTGGCGATGGGCCAGCCAGTTTACATTGCTGTACCTAGCTGTGGGAGCAGAGGCAGTAGTCATACTGCTACATAAAGGCAGCAGAAAACTTGCCTGGTTGTACATTTAACAATAACTTTCAAACAACTCATTTTAAAGCTTGTTATGAGACATTGTGCTGACAGACACACACAAATGACTTTCTCAGTTATTGCTAAATTTGTAAGCATAAATCTTGTACAGTGTGTAGCACTGAAAGTGCATGTTGTAACTCTCAGTTACATCCAGCCTTAGCACAGCATCTGTAAAACTAACCTAGTGACTTTTGTGTTTACTTAGGCCAGCTGGTTGTGGCGGCCATCTTGAATTAAGATTTAAGAACTGAGATGCAAAGAAAGGTGATTGTGTTCCCTCTAACCCTCACTCCCAGCATCCACTCAGGCTGTAACAGATCATACTAGCTCTCACTTTTCAACCTGTTTGATCAAAAATAGGCCTAAATTATTCCCTTGCATTTGATAATGCCCCCTTTTCTACAACTCCCACCGCTGCTGTGAGCACACAGACACACACACACACACACACACACACACACACACACACACACACCAGTCATGAGTGAATGACGGCAGGTCGCCATGGCAACTGCGTTACGCTCTGGGCAGCCGGGAAGGAAAAGGAAGGGAAGAAAACAAGAGCGTGAGGAATCGTTTCACTCTTCATTTCAGCACCACACGCCTCCTGGACAGCGCCCGGATGAACTCTGCCTCGAGAGGGGCAGAACCGAGGAAGAACCGTCTAACCAGAGCTGGGAGAGAGGCTTGAAACAGCAACGAGAAAAAGAAACAGCTCGTCTCAGGGGGGAAACGCAGAAACTCTCTGAACGGGTAGCTCGGAGGATCAGCTCACAGAGGGTTCAATTTCCGAGCCAGGAGCGGCTCGCTCCGTGAAAACCCACAGCAACAGGTGAGAACTTGGAAACCTGGCACAGGCAGATGTGGCTGCCCCTTGTTTCTGCCAAGTGCTTTAATTGGCTCCATTTGAAACCTCAGGTGTAATTAAGAAGGTGATTAACTCTTTAGAGCAGGGCAGACTGAAACCATGCAGCTCTTAAAATAAGGAAGAATAATTTTCAGACAAATTTCCCGTGTTGGAGGACTTGATGAAAGTTTATGAACAAAAAATGTAATAAGTAAAGAGTTGTGCAATGGTCAGCTTTGTAGTGTGCAAGTGGAAAAAAAAAAAAAGTGTTTCCTACAAATGGGTTCCAATGGCTTGTTGACATGGACACATTGCACTGGCGACAATTGGATGAGTGTTGTGTCTTCATGGCTTGTTGTCAGTGGCTGTAGATGATCTGCGTGCTGAGCCGATGCGCCTGGATGAGTCACTCAGCCTGCAAGTTTGCAGAAGAGTGTAAAAGTGGAGGAGGGGGCAGCTGAAAACAAGCACACAGCTTCTGTCCCAACACTTTGTTTCATTGTGCTTCAGTGTCAACACCTAGTGCTCCACTGGACTGTTTTATTGCAAAGTAGGACGAGCGAAGCATCAGAGTACCACAGCAGTCATAATGTTTGTTTTATTGATTTTTTTTTTTTTAAAGACCAGGTAGTTTTGCCTTTTGTGGCGCTGCCTCTGTGTTTGTTTTATTCCATTTAAAGACTCCCTGTAGCAGACTGTTTGTGTTTAGCCCAAACTGCAACCCTCTGGTGTCAGACAGATGCCACAAAACATCCTATTACTGCTCATTAGCATCTTAATCTTTAGCCTGCTACTATTGGCAAATCATAGCAATCAGCAGCACTTAGCTGTAGCTCTGAGTGACAACTATTGATTAAAGCAAACAATAGATTAGAATGAATCACGGCTGCTCATTCAAACACAAGCACACACACACAGACTTCTCGAACATACCTGTTCAGGCAAGGGGAATGGGTTTGTATGTATTGATCGATAACACAAGTTAAAGCCAAACTAAAACAATGAATGGCACTAAATGTATCTGATTATATCCTGATTAGTATCCCAAACTTTCAGAGGTGTCCCTGTGATGGAAATATATTATTTAATAATCTGTTTCCATTGCAAGGTTTACGTTTTGTACAATATTATTTTCCAGAACACTTCATAATTCTTTATTTGACTCTGTGTCATTGTGAAACTGAACATTATGTCAAGTTTGATAATGGTAGTGCTGTGAAAATCTATATAGAATGACAGATATGTTCATCACCCTCCATAACTGTTTTGTTCTTCAATCTGTGAAAGATCTTAAACGACAGATGTAATTTAGTAAAACAGAGACAGCGCAGAACTTATTCCAGCAGAATGGGCTAAAACTCTGTGATGTTTTGACTTTCTATGAAACTGACTGCCCTCTCATTTGCCAGCAAATTAAACATTTGATGAAGACTACACCTGATTGTTTGTGAATCTTTGTTTTTCTACGACATAAAGCTCGTCTACATTCCTGCAAATGCACGAGTGTCACCATTTGTTGAGCACACACACAACGTGCTGCAGGCATGAAGACAAAAACAGATGCGAGTCTTTAATTAGTGACGTTGGTGTGATTAATGCAGCCTGCTGCGGATGACTCATTCACTTTAACCCCTGCTCCTCTGATGGGAAAAATAGAGATTTATTTTTAGAACTCAATAACTGAGGAAAAGTATGTTTTTGTTTTTATTCAGTAAAACATCGGAGCTGCTGTAGTGGGGTAAAGTGACGGACAGGTTGTTGGTAATAAACACTGTAATGTGTTTCTGGTTGTTGTTGTGGTTGGGCAGTGGAGGCATGTTTATAGAAAGCACATGCATGTGTCCATGTGTTGGTTTATTAGCGCAGCATCTACATTAGCATTGTGGAAAAGCTGTCAGCCAAGCTGTGACTTGCAGACAGCAGACTGGCGGGGAGCGTGCATTTGATTGTGACTGAGTGCTGAATGTGTTTGTGTGTGTGACAAATGACCACCACAAGAAATGAACATGTTGCACAGTTTGATAATCACTGTTATCCTTCCTTCCTCCATCTCTGCAGGGCAGCAGCATGTCTGAAAAGAAATCCAACCAGCGGTTTCACAGCCTGAACTCTGAGCAGGTGGAAGTCCTCCATCAGGTGCTTTCAGAGGTGGTTCCCATTCACGGCCGTGGAAACTTTCCCACACTGGAGTTGCGTCCTCGTGACATCATCATAGCAGTGCGAGCCAGGCTGCAGAGGCAGGGTATTGCTGTAAGAGATGTTCGCCTGAATGGCTCCACGGCCAGCCATGTCCTCGTGCAAGATAACGGAACAAGCTACAAAGACCTGGACATCATCTTTGGAGTAGATCTGCCAAGTCAGGAAGAGTTCCAGGTATGAACTCTGCACTTTTCTAGAAGAACTAATTTATTGCAAAGAATAAAGAAACAGAGTTCAGTCTCGCACTTAACATACCTCGTTGAAAATGTGAGCGTTCCTTCGGTGTTTGATATGCTGAACATCCATAATGATGGTGATGGAAGAGTTTCCAACTAATAACAGCTTCTTTGGTCTAAGGATGCCTGAACCAAAATGGGTGGGGGTTGTGATTACTCTACTGTTACTTTCATAAAAGTATAAATTGGAGTTCTAAGCAGGGGTTTCATCTTATTTTGCAATATGAGGTTTCTAATGGTATGACAGAAACAGAGCCCACAGTTATGTAAAATGTATGAGCTCTGTCATCTGTTAAATTTCTCATGTTGTTGACCTCTTCTCCCTCCAGGTGATTAAAGAGTCGGTGCTGGGCTGCCTGCTGGACTGTTTGCCTGCCGGGGTCAACAAAGAGCGGATCAGCAGTGCCACAATGAAGGAGGCCTATGTTCAGAAAATGGTCAAAGTCTTCAATGACCACGACCGCTGGAGCCTTATCTCTCTGTCAAACAACAGTGGCAAAAACCTGGAGCTCAAATTTGTGAGTGCACTAAGGCGCCAGTTTGAGTTCAGCGTGGACTCTTTCCAGATCATTCTGGATCGTCTCCTGGAGTCTTACATGCAGCAGGATTCTCAGCCCAAACTCTATACTGTTAACATTAAGGACCATTCTGCAGGTGAAAATAACTCTTTTTCTGTACCCAGTCAGTCAGCCACTCCAGACACGGAGAAGTCCACGGCTGTGTCCAATGAACACAGAGCTCAGATTCACCAGACACAACAAAGAGATGAAGTGCATGAAAAAGAGTCTCAGACTGAATTCTTTCAAGCTGAGCATTCAAACCAAACAGAACCTTGTGACAAAGAGAAAGAGGAAGCACCTGCAGAGCCTAAAGTAGTGTCTGAGCACACCAAAAACCCAAATGAGACGAGGCAGACATCTCTAAAACTTCTCTCAAAAAATAAACAAACTTCTGAAGAACTTGAGCCTCCAGATCAGACTGATTTCAGACACAAACACTTGGATGAGTCTACGTCTGCAGTGACAGCAGAACAGTTGGCGCAAGCCAAGCCATGTGATGGCCAAGATGCAGAAGATTCCAGTCACAGTGAATCTTCTGCACAGAAAGAATTGTCTAACCACACAGAACCGCCGGGGAATCAGAGAGAACTCACAAGGTGGATGGGACAGTCTGATCCACCCAATGCCTCAAAAATAACTCTGTGTCTAAACCACTCAGAGGAGTCTCACAGTACAGAGCAATCTGATAAAACCAACTTATCAAAGTGTTTCACAGAAAATCAGAGAGGCAGTGAGGAAGATAAAGCTCAGCATGTGTCTGTTCCAGACACATGTGCAAATATAGAGACACAGATAAAAGATGAAGGAAAAGAGGAACAGGATATTGGTGAGGAGAGTGATGAAAAGAGGGAAAATGATCTGAAAAGCTGTGAAATTGCTGAGATGTCAGCGTTAGAAGAGAAACCTATAGAGGACACAGAGAGTATTGATTGTTCCTGCTCCACCTCTTCCACTCTCGCACTTAGCAGCACAAAGACCACTGACACCGAGGATACACCAGAGACTCACAACACACAGCACACAGATAACTCAGAGAAAACAGCCAGTACACTAGAAGCTGTTGGCCCTCCAGATACTCAGGAATTTGTATCCACACCACCTAGCCTTGTTTCTGACAAAAAGACCCCTTCTCACTATAGTAAGGTCTCAGAAAGACTATCTCACATGGTGGTTCTCAAACACTCATCCCCAAAACCCCCTCGGAGGATGTGTCGAAAGGTTACCTCTAATCCTCACCCCAGCCAAGTCTCTGAAAATGAACTGCTTGTTGCACCTTGTTCAGATTCAAACCCTTGTTTCACAACTGACTTGAATACAGTTTTTAACCTGAAGCCAACAAGTCTCAGTTCATATCCTGTAACGATCCCAGCAAGTGATATTTCTGAACCTAATCCTTCCAATAACCCTTCTTCAAATCCTAACTTTACCTCCAATCCTGTTCTAGCCCTTGATATAGTTTCCACCTCATGTACAGATCCTGTGACTACAATACCTCAAGAGTCATCTACCTCTCCAAAAATCATGGATGGTTTATGTGAAACTGGCCTAAAAGAGACACAAAACACATATGTCTCTCTCAATGCGCAAATACAGTCTTTCCCCAAAGAAAATATATCTGAACTCAAACAGTTAGAGCTTCTCAACTTATCAGTTTCACACACTGACCCGTCTAGTTCCAAGACCCAAGGACCTGCACCTACAACCGATGGAACTGAGGTCAGAACAGAAGAACAGACCAAAAAGATGAACCCAAATCTACAAGAAAACACTGCCATATCACTCCCATCACCTCACAACATCATTCCTCCTCTTCTCAGTCTGTCCCCCCCTCATTTCACCCCCCCCAGCCTCAGCCCTCCTCCATCTCCATTGCTTAGTACCATGAGCCCTACCACCAGCTTTAGCTCTCCACCTCAAAGTTTCAGCCCAACCTCATCCTGCCTCAGCTCACCTCCCTACCTCACCCCTCCTATGCTAAGCCTTAGCCCTCCTCCACTCTGTCCCACTCCACCGTCCCCCTGCCTTAGTCCTCCCCTTCTTTGCTTCACTCCACCAGTGGAGTCTGGGGACATTTTGACTGTGAATGCTGACGGAGATGAACAGATTAATGGCCCATCTTCTCAATCAGGAGTTCCTCCATTACCATTGGAGGATAAAACAGACCATAATTATATATCATCAATGCCTCAGGTTGCAGAGCCTGTCTCTTTTCCAATCGCAATTCCAAGTTCCACCTCACATATGTTGCCTCATTCTCACTCTGATGGCTCAGGGGATTCTGCTCCTTCTACAACTAGTGAATCATCCAAAACTGTGCATGACACAAAAGAGGACCCTAATGTAATCACATACACATCTGAACTGTGTAACTCTCCTCAAGGATCAGACTCAGTCCCTGATGTTGAGATTCTAGCAGAGAGCATGTACGGCGACTTTGAGGCAGCAATGGATCACCTGCGTTATCGCTTGATTGCTACCAGAAATCCTGAAGAGATCCGAGGCGGTGGCTTGTTAAAGTACAGCAACCTGCTGGTCAGAGACTACCGACCAGCAAGCGAGACACAGATAAAGACACTAGAGCGTTACATGTGCTCACGATTTTTCATTGATTTCCCCGATGTGCAGGAGCAGCAGAGGAAGATCCTGTCTTACTTGAAGAATCACTTCATTGGAGAAGAAAGGAGCAAGTACCAGTACCTGATGACTCTGCGTCGCGTCATAGATGACAGCACAGTGTGTCTGATGGGTCACGAGAGGCGTCTGACGCTGAACATGATCACAGTGTTGGCACTGAAGGTTCTTGGGGAACAGAACATTATACCCAACACAGATCATGTGACATGTTTCTACCAGCCTGTCCCCTACCTGGCTGAGCACAATGCCCCTTATCTCACTGAACCCAGCTATTGCAGTTATTACATCCCACAAGGAGGGTCAACCCTGCTGTACCAGCCTTACCCTTTACACATGCACCCACAGACTGGACTAGTCTGAAACCCTCATGACTGTACACAAAACACAGCTGAGCAAGATGTTTGTGGAAGAGCCAGAGAATGGAAATATAATTCAGGGATGAACTGTTTCATCTATAATAGATCTGTGAGGTTAAGACTGAGTGGGATTTACAGTAAACTCCTTGAGTACTCTTTAAGGTTCTAACTCAATTATATTTAATTATCCTGGGATTTGTGGGGAAAATACTAATTCTTCCGATATTGTTCAAACACCAGATAATGCTGTTTGCACTGCATGCATGAGTCATAGACCTTCGGTTTCCCTGGGAAACCAACTGCGCTGTACACACAGAGACACACACACACACACACACACATGCTCTCTTCCAGGTTCTTGTATTCACTTCATGTTTTAACTGTGTTGTTCAGAATGTGGACCTTGCCTGTGATGATTATTGTGCATGGATACGTTAGGACTGTTTTCTCACTGCCAAATACTGTGTGACTTCTCTGCTTCTCCAACAGTTAAATGTAACTTTGCTAGTCCTTTACAAGGGAGAAAATATTTTGGAAAATAACAGAGTTTGCTGGTGTTTATCATATTTTAGAAGATTTTATTCAAAACACATACAAAACACTGCACTCAGTGTTAGAAAATGCATGTGTAGAAAAAACAACAACATGTAAAGTCAAATTAAGGCTTTTAATTTATTAGAAATTGATCTATTTTTGCTAAACTTTCCAAGATATAAAAAAAATTAAAGAGTTAGTTCAGAGAGAAAAACAATGCCTTTGGTGTGGACTGTACAGCATATTTGTTACATTAAATTGGGTGCAAATCTAATGCATTGTTTTCAGGTATACAGTGTAGTGCTTACTTCCTTTCACATGTGGAGTTCTTTCTGTAATCACGTGAATTATCGTACCATGTAGTTTTAATTTTAAAAAGTACAAACGTTTACTCTGTGGAGGTTGTCAGGTTCTAACCATCTTTGGGTGTTGTCATGTTTAAATGTGGCAGAAACAGGTCCCGTTTCAGTTTACACGACTCCTCACTGATTCATGCCGGAATGAGCTCTGAAAACCTGTTTAGATGCCGCGCAACTCTGACCAAAGATGGTCTGGTTGGGAAATCAAGTGCCTAAATGTGAGACATGGTTTGCATGTCTGTACCTTACTGCACTGTGGGTGTTCAAGGGGTGGGTCCAGGGCTAGGATGAGTGTGTATTCAACTGTTTGTCCCCTGTTACTGCTGCCCGTTTTCATGTCTTCTTTAATGTAGTCCTTTGTTGTAATTTATTTGTGTACATTTTTATGAAAATAAAGGAGAAACCATATAAACCATCAGGTGTGAAATAAACTTTTTTTTAAATTCATATAAAAAAAGTCGCAGCATGGTGGCACAACTGGTAGAGCTGCTGCCTCTCAGCGAGCAGGTCCCTGGTTCAAATTCTGGTCCGGGGGCCTTTCTGGGTGGAGTTTGCATGTTCTCTCCGTGTATGCATGGGTTTTCTCCGTGTACTCCATTTTTCTCCCACAGACCAAAAACATGCATGTTAGACTGATTGATAACTCTAAAAATTGTCCTTAGGAGTGAGTGAGAGAATGAATGGTTGTTTGTCTCTATGTGTCCCTGTGATGGACTTGCGACTTGTCCAGGGTGTACCCCGCCCCTCACACAGTGATTGCTGGACATGGGCACCAGCGACCACCGTGACCCAAAATGGAAGAAGCGGGTAAAAGATAATGGATGGATGGCTAAACAAAGTCTTGATTTTAGAGGTGAGGGGGGGATTACATATTCTTTCTGTGCCATCCATACCCCCTCCAGTAGCTCTATTCCCCCAAAATGACACATTGCACAACATACACATGTACGCCCATCCCCCAATGACTGCGCTCTACAATCATCCACTTAAGCGCAACCATCAAGTCACACTGGTGCCCAGGAGAGCGGCCCAAAGCTGTGAGATTCTGTCTGTGCAGAGCCTCTTATTGCAAATCACCTGTCCTTCAGATGTGTTTGGGCTTGGATGACGCACAGACTACGCAACACACCGAGCTCAATGGTGTGTAAATGTGAGGAGAATGTGATTTGTGAGGTGTAACATTGACAGAAGCCGCTGGGAAAGTTTGTGTCTATGTGTGTGTTACCGTTTTATATGAGAGTCTACATGCAGACGCAGCATCAAGTGGATCCTTTATGCAGTTTGTAATTAAGAAGATACTGAGCATAATCAAACAATAACTCTCTCTCTTTATTTGCCTTTATATTTTTCCTCCCACTTGGCACCAATTATAGGTTATATATCTTTCACAACACTGGCAACACACTAAATGTTTGTATTTATTTGCACTAATGTTCACACTCTCTTTTCCATAGTAAAAAAAGAAAATAGCATGTGATCTAGTGATGTCTGTATCAGTGCCTGTCAGACTGTCAAGGCACTCGGGTCCACTCAGGGTTTCCATAGAGACACAGACAGGGAGCACTGTGGGCGCAGAGAGTAAGGCAGAAGACAGGGATAACCCACAAATGAGGGGGAGTGAGATGAAAACAAGCAAAAAAAAAAAAAAAAACAAGAAGGAGGAGGATCAAATCGAAGGATATAGATGTAGAGACGGGTAGATGAGAAATTTGAAACTAACCAGTGAGATATAAAGCGTGGACAGAGTGAGGGGGGTTTGAAGCGTGGGAGGTTGTCAGGCCTTCACTCACAGGGGAGTCACTGCGAGGTGGCTGCAGTGACGGCAGTGGTGATGTCAGTGCATGGGAACACACTGATGTTCCAGTGCACGCACATACACACAACAGCTGCACACACATCAATGTTTTTAATGTCCTGATCTTCCATCCGCCCTCGGCAAACATTTTCAAACTCGCTGAGACAATAAAAAGCTCGTCACCCGCACACCTGTTTTTCCCGCTTTCTGTTGCAGAAATACTCCAGGGAAGACATTGGATCTGATTAGACTCACAATGTGGACAGTATTTCACATTTACAAAGCTTTTCATTCATTTCAGACACACGTGGGTAAATCTTTAATACCCATGGCCTCCTTTGCACATTTGAACAGGCACACGTTGGTTAGATAAAAGAAAATGGCTGACATGTTGCAGTGGGTTCTGTCAAAAGGTTATGAACAATAATTTACCCATTTTCTGATTTGTGACAAGAAAGTGGTAGCAAAAGTCAAATGAAAGGTTTACAAGACAGTGATGAGATGGTTTGGAAACAATGGCACTGATCAAAAGACAGGAGAAAAAACTGGAAGTGGCAGAAATGAAGATGTTGAGGTTCTCCTTAGGAGCGACAAGGCTGGATAAGATTAAGAATGAGATCATCAGAGGTACAGCACAGGTTGAACAACTGGGAGATAAAGTTAGAGAGACCAGACTGAGATGGTTTTGACACGTCCAGAGGAGGAACAGTTGGTATATTGGTAGAAGGAAGTTAGAAATGCAACTGCCAGGAAAAATACAAAAAGGAGATGTAGGGATGGCGCCATCTAGTGGGCCTTCCCCTGTCTATACTCCCTTGTGTCTCTGCTTTGATTGTCTGATTAACATCACCTGTGTCTCATGTCCTGTTTGTATATATAAAGTCTATGTGTTAGTCATGTCAGTGTCAGTTTGTCGTTGGGTATTGCCTGTCCTGCCAGTCTGATCCAGTTTGATCCCGTTCCTGAATCTGTTTTGTTAGTTTTGCTGCCATGTCAGCCTTTTGATTTATTATTATTAAAAGTATTTTATTTTGTACGCCTGTCTCCTGAGTCCTGCTTGTGCAACTGGGTTCTCTCCTGTCCTGACCTGCCTGAAACCCTGACAGTACGAACCGACCAAACCTGAACCCAGCAGGCAGGCTCATTCAGACTCTGCTCACCTGTTTTTGCCTGAGCTTGTCCAGATGGAGGGAGCTGCGATCCAGTGCGGTGCTTTTTGGACTAGACCCGTCCTGGGACTTGGAAGCTGCAGCCAGGCGGTTGAAGTTCTGCCTTCGCCTCTCCTACTGCAGGAGGAAAGACAAAGATCTCTGCTCCAGAAGAACCACACAGCACCCAGGTCCAGTTCCTCCTACTCACCAGTTTACTCTGGGTGGACGTCGGGGGAGGACGCCGAGTCAGAGGACAAACGCTGGTTCGCCCCTGTACACCACCCACATCGCCGCCAGAAGGGAAAGAGAAGACGCAACCGGAACCAGTCCGCTACTCTTCCGCCCACATCACCTGCATGTCCAGCTCCTCGCACTCGGCCCGGCGAGGCTGGATCTTTTGGTTCCGTCTTCTCCTGGTCCCAGCCTCCAGCCTGCTCTCCTCAGCCAGAACTTGCGAAACCGGGGAGAATTTTGCAGGGGGGGGGGGGGGTTGTGGCAGTCATCCCAGTGTTCAACTGCTGAGCAGACCAAGGGGGGCCAGCCCAAGGAGCGTGATGGGTAATTGCTTCCTGCTCCTATTGAGGATGACCAGATCCCTGAGCTGCCTTCATTAGAGGAACAGGTGGTTCATCCCCTCATCAGAGGCTCCATGATGATTCTCAGAATCACTTCAAGGGACAGAGTTAGATGTAGAAGACACCTGGTGGACCAACTCTTAGAGATCTTCATCTCCCAGCCTGAGCAGCTCAACATATCAGTTCACCAGGTGATCTTTAACTTTGGCCTGAAACTAAAGACTGAACGTGACCTTATTTTTGTCTCTGCACACACAGGCTCAACTGAAGAGTCTGCAGTGGTACCAGAGCCTGCAGTCATCACTAGTCCAGAACCTGCAGTGGTACCAGAGCCTGCAGTCATCACCTCTCCAGAACCTGCAGTGGTACCAGAACCTGCAGCCAGCCCAGTGTCTGCAGGTAGTCCAAAGTCTGCAGGTATTCCAGAACCTGCAGCCAGCCCAGAGTCTGCAGGTAGTTCAGAGTCTGCAGCCCGTCCAGAGTCTGCAGCCCGTCCAGAGTGGTACGGGAGCCTGCTGCGGTAGCTGAACCTGCTGCAGTAGCCAGACCACAGCCTGCGAAAGGATCCACACCTCAGCCTGAGGGTCCTGTGTCTGCTGAGGAGTCCTCACCTTAGCCTGAGGGTCCTGTGTCTGCTGAGGGGTCCTCACCTCAGCCTGAGGATCCTGCATCTGCTGAGGGATCCTCATCTCAGCCTGAGGGTCCTGTGTCTGCTGACCTCAGCCTGAGGGTCCTGTGTCCCGTTGGTCCTGCTGAAGAAGATCCCCGGCCAGCCTGCGACCTTTGTCCCATGTTTTCTGTTCCGAGGGGGTCCTGGAGGACGCCCATCACATTTCCTGTTCCTGGAGGGTCCTAGAGGACCCCTCCCACGTCTCCTGTCTCGAGGGGATCCTGGAGGACCTCTCCCACGTTTCCTGTCTTGAGGGGGTCCTGGAGGATGCCCCTCACATTTCCGGGAGGGTCCTGCAGGACCCCTCCCACGTCACCAACACAAATACTGCAGCAACAGATGCCTCCCACGCCATCCATCTGAACGTTGGTGCTATACAGGACAGCCTCAACGTCGCCCTGAACTTTGGCCTCGTGTTAGATGGCCTCCCGGCCTGACCTGCTCTGAGCCAGTGGATGGTCTCCCGGCCATCTGGACATTTTTCAAGATGGCCGCGCTCAGAGCAGTTGCAGCTTCACAGGCTCCCGGTACCATCCCAGTTTTTAGAAGTTTTGATATTGACTCTGTGCCTGACTCTGCGCGATTTATGCGTGTGAACTATAGCCGAACCGAACTGATGAGAATAGGAGCGGATTTGCCACGAAATATAGCAGAAATCAGCAACAAACTCAAAGCTACGCTCGGCAGAATGCAGATCTTAAAGTCATCTACCTGGAAGCTGCAGCACAGGCGTTCCAGCGGGCAGAAGAGGAAGCGCTGCTCCCGGCTTAAGAGGAGAGGATGCCGGGCGGGGGTTATGGTGAGGCTACGAGCTAACGCTAAAGCCGGTAAACTCCCCATGCCGTCTCTCTTTCTGTCGAATGTCCGCTCGTTGGACAACAAGATGGATTTACTTCGTCTGAGAGCGGGCGCCTCAGAAGAGATGAAGAAGTGTGCAGTGCTTTGCCTCACAGAAACGTGGATTACAAGTGAAACGCCGGACTCAGTCTTCCAGCTGGATGACAGACTTTTTTTTCGAGCGGACCGCTGCAGCGAGCTAACGGGGAAATCACGGGGGGGCGGAGTGTGCATTTACGTGAGTAAGAGTTGGTCCACGAACTGTACTGTTGTAAATAGCTCATGCTCGAAGGCTTTGGAGCAAATAACAGTGAAATGTCGGCCACATTATCTACCCCGAGAGCTCACAGTGACTTTTATCACAGTTGTTTACATTCCTCCGGACGCTAATGCTAATGAATCACTGCAGGAGCTTCATGATATCATCAGCTCGCTGCAGAGCAAACACCCCGAGGCTCTTTACGTGGTAGCCGGAGACTTTAACCACGTGAATCTAAAGGACTGTCTCCCAAGCTTTAATCAGCATGTGACGATTCCGACACGTGGAGACCGCACGCTGGACCGTGTTTACACGAACGTAAAAAATGCATACAAAGCCGAACCCCGCCCCCATCTAGGACTGTCAGACCACATCTCAATTTTCCTGGCTCCTGCTTACATGCCCCCGCTGAGACGCTCCAGACCGGTACAAAAGAAAGTTAAATGTTGGAGCCAGGACAGTGGCCCCATACTGAGAGATTGTTTTGATCGAACAGACTGGCAGGTTTTCAGAGAAGCTGCTGAAAATGGAGGTTCGCTTGATCTTGACCAATACACATCCTCAGTACTGGGTTACGTTAGTACATGTACTGACACCGTCTCCACTATCAGAAATGTTAAAAGCTACCCAAACAGAAAACCTTGGCTGAATGCAGAGGTGCGTACCCTGCTGGAAGCCAGGAACACTGCCTTCAGGTCTGGAAACTCAGAGGAGCTGAGTAGGACAAGAAAAGAGCTGGTTGCTGGTATTAAGAGGGCCAAGGCCACATATGCACAGAGGATCGAGGGTCAATTCATCTCACAAGACCCTCGGAGCATGTGGAGGGGCATTAAGTGCATAACAGATTATAAAGGAAGGAGTGAACAATGCCCCAAAGACCCATCTCTGCCTGATGCCCTCAACAAGTTCTATGCACGCTTTGAAGACCCGAACAGACCACCCAGCACCAGACTCACCTCGCCACCGGATGAAGAGCATCTCAGCGTGACCTCAGCAGAAGTAAGGAGTACCTTCAGGAGGATTAATCCGCACAAAGCAACTGGCCCAGACAACATCCCTGGAAAAGTGTTGAAGGAATGTGCTGATCAGCTCTGTGAGGTGCTGGCAGACATCTTTAACACCTCACTTACCCTGGAGACAGTTCCCACCTGCCTGAAGACTGCCACCATCATCCCAGTCCCAAAAAGCTCTACAGTGACTGGTCTGAATGACTATCGGCCAGTGGCCCTCACCCCGATAGTCGCTAAATGCTTCGAAAAACTGGTCATGACTGTAGATGAACAGATGCTCAGATATATTCATCAATTAACGCGGATTCCTCATTTTTCTGAACTGAATAAAACGTGCATTGAATTTAATGAAATGCAAACGTGAGACGTCATTTATGTTTGACCCATCAAAATGAATGCGGTCATTTATTTACAGAATCAAAGTTAACATCAAACATTTACATTAATTTGGCAAATTATGAAAATAACAACATAAGCAATCAATCAAGAAAAATCATACGGCCATGATTTTTCCGTTGCTTCACCACAGACATTTATGAAACTGTACAATTATGATCTTTTACCCACACGGATGTGGATGAGCATTTTACACAGACATTTCTAAATATCTGGAAGAATATCTACTTGATAGAAAAATTTTAAAGATGGGAAAGAAATTTAGAGGGAGTAAAGATGGTATGGGAGAAGTGTTCACCAGAATTGACACTCTCCATCAGAACCCAGCTCTCCCCGGTACGCTTGGTAGGAAACTTGACTCATTACCTTTCTGAGATTAATCAGCAGATATGGAGCTCCGTTAACGCTACCTGTCCAGCGTCTCCTTAGGATGCTGTGAATCGTCAGAAGTAGTGGCGAGTGAAAATGTTATAATCCCATGGAACTCGGAAGAGCTCTGTTGTTATGTCAGGATCATCCCGTCTCTCACAGAACTGTCCGCGCCGCAGAACTTCTCCAACCAGCAGAACTCAACAGAACTTCTCCAGAGCTTCAACAGAACTGAGTAGTTTACAGATCTCCAGCAGAGCTGAGTAAACCAGGAAGTACTGACATTTTAAAGAGCTGTTTTTCCGGTCCATCTGGGAGTATTCCCATTGGCCAGAACCGACCAGACGAGGTGTGTTTTGTGACGTAAAAGGTTAGAATGCAGCAAGAATTGTTATGGAAAGATCAGAAATGTTCTCACAGACAGAGAGAGTTTTGTTTTGGCGCGTTTCAGAAACAGGTGCCAAAAACCTCTATATTTATGTCTGAGAGGATTCTAAAACATGACAGTTCGTTCCAACAACTTGTTTTGCGTTTGACTCCAACCTTGGACCAACTTACACTTGCTCATTCAAAGGCAGAAATCAGAAAAGGCATAATTACTCTGTAACAGCTTTGACATGAGTTCTAACTTTGCATGAGAATAAAAATCATTACACAGTTAATAAAATTGATTAGTTCACTGCAACATCTAAAATGGTTTGAACTAAGACACTTTGATTATCAACATTTGTAAAATAGTAATGATAATAAAAGAGAGTGTTCTTTTCACTGGAATCTTCAAGAAAGAAAGTCTCAGGATGGGTGAACCTGTATTTCTGGATTCAAATCAATGAAATGACAGTTCCTGTCCCACAAGGTTCTTAAAGGTCAAGGGTTTTGACCTTAGGCTTAGTCGTGACACCAGATTAAGTTCACTACATGACTCACATCAAAACAACCATCAACATCAACGAGGACCCTCATCAGTACGCATACCGTGAGAACCGATCAACAGAGGATGCAATCTCCTCTGTGGTCCACACTGCACTCAACCACCTGGAGCAGAAAAACTCTTACGTCCGTATGCTCTTTGTGGACTTTACATCCGCCTTCAACATCATGATCCCCCAAACCCTGATGGACAAACTATCCACACTAGGACTAAGCCCCTCCATCTGCAACTGGGTACTAGACTTTTTAACAAACAGACCACAGTTAGTGAGGATCCACAACCTCTCCTCATCCACCATAACCCTCTGCACTGGCTCTCCTCAGGGATATGTGTTGAGCCCCCTTCTGTTTACTCTGCTCACATATGATTGTGCAGCTACCCATCCAGGCTGTCACATTGTAAAGTTTGCAGATGATACAGCGGTGGTGGGATGCATCACAAACAATGATGAGTCCAGCTACAGGCAAGAGGTGGAACACCTGGAGAGCTGGTGCAGAGAGAATAACCTTCACATCAATGTGAAGAAGACAAAGGAGATGATTGTGGACTTCAGAAGGAACAAAAACACCTACACCCCCCTGAACATAAGAGGATCTGCGGTGGAAGTGGTCTCCAGCTACAAGTACTTGGGTGTACACATGAATGACAACCTCAGCTGGAGCAACAACACCACCAGCCTGATCAAGAAAGCTCATCAGAGACTCTACTTCCTCACACGGCTGAGGCGAGCTGGTCTGGGAAGCTCAGTCCTCACCTCCTTCTACAGGTGTGCAGTGGAGAGCATCCTTTGCTCGAGCATCAATGTGTGGCATGGAGGCTGCACAGCTGCAGAAAGAAAAGCTTTGCAGAGAGTGGTGAAGGCTGCACAGAAATCTGTTGGAATCAGTCTCCCCACCATCACAGACATCTACACCTCCAGATGCAGGAAGAGGGCCACCTGCATCATGAAGGACCCCACCCACCCAGCACACACACTTTTTGCCCCACTCCCCTCAGGAAGGAGGTTAAGGAGCATTAAGTGTAGAACCACTAGACTGAGGAACAGCTTCTACCCTGAGGCTGTTAGACTCATGAAT
>NC_056501.1:34344204-34348602 GCF_014905685.2 Nematolebias whitei | reverse complement strand
ACAGCATCGTTGGTGTGGGACCCTTGGATCTCTACACCCTTAACTACCAGTGGTAGGTAGTGTTTGGTGGATTCTGACTGCTCCAGCTCACAGAGGAGGCTGTCTTGTTGAGTCAGAGTTTGGACCTCTTGGGTTTCTTTGGTTTCACATGGTGTCAGAGGAGTACTCACCGGGCTCGTGTCCTCGGCTGAGGAGTCCTTTGTGCCTTCCGCGGTACCTGCTGTTGGGCAGTCTGTGTCACACTCCGGAGGCGTATCGATTGGCAGTGGCTTGCTCACTGTTGTCCACATTGTTTGATCACCATAATCTATAATCGCGCCGAAGCGATTTATAAAATCCTGGCCAACCAAAAATGGGAATGAGTCAACACGAGACACGTGTACTGGGTGGTATAGCGTCATATTGCCAATCTGCATGTGAACCATTGCTATAGCTGTCAGGGTTGTTTTCTTTTCTGAGAGACCCTGCATTTCTATAGCACATTCAGAGAGAGGTATTACCCTGTTAACACTGGCAGCGGCCGTCCTCAGCTCCTCGAACAGTTTAGCTGACATGATTGTTATGTCTGCCCCACCGTCCAAGAGTGCCTCGTGTGTGAGGACGCCTTCGAGTGTTACTGACAGGTACGCCTTTTTGGCGACCCCCCTTCTGATAAAGTTACACAGAAACCTTTTGGTTTTTTTCTGACGCTTCTTCACGCGTTCAGCCTTATCTGTGTAATCTTGGTTTGCCTGAACCGTCAGCACAGCAGAAGCTGTTTCTGAGTGTTCAGCCTGCGATGACTCGTCATCGTTCGTGTGTGTGTTTACCCCCCCTTTTTCCGATGAGGGGTTGTTTGAGGCAACAACAGCAATGTCTTGGTGTGTTCCACCGACATCCGTTATGTTGTCATTCGCGCCCTCAGATGTAATAGGAATTACATTACTGCAAAGTGCTCCTGGTTGGGTTCCCGTGTCAGTGTGTTTCAAAGTTTCTAACAACCTGCGTAGTTTCTCTGTCTCTTCCGAGCTCAGAGGTGTAGGGCCTTGTTTCTGGAACTTTTGTGATTTTTTCGCCTCGGTTCGTTTCATCCGAGGTGGGGGACGGTCAGGTACGTCTTGCGGGGGTTCCTTTACGTACTGCCCCTGATGATATGGTTTCTCATATCGTTGCGTCCTGCGCCCACCCCTTTTCCGATAATCACTGTCTTCCTCTGAAAGAGGAGCCTTTTTGTCCCAGCGTGCACCTTCAGGACGCGGTTTGTTAGCTTGAACAGACTGTTTTCTCTCTTTCTTCTTAGGAGGAGGCGGCGAAGCACGTCGTCCTTCTAGTTCAAGAGGGAGGGGTTTAACCTTCACACTAGGAAACACTTCTATGGGCGTCTTAGCATGAGAACATGCTTCAAACACATTCACAGCACACTGCTTAATCTCACTGATGGATTTTTCTCTGAAATTTGCCATCATATGTACTGATTTTTTTAAATCAGAGTGGAGATTTTTGCTGAAAACAAACTTAAAACCATCATCTTCTTCCATTCCGGTCTCATTTCTGTTACCAAAATAAGCTTGGAAGATTCTTTTGTAATAAACTTTTGGATGTTCAGTTTTACCCTGCGTGACCTTGTCTGCAGCCGGGAAACCAGCAGGTCCCGTGCAGGGGTCGTACTCTCTGATCAAAGCTTCACACAGAAGGTTGTAATCCCTCTTCGTTGCATCAGGTAGACGCTCGATGAAGGTGAACACCTCTCTGTCCGAAGTGAGCCGTATCAGACTGATCTTATCTTCTACCGTAGCATTAGGATAAGAGCCCAATCTGAACTCCAGATCTTTGAGATACGCTTTTGTTCCAGCTGATCCCATCGGTCCGGGAACGCAGCGTTGTACATATTTTGAGATCTTCTGCAAATCATCCATTGAAGGAGACTGTATCAACGGTCTAACTTGTGTGACTGGTGGTGCAGACTGGTCAAGGCCTGCCCCTACCACCCATGGTGGGGGTGGGGGTGGCTGATAAGGGTTGGGAGGAGGAGGCGCATATTGGTGCAGGTCTGTCCCTACCCTCCGAGATGGGGGTGGAGAGGACTGCATGGTGTCAGGAGGAAGACGTGCACACTGGTGCAGGTCTGTCCCTACCACCCGTGATGGGGATGGAGATGACTGCATGGTGTATACCGATTCAGTGAGTTGATATCGGTGCAGGTCCATCCCCGCCGCCCGAGATGGGGTTGGGGGTGGCCGCATGGCGTTAGGAGGAAGAGGTGCAAGTGGGTGCAGACCCGTCCTTATCCCCCCAGGCGGGGGTGTTGGAACGGGGCTAAGGGGAGGAGGTGCAACAGCATTTGTCTGGGGTGGTTGTAGCTGTTCCTGTTCGTCTCTGAGTCTCAAACCAGCTAGCTCCATGTCAGAAATCAGGTTTGTAGCTGTAGCAAGCTTCTCCTCACAAGCCGTCAGGCGCTTATGTGTTGTCTGATTTTCACTTTGTAAATTCAGCCAATTTCGGAGTATTATCTCCTTGTCTGCCTTGCAATCGTCCAGCTCCTTTAATCCGGCCTGCAACTGTGCTTGTAACATATTGTTATCTGCACACGCGGCTTGGTACGCCTGTTCCTTAGCCCTAATCCTCTCCTCATATGATTGAGCCTGTTCTGACAGCTCAGTCTTTGAGAGGTCCCTATCAGTCTGAATTTGTTGTTTCAGCAACTCAGATTCATTTAACAATTCGTCACACCTCTCCTTTTCAGACTCATATCCGCTGAACAGCAAGCCATTTCGTTCAACCAGACGGTCCAATTCCGCCTTCAGAAGCAGAGCAATTTTTGCTAACCGTTCACGGCTGGATTTTGTGTCCTCCTTCACTTTAGCTGCTTTTGACAGCCTCTGCAGTTCCTCATTTCTTTGATCAGCATCAAGGTTTTCCAATTGCTCTAATTGTTTACCAATAATTGAATTTGTTAAAATATGCAAAGCCGACTGGACGGCATCTCCGGATTGAAAGGGGTCAGTGTTTACCTCTTCGTCTTCCATTATCTGCTATTTAGAAATTAAATAGGAGATGTAAATGTTTAGGTGGTAAAAGAAAATCAGAAAAATCTCTTTTTCCTGAGAAGTTTACACTTATTTAGTGATTTATCAATTAAACGTGCGTTATCTTCTAGCAAATGAGTAAACTTTTTCCAACTTTGTGAATATCTGTAACTGTATCTTATTTAAAAGTTTCTAAATTTTTATTTTGTACCTTTTTCTCAAGGATTTATCAGTGAATAAAAATATGTCCGGTAAATGCCCTTTGCATAAATACCTTTACACTTTTAAAATGCAAGATAACAGAGTTTATTCATCTTAGAGGAACGGTTATTAACTTAAAAATGCCTTTAAAAAGAAAACACGTTTAATTTCACTAAAATAACCTAAAAACGAAGTGAAAACCTGTGATCCCACGTCTTCTCCAGAAGATGTCAGTACAACCTTAATAATTTCAACTCCGACACTGTTTGTGTTGTCCACTAGGGGAGCTATAACTTCCTGTGGCGTTCGGTTGACATCCTGTTGTTAGCCGCTTAGCTTAAAGTTAGCTTCGGCTAAACTCGGTTAAAATCAACATTTCTGAACGGATTTTTTACACAAACGTGGCAAAATTTCAGCAATTAGACTTCGAAGAACCTAAACAGCGTTTCAGAACACAGCTTTAAAGCGCTTTTCAGCTTTAAAAAGCAGATTTTATTCCCTATGAAAACGAGTTTCCATTTCCGGGTCACCGACTGACACGTCTCTCATCCAATGAGAGCGTTCCACAACAGCAATATCGAACCAATCAGGAAACGTTAAAGCAAATAGCATGCTAGGTTCACGTGAACTAAAATTCGTCAACTTTTCGTCTTTTAAACTGTCAAAATGCACTTTTTCTGTTAAAAAATGTAACGAATCAACTCTGAGCTTTACGGAGTCTCCTACTCCGGTCTCAAAAACGTCTTTCTAGCTATTTAAAAAAACCTTGTTCGAACTTTTTCAGAACCGAGCCGGTCCAACAGAACCTCCGTCCGTTTGGACCGTCTTTTAAACAGAATAACGTTTCCCACAGCTCATCTGCATAGCTACACATAACAGCGTACAATTTCAGCTTTCACAAGACATATGACCCATTTCAGCTTTCATAACATCGCCAGCGTAACGCTTAGAACATGCAGCGTTTTAGACTTCAAAGGCGCAGCCCCAGCACGCTGCGTAAACATGCACAGCCAAGCTCCAAAGCGCGCAGCTCCAGCTGCGTCCCAGCACAGCTGACAAACTGTTACTTTTTATCATGCCAACATGTAAAATCAATGTTTACACGAATACACAGTCATTTATGAGCACGTAGCGGGCCACCAATATGTAGATGAACAGATGCTCAGATATATTCATCAATTAACGCGGATTC
>NC_056501.1:34342790-34344104 GCF_014905685.2 Nematolebias whitei | reverse complement strand
CAGTGGTTGTTGTTGTTGTTTGCGATCCGGCCTCTGGTTCATGACACACTTGGCTCTAAACTGCAACCCTCCCAGGTGCAGTCATTACTCACGCTACCTTTACCTTATTTAAACCGCTCCTCTTCACCACTATACGTTCGCTCATCGCTCTGTATACTACAGACATCCCAGTCCTCCTCTGCCCTGTCTGTTTTTGTCCATCTGATTACCTGCCTTGTTTAGTTATCCTGATGTCCTGTTTCTGTCCTTTTCCTGCTCCCTGTCAACCAGTTAAGCTCTGTTACTCGCTATAAGCTTAAGTAAGTTTTTGCTGCTTGGTCAGCCTTTTGTTTTTTATTTAATTGCTTTATTTTATTTACCATACCATACCACTTTATAAAGCACTTAAAACAGCTACAAAGCCAACCAAAGTGCTGTACAGACAAAACAACAGGTAACACACAAAGCAAAATACAAAATGAGGTAAATCAGAATATAGACAAAAAATGATGCAGATAATGATGACAAACCAGTGTGGAGCATACAGGATCAAAACACAAATCATCTTGTGTTGAAAGCTATTGAATAGTAGTGAGTTTTTAAATGGGACTTGAAAACTGAGAGGGAGGGGGCCTGTCTGACAAACAGAGGTAACTTGTTCTTGAGTCTTGGTCCTCCTACAGAGAAGGTCCTGTCACCTCTGCGCTTAAGACGAGTTCTTGGAACTGTGAGGAGCAACTGTTCTGCTGATCTCAGGGAACGCCGTGGGACATACGGTTGTAGCAGATCAGAGAGATGGGGGGGCGACACTGTTCACTGATTTGTATACATACATGAGTATTTTGAACTGGATTCGAAAGTGAACTGGTAACCAGTGCAGTGAGGCCAAAACTGGTGTAATGTGCTCTCTTTTGCCTGTACTGGTTAAAAAACGGGCTGTTGCATGCTGGACCAGATGTAGTCGTGCAATGGAGGTCTGACTGATACCAAACAGGAGCGAATTACAGTAATCAAGCCTAGATGTAATGAATGCATGTATTGCTGTCTCCGGGTTATTTTTGGACAGTATGGGCTTCAGTTTAGACAGCCGCCTCAGTTGGAAGAAGCATGATTTAACGATCATGTTCACATGATTGTTAAGCTTCAGGGAAGGGTCCATTATCACGCCCAGATTAGTGACTAGTCAGATTAGTCAGATTAGTGACTCTTTGTTTTTCTGACAGGGTTAGAGCGGAGAGGTCGATGCAGTGGTTTGTGATTGTGTCGTTGGGAGGGAACAACATATCTCCTTCCCCTCAGGAAGGAGGTTGAGGAGCATTAAGTGTAGAACCACTA
>NC_056501.1:34330650-34342690 GCF_014905685.2 Nematolebias whitei | reverse complement strand
CTAGACTGAGGAACAGCTTCTACCCTGAGGCTGTTAGACTCATGAATATCTAACTGGAATAATCACTGTGAAAAACCATATCATGTTGCTGCTGATCTGTTTCATGTTGCTGCTGATCTGTTTCAATGTTGATGTGTTCATGCGTGCACATCTGCTCACATACTCATGTTCATGTTTGTGCTGATGTTCAATGTTTTATGTTATGAGTGCTTAGTGTATATTTAGTTGATGTTTTTCTTAGTTCATATCTTAGATGTTATTACTGTTTTTCTTAGACATTTTATTGTTGGATGTAACTGGGACCCCGTGTACATAATTTTGCTCCACCACATGTACCACATGAGGTGCGAATGACAATAAAGAAACTCTGACTCTGACTCTGATTTTGTGTTACCTACTTAGTTTTATCCCCAGGCCTTGTCCTGTCTGTTTTGCTTTGGTCCTCGTGTGTCTTTGTTTGGGCCCGCCACCCTTGCAGTTCCTCCCTCCACCTGCCCTAGTTTTCGGGGGGGGGGGGGGGGGGGGGGGGTTCTTGGGGACACCAGGGGGTGTCCTTGAGGGGGGTACTGTAGGGATGGTGCCATTTAGTGGTCCTTCCCCTGTCTGTACTCCATTGTGTCTCTGCTTTGATTGTCTGATTAACATCACCCGTGTCTTATGTCCTGTTTGTGTATAAAGTCTATCTGTTAGTCTTTTCAGTGTCAGTTCGTCATTGGGTATTGCCTGTCCTGTCCTGCCAGTCTGATCCTGTTAGATCCCGTTCCTGAATCTGTTTTGTAAATTTTTCTGCCATGTCTGCCTTTTTGATTTTATTATTATTATTATTATTATTTTTTATTATTTTTTTACTTTTTAATTTTTTGTATTATTAGTAGTAGTAGTATTTTATTTTGTACGCCTGTCTCCTGAGTCCTGCCTGCACAACTGAGTTCTCTCCAGTCCTGACCTGCCTGAAACCCTGACAGGAGATATATGGATACAGTTAGAGAGGACATGGGCGTAGATGGAGTGAGGACAGAGGATGCAGAGGACATAGTGAGGTCTCGCTGTGGAGTATCCTGAAAAGGGAACTATGAAAGAAGGAAGAAAAATACCTTGCCTGTTTTGGTTAGCTCTTGGAACGATGTCGGCTTGGAGAAGTAGTTTAGATTTGACTGGACTAAACAGTTATTCTGAATGCAGCCAAGATCAAAATGGACTGCTTCCATCTTAAAAAAGCAGCAGTTATCAAAATTTTACAACGGTTTATTCAAAAACTTCTTTTTAAAACCTTAACATTGCTGTCATTTCACTTCACACAATGATTTGAGCAATAATAATAATTATAATGTTCCTGCTAGAAGTGGCCCAAGCTGTTCTGAAAAAGGTACAGCTAGCTGCTGTTGCTATTTTTAAGAAACATTTTGAGAGTGGAATTATTTTAGTACAACTGCGATCTACCATCACCTTGACAATAAGTTAGAAAATATGTAACATATTATCTGCAAGCACATCCAGTGTCATATCCGATATGTGGGTTTAAAGGTCACTCGGAAACACAGCTCTTAAAGATAAACGTTGCTTAACATTGGAAATAACAGGTATTTTAAACAACACATCTACAGGCCTCATCTACACAGGAACAAAGTTTTGTGAATACATAAAAAATGTTTTGTTTCAATCATGTTGCAGCCATGTGGAAGTGGTGCCTTCTGAGCTCCAATACATTATTATTGGAAATAAGGTTCCAGAGTTAAAAAGGAAAAAAAAATCAAACACCAACTTTGTCTTTTAGTGAGGACAGCCTTAAAACAATGTTTGGAAGTCTGTGCCATAGACACACCTCTAACCTACGATTCCAAGCATGACAGATGTAAATCAATGACAGAATACAAGCTTGCATTTATGCTGCAGACACTGTTTGGTAAACTATAGCAAACACCTTTGTACACTTGATTACTTCATCAAGAGAAAAGACTGATGAACCATAATTTTGCCAAAATTTTTACAACATATAAGCTAAGGTTGAAAAGTTGTTTTTTTTTTTAAATCACTTTACATAAATCAACAAAGTCCATGCTTAATAATCCAGGTATACAATCCAACAATTTTCAGTCAGGTCATCTGGACAGTTTCTTTTTTTTTTGTGCTGAAACATTTCACCTTCCATCCAGAAGGCTTCATCAATCAAGGAAACCCACAACACAAAACTAATTCTTCCCCCAACAGCTTACTCCAAAGTGGAACAAACCAGTTATATTGGTGCTAAATTGTTGGTTCTATTTCATATAGGCTTCGCCCTTTAAGGCTGTCGCTTGTGGGTTTTATCCCGTCATGCAAAGCGTTGCACTGAAAAATTTAGTCCACGCCCACCTGTCGTGTGGGCCCCACCCGGTCCGTATAAATTACGTTGAGAGTGGGTAATCGGCTCCCATTTTTCATCAGCAAGCAATTAGCACTGATCTTCCAACAATGCGATGTCCACCACCAACACCATCTGCCTGTGCCCGTCCTGCAAGACCAGCTACATGCTGAGGTTTGAACGGCACGACACCTGTGAAGGGTGCCTGGGTCCCCGCCAGGCCGACCTTGCCTCCTCCTGCCGCCTCTGTGACCTCCTCCCCACTGAGGAGAGGCAGAGGCAAGCAGCCTTGTTTAAGGCTAACATCGAGGAGTGCCTCTCTGCGGCGGGAGACTGCTCGCTGGACAACGCCATCGATTTTTTTTTTACGCCGGGTCTCAGAGCGAATTGCATGGTTCCTCCGGGATGGAGGACGTCAGCAGCAGCCCCGCTGCTCATTCCCTCCCGGAGAGTGTAGTGTTGGAACGGGAGGGGCCGAGCTGATGCTCACCCCTCCTGAGCCTTACCGCTTCAGCAACCACACCGCTCCCAGCCGTCGGTGCCCTCCTCTCGGAGCTGCCCGACATAATCCAGGAGCGGCTGACACGAAGGGACTTTCGGTCCCTCTCCTCTCCCTGCCCAGATCAGATGATCTAGCGGGAAGGTTTGGCTCCACCCCGGCTCGCTGCCCTGACCCCATCTGGCCTCGTTTCCCAGCAGTGACGTCCTACTGGAACGAGGCTGCGGCCGGACCTGGTAGATTGAGAGCGCCCGTCTCCACCTTCGTGCCCATAACCAGAGTGGAGGGGTTTACTGAGCGGAATTTTCTCTCGGTACCCCCCTGAAACTCTTGGAGCAAAAGTGTCCAGGCTGGGCCAGAGTCCAGTTCCTCCGGGGAAGCACGACCAGATGGTGATGTCACTCTCCAACTGAGCTCACCAGTGTGCGTTCCAGGTGGCCGCAGCAAACAAGTGTTGCTCTGCTGGCCTACAGCATCTCAAATGTGGCTGGAGGAAATATACCTGCCTGAGGAGACAAAGAGCTCACTCTGCAAGGCATCTGACGTCATCCTCAACCTGTGTGCCTCCTCTGTTGTCTGCCTGTCTCGCATCGCTGCCTGGATGACAATGATCCAGCGGTCCACCTGGCTTCGACACTCCGCCTCCCTGCCGGAGAAACTGCAGAAAGACCTGCTGGAGGGGCCCATCATGATGGACGTGCTGTTCGGAGCCAATTTCAAGGCCATGCTAGAAAAATCGAAGAAGTCGGAAGAGGTGTCGGAGACTGTGCGCCACCTGATGAAGCCGCACTCCTCCTCTTGCCCCCACCCCCCCCCCCCCCCCGCCCGCTGGAAGGATTGTCGCAGACAGAGGCAGCAGCAGAGACAGTCTACAGCTGCAGCAGCATCTTCCTGCCCCGCTCCACCACCAGCCCCTCCCGCCAGAGAACAGTCCTTCTCAGCCCGGCAACCAGCAGCTCAGAGTTTCCCCATAGATTGCCAACAGGTGCCACCCTGGAACAACCAGCCACAGGGCTCAAGGGGGAGAAGATTTAAGAATTGACTCCTTGCGGATAATGTGTGTGTATGCAATGATGACACGAGTTTTGCAATAAAACAAAAACATAATTCAAAGAATAAAGTGTCTGATTTCAGCCTGACTGTCAGTTCGAATGATCTCACAGCGGCTTCTCTTCACACATCCTCCACACAAAATGAGCCGGTGACCTCGAAACAGGTTTTTAAAAATTACAGCAGCTCGAGAAAACACACACAATGCTCGCTGGACACAGCAGCAAAAAATGAATGTTTTCAGCAGACCGAGCCCAGGAGAAAATCTCACTCTCAGCCCAGGGTGTGTCCTGCCCCTTCTGTCCACAGCGGAGACAAACGCGTGTCCCAGCCGAGGCGACAACCCCCACCCAAGCGACATCACATTGCTGAGGGCGCGCACGCCTCCCCTCAGCTCACATCAGTTCTGATGTGAGCCTGAGCGCGGCACAGAGGTTTTTGACTTGGCTGACGTCCGGAAAAGACATGACACATCACAAAGCGCTGACGTCACACCTGTTAAACTTGGGCCTCGCCATAAACTGGGAAAAGGGCTCGGTTCTTCCGTCCCAGATGATCGTTTATCTGGGAGTAGAGCTAAACTCAGTCACTATGAGGGCTCGTTTATCACAGACAAAAACCGAAGCTCCAAAAGACCAGCTCTGCCATGTAAAACCGGGCAGAGTAGTGACAGCTGTTTCCATCATGAAACTGTTAGGAACAATGTCATCAGCTCACATGGTGGTCCCGCTGGGCTTACTCCGCATAAGACACCGCTAGAGATGGTTTGCTCGTCAGCGCATAGATCTGGTAAGGCAAGAGAGATGGATGATCTCTGTGCCCCCCACCGTGGGAACCGACCTGAGACATTGGGGAAATCTTCTCACTCTGTCGGAGGGAGTCCCTGTCAGCAGACCTACGTCACACGTCTCAGTTTTCACAGACGCATCCCTGTCAGGTTGGGGAGGAACGTGCCTGTCTTGGGCTGTGGGGGCGCTGTGGCCACATCACACAGCTGCTCATATAAATGTTTAGGAATGCCGCACGGTTTTGAATGTGATTCAACTTTTTGTTCTGGTGTTGCTGAATCAACACGTTCTGATTCACACAGTCAACAAAGTGTCTGCAGCGTACATAATCCGGCAGGGGGTTGTGCGCTCGGACCAAATATTAGATTTTGGACAGAAATCTGGCATTCAGCACAATTAAAACGTATGCTGCAGCCATCTCTTCCTGTCATGAATGCTTCGGTGACAGAACAGTTTTTAATCACCCACTGATTAAGCGTTTTCTAAAAGGTGTACGGAGGCACAGACCTGTGTCACGCCCATTTACTCCTCAGTGGGACCTAACGATGGTTCTGCAGGCCCTGATCAAAGCTCCATTTGAGCCGTTAGGTCAGGACTCGATTAAATACTTGTCACTTAAAACAGCCCTGCTGTTGGCTTTGACATCCACAAAGAGAGTGAGTGACTTATCTGCCCTTTCTGTTGTTCCGTCATGCCTCAGGATTCAGGCTGATGGCAGTTCAGTTGATCTGAGACCTAAACCAGCGTTTATGCCTAAAAACATCATGAGCTCATTTAAATCGAGAATGATAACGTTGGAGGTTTTGTTCCCTCCTCCCCACAAATCAGAAGAAGAAGCATCTTTTCATCTTCTCTGCCCTGTGCGTGCGTTGGCATGTTATGTAGCACGCACGGCCACACTGCGTCAGACTCAACATTTGTTTGTGCATTATAGAGACGCCTCTGCAGGTCGCCCGTTATCCACCCAGTGCCTGTCACACTGGCTGTGTGAGGCCATTTCTGAAGCTTACAGAGCATCAGGTTTAGAGCACCCTGATAACCTCAGGGCGCACTTGACCAGAGGAATCGCATCCTCGACAGCCTTGCATAATGGTATGACAATGCAGGATATTTGTACTGCAGCTGCAGTGGTCATCGCCCTGCTCATTTATCCGCTTCTGTCTGCGTGATGTGTCGGCTTGCTCCATGACACATTCTGTCCTCGGTGCCTTAACAGAATGAATCTCATTGTTTTCATGAAACTTCGTTTAAACTGACATCTGACTGCATGCAATTACAGTGTGAGATATTTGTTATCAGTCACAAGTTTGTGACTGTTGGTTTTTGTTCTAATGTCACTTATCAGTTCATGAATACTGTAACCAATCAGTTCATTTGATTACTAATCAGTTCATTTATTTTAAATCTGTTCACTGTTTTTTCAGCCTCTCCCCTTTTTCTCGTCGAGAACTTTTCTCTCCGGGCGCCCATGTACACGGAATGCGTAAATTACGCAGTGTGCATCTGTACATGGTGCGCGTAATTACGCAGCCCGTATTTACACACATGGAGGGATGAGGGATTAAATGTTTTTTTACTGCAAGTGGGAGCTTCATACGGTGTTCGAATGCACCCAGTGAGGCAAAGACTAAATCCTGCTTCGCCCTTAACCCACAAGCGACAGCCTTAAAGGGCAAAGCCTTTACAAAATATAACGTTGGTTACGTACTGTAACCCCAGATTCTGTGAATATAGGCGTAGCCCTTTAAGCTCTGGGCCTCACTGGTTCCTAAATGGCTGAAGAAAAAAGCTATTTGGGAGCCGATTACCTGCTCTCAACGTAATTTATATGGACCGGGTGGGGCCCACACGACAGGTGGGCGTGGAATAAATTTTTAAGTTTGATGCTTTGCGTGACGGGGTAAAACCCACAAACGACAGCCTTAAAGGGCTACGCCTATACTCATATAATCTGGGGTTACAGTACGTAACTAACGATTGTATACCTGGATTATTGAGCATGGACTTTGTTGGTTTTGAACCAGTTTGACATGACTGTCAACGAAGGAAAGGGCCGGCACCATAGGAGGGACGTGCGAAAGAGACCATCTTAGCACCAACAAAACTGGTTTGTTCCACTTTGGAGTAAGCTGTTTGGGAGAAGAATCAGTTTTGTGTTGTGTGTTTCCTTGACTGATGAAGCCTTCTGGATGGAAGGTGAAATGTTTCAGAAAAAAAAAAAAAAAAGAAACTGTCCAGATGACCTGACTGAAAATTGTTGGACTTTACATAAATGTGAGCAAAACCAAATCCAATGTTGCAGAAAAAAATATCTACACTATACATAATGTTTAGATTAAACAAACATGGAAAAGGGTAATAGTTTTTCAAGATCAATACTTGTGTAAAATATTTATGTTTGGATGGGGGAAAACTTCAGCTCTTCCTCTGTAAATACTGGCCACAAAATATGTCCATTTTATTCATGTTTGGACTGGAATGACTCATATCCAATAGTAGTTTTATATGACATAAAGTAGTTGCACTCACTTGTCACTCAATTTTTTTTCCTTAGTGTTTTAAAAGTTTGGAGAGTCTTCTCTATGTCTTTTTTCTGGTTTTAGTGTAATTTTGTGGTATCACTGCAGTGCCGCACACAGACCTGGCAGAGTTAATACAGCAATTTGGGCTGTTTTCTGTGTATTTGTGTGGATGAAAATACTGTACTCCTAGAAAACCATTGAACCCATAGAAACCATGTCATGTTTATGAGGATATCTTTCAAAACTTCAAAAATTTAAAAAAGCTTTGAAAAGAAATTCTGTGTGGACAAGGCCTCAAATATTACATGTGCAATAACGAAAGAAAAAAAAACTCCTTGTTTGTAGATATTTTTTAATTAATTCAGCACTGTTTATAGATTAATTTCATTCCATCCAGCCATCCATCATCCATCCATCCATCCATCCATCCATCATCTTCCACTTGTTCCAAAGTTGGGTCGCGGTGGCAGCAGCTTGAGCAGGGAGGTCCAGATATCTCTTTTCACAGCTATCTTTTCTGCGGAGGTCCACTGCAGGCAATGAGACCAAAAGGTCTGCAGCAGACGTAGGGACCAGAATAGCTGGAGCAGGCAAAAGCAACATGGCAGTAGGGGAGGCAGCCATTTCAGAATCTGCTGAGGGTGCATCTGCAGGGGGCACAGCCACTTCAGGGTCTGCAGGGGGCACAACCACTTCAGGGTCCGCAGGGGGCACAGCCACTTCAGGGTCTGCAGGGGACACAGCCACTTCAGGGACTGCATGGGCAGAGCCACTTCAGGGTTTGCAGGGACCGTAGCAACTTCAGGGTCTGCAGGGGGCATAGCCATGAGAATCCCTGGAGACTTGAGGATCACAGAAGATGTGAGGACCTCAGGAGACTTGAGGACCTCTGGGTACATGAAGACCTCTGGAGATGCGGTCGACTCAGACAGAGAGAGAGCTAGAGATTTGGTGTACCCAGTTTGAGTCCATCATTGACCCTACTTTCTATGACAGCAAGGAGGAGAACAAGAAGGTGGGCTGTTGTCCCTGACACCCACTGAGGAACATGGAGGTGAAGTTGTATGTGGGGCCTTTCTTATGGATTCTGGGAGGTGACTGGGATGACCAGGGGTGGAGCAGCAGACAGCTAGAAAAGTGAGCATAAATTTTGTCTCTCTGTCCAGGCTTTGTCGAATAGTTAGTACATCCACGGTTCATCAGCCAGTCCAGGGAAACGGATAAACATCATCACCAGATCCTGGATAGCATCCATCCTCACTCACAGATCACAGATTGTGGGTATTGGCATAAGTTCTTATTACTTTGTGGAGCTTTGAATACTCCTCTGGATGGAGCTCCGCAAAGAATGAGCTTGTAAGGATGGTACTATTTACTGGCTCTGTTTGTGTCTGTGTTTCCCTTGTGTGTTCTCTTCAGTTTAATTGGTGTCACCCTTGTCTCGTCACAGCTGTTTGTAATCACGTCTTGTCTTGTCCTTGTATAAACACTGTCTGTTCTGTGTTGTTCCTCGTCGGGTCGTATTCGTTGGGTCTTCATGTTTCCTGCAATTCCTGAGTCTTCCCTGAGCTTCCTGAGTCCTTTTGAGTCTCCCCCTGAGTCTTCTAATTCATGTAAGTTTTGCTGCCACGTCAGCTGTTTGTTTTGTTCTTTATTCTCTATTAAAAGACTTATTTTTGTAATCTGCCGAGTTGAGTCCTGTCTGCACTACTGGGTTCGTTCCTGTCCACAAAAACCTGACAGAGCTACAGGCTGAGTCTGGGTCTAGTCCACTCAATCTATCGCAATCCTCATTTGTCTAGAACCATTGGCTGGCAGGCAAAGAGCTCAAGCATATTTAAATACTCCCGGGAACTTCCGGTAAGATGGCGCCGTGTACATGGCTTGCAATCCACCTCTGCTGATGGTGTTCGGAATATTTTTGTTTTTTGCATTTCACATCTGTGACATCAACTCTCTGCTGGTATATGACAGACAACAACTTTTGAATCTTCGTTTTGCTGGCACTGAAGTCACTTAATTGGACCATTATCAGCGTACCTCTGGACTCTCCCCCCCCCCCCCCCCCCCCCCCCCCCACCCTCCCCCCTGCTGGCGGACGTGCCAGCTTACCTTCGCTGCGCTCCTCACCTGCCTGCCCGAAGATCTTGCTTCAGACGCTGGGGAAAACGTGCTGTTCAGCTGGTGAAGCTGAAAGCTCTGTGCGCTGCATCTTCCTCTCCTGTGTGCCCGGACCAGGTAACCAGCGGGAGTTGTCAGCCATTGCGCAGCTCGGACCGACCTGGAGGGGGGCTGTTATTGAAAACCTGCGGCCATTAGCGTGCGCTAACTCCACCGCTGCTGGCTCCACTTTGGACAGTATCCGGATGTGTTTGGTCAACACTAGATCTGTTACCAACAAAACTTTTATCCTCAGGGATTACTTTCAAGAGCACGATTTGGACTTTCTGTGCATCACAGAGACTTGGATGTCTCCGGGTGAGTCCAGCGCCTTGATGGAATTACTGCCACTGAACTGTCTGTGTTTTAACGCACCGCGGCCATCAGGACGGCGCGGTGGTGGATTATTAACAATATTCAAATCAACTTTTGACTGTAAACAACTGCCCATCCCAGTTTCCCACGCCAGCTTTGAGCTGAGCGTCTTTGAAATCGGACATTCACCTGCGACGTTATTTGCACTTGTCTACCGCCCACCTCGATCTAAGGATTTCATAAATGAGTTTTCTGACATCTTGGCTGAAATCACACCAAAATATGAGCATCTTTTCATTATTGGGGACTTTAATTTGCACGTGTGCTGTCCTGAGAAGTCCTTGGTTAAGGACTTTTTAGATCTATTGGACTCATTTAATTTAACTCAGCATATAAACGGTCCCACCCAAGAGCGTGGACATACACTGGACCTTGTTTTAACTCATGATGTGACTGTTAATAATCTTGTTATTGGTGATAATGTTTTTTCAGACCACATGCCAGTCCAGTTTGAGTTCACCCTCCTCCATCTAACTCCTAGGTTGTGCATTCCTTCACGTCGCACTCGGACCATTAACCACTTCACTGCCACACGTTTCACTGATGTTTATAACTCTGAAATGATAATTCAGGCCCCAGTGTTTCTCACCACCACTGAGGAACTGACATCCCAGTTCAACTCTGTCTGCTTAAAGACTATGGATCATGTAGCACCTGTTAAAACCAAAAAAATCAAAAATCAAAGCAGAACCTTGGCTGAGTGACGTCACCAAGACCGTTAGGCAGCAATGTAGGAGGGCGGAACGAAAGTGGAGGAAAGACAGGCTGCAGGTCTCTTTTCAAATTCTTAAAGAGAGTTGGCGCGGTTATCAGAAAACAGTAAAAGCTGCTAAATCAAAATTCTTCTCTGATATAATTACCTCAAACTCTCACAACCCACGTGTCCTCTTCTTCACCCTAAACTCTGTTATCTACCTCACTAAACCATCACCTCTGGAAGCCTCGACTGAGCTGTGCAACAACTTCTTATATTTCTTTTTGGAAAAAATTGCGACCACCAGGGCTCTCATTTCCCCTCCAACTCATGACCCATCCATCCCACCTCAATCTGTAGCTCCTTTTGACCATTTTGAACCCATCACTCTATCTTCTCTAGAGCAAGTCATGTGCAACTTGAAACCTTCTGGCTCCCCCTTTGATGTTGTCCCCCCTCGACTACTAAAGGAGGTGTTTCCAACTCTAGGTCCGTCCATTCTTGCCATAGTTAACAGTAGTTTATCCACTGGCGTGGTGCCAAAATCCTTTAAACATGCTGCTGTCCAGCCTCTCCTGAAAAAAATCAAACCTTGACCCCTCAGTCATGTCCAACTTCCGTCCTGTCTCCAAACTCCCATTTGTTTCTAAAGTACTGGAGAAAATAGTCGAGTCCCAGTTGAAGTGCTTCCTGGAGGATCACGCCATCTTAGAGCTTTTCCAATCTGGCTTTAAACCTCTCCACAGCACTGAAACTGCCCTGCTGAAGGTCTTTAACGACATCTTCAGATTAACAGATACCGGTGATTCTGTGCTGCTTGTCAGGTTGGACCTCACAGCCGCGTTTGACACCATCGACCATGACATCCTCATTGCTAGGTTGGAGCAGTGGGTGGGCGTCACAGGATCAGCCCTCAATTGGACAGATCTTACCTCACTGACAGATCCTTTTGTGTCTCCATCAAGGATTTTAGTTCCGCAGAGGCAGAGCTTAAATGGGGGGTTCCGCAGGGGTCCATTTTGGGTCCCCTCCTATTCTCTTTATACCTACTGCCACTTGGTGCTATTTTCCGGAAACACAACATGCCCTTCCACTTCTATGCCGATGACTGTCAAATTTACTTCTCCCTAAGACACAATGGTACATGCACTATTCAACCGCTGCTCAACTGCCTGGCTGACATCAGGGACTGGATGGCTTTAAACTTCTTAAGTTTCAATGAAAAGAAGTCTGAAGATATGTCAGAGTCAGAGTCAGAGAGTCAGAGTTTCTTTATTGTCATTCGCACCTCATGTGGTACATGTGGTGGAGCGAAATTATGTACACAGGGTCCCAGTTACATCCAACAATAAAATGTATAAGAAAAACAGTAATAACATCTAAGATATGAACTAAGAAAAACATCAACTAAATATACACTAAGCACTCATAACATAAAACATTGAACATCAGCACAAACATGAACATGAGTCTGTGAGCAGATGTGCACGCATGAACACATCAACATTGAAACAGATCAGCAGCAACATGATATGGTTTTTCACAGTGATTATTCTAGTTAGAGATTCATGAGTCTAACAGCCTCAGGGTAGAAGCTGTTCCTCAGTCTAG
>NC_056501.1:34293693-34320650 GCF_014905685.2 Nematolebias whitei | reverse complement strand
CCGTGATACAGAATGAGCTTGACCTTTAATCCGTGATCCAAAAAAAAAACAATCAGAAGGGAAAGGCAGAGTTCATACCATGAAGTCAGTTGTTCAGCAGAAGTATCCAGTACGTGATCCAAAAAGAGAGTCAAAAAAACAAGAGCATGAGTCGGTACCTGATCAGATGAGCAAAAGCAGACGAGGGCTGAGGCAAAAGCGTGGTCGTGGTCAAGGCAAGGGTCATGAACGTGATGAGTCAATCAATGGAATGCTGGAAAGTCTACTGCTGATGAGACAGGATAGAGAATCTGGCCCAGACTGAGAGGAATGAGTGAGCTTAAGTACTGACTGGATCAGGTGGTGGAGCTGTGGGATAATGAGCGGTGACAGGTGACATGAGTTGAGTGATTACTGAGTGTGCAGCATGACAGAGGAGCTGACAGAGAGCAGAGCTATGACACAAGTGTGAATAGTTAAAGACTGGGGAGGCAAGTTGAGGAGTGAGTGGGGAAATGACAGGAAACAGAGTCAAACATAAGGTTGAGAAATACAAAATACAAGAAACAGCAAAGGACAATAAAGACATAGATATAGAAAATCAAAGAACACAAACAAAGGGATAGATCATGTCAAAAGTGTCAACCTTCTTCCTCTTCACTTCATACATGCAACAAGGGTGAGGTTCTGCCTCAAGTGGAGGAGTTCAAGTGTCTTGGGGTTTTGCTCACAAGTGAAGGAAGAATGGAGCATGCCATTGACAGACGGAATGGTGCAGCATCTGCAATATTGCAGACTCTGTGCCAGTCCATTGTGGTGAAGAGGGAGCTGAGCTCTAAGGCAAAGCCCTCTGTTGGTCAGTCTACGTTCCTACCCTCACCTATGGTCATGAACTCTGGGTAGTGACTGAAAGAATGAGATTGCAGATACAGGTGGTTGAAATGAGTTTCCTCCAGGTAACTAGACTCTTAGAGAAAGGGTTAAAAGTTCAGTTATCTGGGAGAGACTTGGTGTAGAACCTCTGCTCCTCCACATTGAGAGGAGTCATTTGAGGTGGTTCGGGCACTTGGTATGGATGCCCCCTGTGCACCTCCTTAGGTAGGTGCTTCGGGCATGTACAACTGGGAAGAGACCCCAGGGAAGACCCAGGATATGCTGGAGAGACCACGTCTCTCAGTTGGCCTAGGAACGCCTTGAAATCCTCCCAGAAGAGTTGGAAGTGGTGGCTTAGGAAAGAGAAATCTGGGCCCCCCTACTCAAGCTGCTGCCCCGCAACTCAACTTTGGAACAAGCGGAAGATGATGGGTGGATGGATGGATGGATGGATAGATGGATGGATGGATGGATGGATGGATGGATGGATGGACAGATGGATGGATGGATGGGAACATTATGACTCCCATCCATCCATCCATTCTGTTCCGCTTATCTGGGGTCGGGTTGCGGGGGTAGCAGCCTAAGTAGGGAGGCCCAGACTTCCCTCTCCCCAGCCACTTAGGCCAGCTCCTCCAGGGGAATCCCAAGGCATTCCCAGTCCAGCTGAGAAACATAGTCCCTCCAGTGTGTCATGGGTCTTCCTCTGGGTGTCCTCCCAGTGGGACATGCTGGGAACACCTCGCCAGGGAGGAGTCCAGGAGGCATCCTAACCAGATGCCCGAGCCACCTCAACTGATTCCTTTCGATGTAGAGAAGCAGCAACTCTACTCTGAGTCCCTCCTGGATGACTGAGCTTCTCACCCTATCTCTAAGGGAGAGTCCAGACACCCTGCGGAGAAAACTCATTTTGGCCGCTTGTATCCGAGATTTCGTTCTTTCGGTCACAACCGAAAGCTCATGACCATAGATGAGGGTAGGAATGTAGATCAACTGGTAAATTCAAAGCTTCACCTTTTGACTCAGCTCTCTCTTCACCACGACAGACCGGTACAGTGCCCACTTCACTGCCGATGCTGCACCTATCTGCCTATCGATATCACGCTCCATTTTTCCCTCATTCGTGAACAAGACCCTGAGATACATAAACTCCTGCACTTGGGGCAGGACTTCCTCCCCGACTCGGAGAGGGAACTCTACCCTTTTCTGGCTCAAGACCATGGCCTGGGATTTGGAGGAACTGATCACCTGAGATGGCAACAAAGTCGATCAATGAACTGCGGCCTAAGGTGTTCTGGTGCCAAGAGCACATATGGACATCCTTATGCTTGAAAATGGTGTTTGTGATGGACAATCCATGACAAGCACAGAAGTCCAATAACAGAACAGCACTCGAGTTCAGATCAGGGGGGCATTTCTCCCAACCATACCCCTCCTGGTCTCATTGTCATTGCCCACGTGAGTGTTGAAGTCCCCCAGTAGAACAAGGGAGTCCCAGGAGGTGCACTCTCCAGTACACCCTCCAAGGACTCCAAAAAGGGTGGGTAATCTGAGCTGCTGTTTGGCACATAAGCACAAACAACAGTTAGAACCCATCCTCCCACACGTAGGCGGAGGGAGGCTACCCTCTCTTTTACCGGGGTGAACCCCAAAGTACAGGCACCAAGATGGAGGGCAACAAGTATGCCGACTTCTGCCCGGCGCCTCTCGCCAGGGGCAACTCAAGAGTGGAAGAGTGTCCAACCCCTCTCAAGGAAACTGGTTCCAGAGCCAGAGCCATGCGTTGAGGTGAGTCTGACTATTTCAGTCCGGAATCTCTCAACCTCACACACCAGCTCAGGCTCCTTCCCCACCAGTGAAGTGGCATTACACATCCCAATAGCCAACTTCTGTAGCCAAGGATCAGACCGCCAGGGTCCCCACCCTCATCCACTACCCATCCCACATTGCACCCGACCCCTTTTGCCCCTCCCACAGGTGGTGAGCCCATGGGAAGGGTGACCCATGTCACCTCTTCGGGCTGTGCCTGGCTGGGCTCCATGGGTAAAAGCCTAGCCACCAGGTGCTCGCCAGCATGACCCACCTCCAGGCCCGGCTCCAAAATTACTCATGTCCACACTTGTTATAATCAAAACAAACTTCAGTGATGATGTGTTTTTTCTTTCTTAAAAGCATAGGAAAAATAAAGGTGATCATTAGTCAGACTTTAGCTGACTAGTTTAAGGACAGTGAATATAGGGAAAAAATACCAGACATTATTCAAGTTTAGAGCACTTTAAAGAGCACCGTTTATGGTGAGTCTGAAAGACAACCCAAGGGTCAAGAGTTATAGTTAGGGGAGCACATCTTTGGGCTACACTCTCAACCTGAAGAGAGCAATACACCCTTTTCTAACTGAGGACAATGGTCTCAGATATAGAGGTACTGATTCTCATCCCAGCCACTTCACACTTGGCTGTGAACTGCGCCAGTGAGAGCTGAATGTCATGACATGATGATGGCAACAGGACCACATCATCTGCAAAGAGCAGAGATGGAATCCTAAGACCACCAAAGTGGAATCCCTCCGGCCCCTGGCTGCACCGAAAAGTTCTGTCCATAAAAAATTATGAACATAATCTGTGAAAAAGGGCAACCCTGGCAGAGACTAACTCTCACCCTGAAGGGGTCCAACTTACTACCAGCAATACAAACAAAACTCTCAAACTGCTTGTATAGGGACCTAGCATCCCATAACAACGAACCCCCAGTCCCCCACTCACAAAGCACCCCTCACAGTGTACCTCAAGAAACATGGTTGACAGCCTTCTCCAAGTCCACAAAACACATGTAGACTGGATGGGCAAACTCCCATTAAAACTCAAGGACCCTAGTGAGGGTTAAGAGCTGATCCAGTGTTCCACGGCCAGGATGGAACCCGCATTGCTCCCCCTAGATTTGAGGTTCGACCAACAATCTGACACAATTCTCCAGTACCCATGAATTGATCTTACCAGGGAGGCTAAGGAGAGTTATGCCCCTATAATTGAATCACACCCTCCGGTCCCACTTTTTGAAGAGGGGAAGCACTACCCCAGTCTGATAAATCAATGGCACTGCCTCTGATGTCCATGCGATGGTGCAAAGACATCAACCAAAGCAGCCCCACAACATCCAGAGCCTTAAGGAAATCAGGGTGAATTTGATCCACCCCAGAGTCCTGCCGCCTCCGAGCTTTTTAACTACCTCAGTGACCTCATTCATGGTTATGGACAGACTAACCCTGAAGTCCCCCAACTCAGCTTTTTCCATGGAATATATGTCGGTGGGATTGAGAATGTCTGAGAAGTATTCCTTCCACCTCCCTACGACATCACTGGTTGAGGTCAACAGCAACCCACCTTCACTGAAAATAGTGCACTGTAAGTAAAGAACTGTTTTCCCGTCCTCAGCTGCCTGATGACTTGCCAAAATCTCCTTGGATCCAACCAAGAGTCTTTATTCAAGGCCTCACAGAACAACTCCCACATCCATGCTTTTGTATCAGCAACAGCCAAGGCTGTGCACATCTCGGCCCTCCAGTACTTCTCAGTTACCTCTGGAGTCCCACCAGCCAACAAGGCCTAATATGACTCTTTCTTTAGCTTTACAGCCTCCCTAACCTGGGTTGTCCACCACCAAGTTCGAGGACGGCCATTGCGAGAAGCACTGACAACCTTGCGGTTACAGCTCAAGGCAGCCACTTGAACCATTGAGGTGTGTAACATGGCCCACTCAAACTCAGTGACCCCTGCCTCAGCTGGGATGCATTTACAGCCCTCCTGGAGATGTTAGTCAAAGATCTTTTTGACGGGCTCTGGTGGGATGTAACTAAGTACAAGTACTTCGCTACTGTACTTTTCATGTATCTGTACTTTACTTAAGTAAAGTTAAAAATGGGTACTTTTTACTTTTACTCTACTACATTTTACATTAAGTATCTGTACTTTCTACTACACTTTTTTTCTTCATCTTCTTTCAGCTTTTCCCTCTTCAATGGTCGCCACAGCGAGTCATCCTCCTTCACTTCACTCTGTCCTCTGCATCCCCTGTCTTCAATCCAACTACCTCTATGTCCTCTCTAACTGGATCCATATATCTCCTCTTTGGCCTTCCTCTTTGTCTTTTTCCTGGCAGCTGCATTTCTAACATCCTTCTACCAATATAACCACGGTCCCTCCTCTTGACATGTCCAAACCATCTCAGTCTGGCCTCCCTAACTTTATCTCAGAGTTGTTCAACCTGTGCTGTACCTCTGATGATCTCATTCCTTATCCAGCCTTGCCACTCCTAAGGAGAACCTTAGCATCTTCATTTCTGCCACTTCCAGTTCTTTCTCCTGACTTTTTGTCATTGCCACTGTCTCTAGACCATACAGTATAGCTGGTCTCACCACTGTCTTGTAAACTTTTCCTTTGACCTTTGCTGACACTCTTTTGTCACAAATCACTCCTGAAACTTTTCTCCATCCACTCCATTCTGCCTGGAGTGTCTTTTTCACTTCTTTACCACATTCCCCATTCCCCATTTTCCTGGACAGTGGATCCCAAGTACTTGAAGTCCTGCACTGTTGTGACCTCTGATCCTTGTAGCCTCACTGTTCCACCAGCCTCCTTCTCCTTTACACACATGGACTCTGTCTTACTATGGCTGACTTTCATTCCTCTTTTTTCAAGTGCATACCTCCACGTCTCCAAGTTCTCTTCCACCTGTTCCCTGTTCTCACCACAGATCACAATGTCATCTGCAAACAACATCATCCATGGGGATTCTTGCCTGACCTCATCTGTTAGTCGGTCCATCACCAGAGCAAACAAGAAAGGGCTCAGAGCCGATCCTTGATGCAATCCCACCTCCACCTTGAAGATATCTGTCACTCCTACAACACATCTTACCACTGTACTGCTGTCCTAATACAGGTCCTGTACCAGTCTAACATACTTTTCTGCCACTCCAGATTTCCTCATGCAATACTACACCTCCTCCCTCGGCACGTTGTCATATGCTTTTTCTAAATCCACAATGCAGTTCTTTCTGACCCTCTCTGTACTTCTCCATCAGCATTCTCAAAGCAAAGATGACATCTGTGGTGCTCTTTCTTGGCATGAAACTGTAGTGAACTAAGCCTAAGGTCAGGATTTGACCTTAAGGACCTTATGGGACAGAACTTGTTATTTCATTGATTTGCATCCAGAAATACAGGTTGACCCATCCTGAGACTTTCTTTCTTGAATCAATCAAGTAAAAGAAGACTATTCTCTATTATCATTACTATTTTACAAATGTTTGATAATCAAATTGTGTTAGTTCAAACAATGTTTGAATGTTGAAGTGAACTACTCATTTTTATTAATTGTGAAACAGTAATAATGATTCTTAATCCTCATTCAAAGTGAAATCAAGTTGGAATACGTTACAGAGTAATGATTCAATTTCTTGATCGTCTGTTTGAAGTGAGCAAGTGATGGAAGTTGTTCAAAGTTCAAGTTTCGGTCAACTGCAAGTTTACTGAAAAGAAATGTCATGTTTAACTTTTACAGCAAGATACTGGAGAAGTGGCTCCACGAAGTCTGAATTCTCCATAACAATCTTTTGTCTGTTTTTAAACAATCTTAATCTTTTTCCTTGACTTTTCATAACACCTTACATCACAAAACACACCTCTGTTTTGGTCCATCGACCAATCAGAAACTCTCAAATGAACCGGAAGTGAGCTTTCTTTAAATGTTGGCACTTCCTAGTTCAACAGAGCTTTGAAGCAGTAAATCTGATGGAGAGTTCTGCAAGAGGTTCCACCTCCAGTTGGAGTCGGGTGAAAGTTTTCCAGTTGTTGCAGGAAGTTCTGCAGTTCTGAAACTCAGCAGTTCCAGAGTTCATGAAGGCTGGAATTCAGGATGCTGTTGAAAAGAGAATCAAACTGAAGAGAAAAGATTTGGGAATTATGAAACTTCTGTTTTGGATGACCTCACGACTCCAGAGGGTTAGCTGTTCTTACGGAGACGCTGAAAAGTGGCTCGAAGTGGAACTTTACGCCGGAACTGAGATATCTTCAGAAAGGTAAAAGTCGATCTTCAACCAAAAGTGTACCGTTGGGGCAAGCTGATTTCCAAAGGAGCGTGCATGTTCTGGTTAAAACAGACAAATTCCCTCACACATCTCTCTGTAGATAAACTTCATCTTTCCATCTTTAAAATTCTTCTATCTGCTAAAAATCATTACAGATATTTTTAGAAATGTCTGAAGCAAAGTTTTTCAATCACCGCTGTGTGGTTGACGTTTGCGGTCCCACTGTCTTGGGAGAAAACAATCGCCGTGTTGTTTACTCCTTGCTAAACTGATTAATAAGCTGTCGTTATTTTCAATTCTTGCCAATTAATGTAAATGTGTGATGTGTTAAACTTGATTATGTTAATAAATGACCCACTGTCTTGGTGAGTCAAAGATAATTAACGTTTCCGTCCACATTTTATGAAATTCAGACGCACGTCATCATACAGTCCAGAAAAATGAAAGAATCCGTTTTAACAGTATGAATATATGACAGATATGTTCTACTACAAAACCATACTGCTGCTCACAGATAGTCACCTCTCGTCTAAGTGCTTCCACAACTCTCTCCCAGATCTTCATCGTGTGGCTCATCAACATAATTCCCCTGTAGTTGCAACAACTCTGTACATCACCCTTGTTCTTAAAATGGGCACCAGCACACTTCATCTCCATTCCTGAGGCATTTTCTCACCCTCAAATATGCCATTGAATATTTGAGTCAAAGACCTCACTGCCATCTCTCAAAGACGTTTCCAAACCTCTACTGGTATGTCATCAGGTCCTACTGCCTTCCCCTTCTTCATTCTTTTCAGAGCTTTCCGGATTTCACCCTCACTAATCTTTCACACTTCCTGGTCCACAGTTTTTATGACCTCTACTCTTCTTTCTCTTTCATTCTCTTCATTCATTAGCTCCTCAAAGTACTCCTTCCATCTTCCCGTCACACTCTCCTCACTTGTTAGAACATTATCATTCCTATCTTTAATAAGCCTAACCTGCTGCACATCCTTTCCAGCCTGATCTCTCTGTCTTGCCAATCGGTACAAGTCTTCTCACCCTATTTAGTGTCCAGTCTTCCATACAACTCATCATATGCCCTCTGCTTTGCCTTAGCTACTTCCCTCTTTGCTCTACGTCCCATCTCCTTATATTCCTGTCTCTTCTCTTCAGTCCTCTCACTGTCATATTTCTTCTTGGTTAACCTCTTTCTTTGAACAACTTCCTGCACTTCACTATTCCACCACCAGGTTTCCTTATCATTCATTCTCTGTCCAGATGACACACCAAGTACCTTCCTACCTGTCTCTCTAGTTACTGTTGTTGTAGTAGTCCAGTCATTTGGAAGCTCTCTCTTACTACCCAGAGCCTTTAACAGCTCCTCTCTGATTATCTCACAACATTCTTCCTTCTTCATATTCTACCATTTGGTCTTCTTCTCTGATTTTACTATTTTTCTCTTCTTCACAACAACAGTCATTCTACACGCAACTATCCAATGCTGTCTGGCCATGCTGTCCCCTGCCACAACCTTACAGTCTCCAATTTCCATTAGGTTTCCTCTTCTACACAGAATGTAGTCGACCTGCATACTCCTCCCTCCACTCTTATAGGTCACTCTATGTTCCTCCTTCTCTTGGAAATAGGTATTGACCATAGCCCTTTTCATTATTTTGGCAAAACCCACCACAATCTGTCCTTCCTGGTTTCTTTCCTTGACACCAAACTTACCCATCACTTCCTTATCCCCTCTGTTTCCTTCACCAACATGTCCATTCAGGTCTGCTCCGATCACCACTCTCTCCTCCCTGTGAATACTCTCTATCACTTCACCCAGATCTTTCCAAAATATATCTTTCTCCTCCCCATCACATCCAACCCGTGGAGCATAACCACTGACAATGTTTAGCATCAGACCTTCTACTTCTACCTTCAGGCACATCACCCTATCTGACACTCTCTTCACCTCTACTACATTCTTTGCCAACTCCTCCTTTAGGACCACCCCTACCCCATTTCTCTTTCTATCCACACCATGGTAAAACAGTTTGAACCCTGCTCTAATGCTGTGAGCCTTGCTGCCCTTCCACTTGGTCTCTTGGACACATAAAACTTCTACCTTTCTTCTCTGCATCATGTCAGCCAGCTCTTTACCTTTGCCTGTCATTGTCCCTACATTTAGAGTTGCAACCCTCAGTCCTACATTCGTCACTTTCCTCTTCTCCCTCTGTCTCCTGACACGTTTCCCTCCTCGTGGTCTTCGACTAACAGTAGCACAATTTCCACCGGCACCCAGTTTGTCAACAGCACCGGTGGCGGTAGTTGTTAATCCAGGCCTCGACCGATCCGGTATGGTTTCGCTTTGATGAACTCGCATTATTGTTTTGGCAAAAGTGTTTTACATCGGATGCCATTCCTGACACAATGCTCACCATTTATGCGGGCTTAGGACCAGCACAAGAGATACACTGGCTTGTGCTCCCTAGTGGCTGGTTTTACTTTCTACTACACTACATTTCTATAATGTGCTGTGTTACAAGTTACATTCACATTGCAACTTTTTTATTTGTTCATTAATTTGAAAGTAACCAATGGTGAGAGGGGAGTTGGTCCATTGAATCACTGCAAAGTGGGCAGGTAACATTAGATCCACTTTCAAGAAGAGCTATATTCTAGTATATATGTGTAGTGAACTTGGCCTCCGACCAAAACCTGCCTCTGAGGACCTTCATGGGACAGGAACTGTTATTTCATTGATTTGAATCCAGAAATACAAATTAACTCATCCAGACACTGTCTAATTGTATCCTGAAGTAATCAATTGAAAGAACACTCTTCTTTTATATTATCATCACTATTTTACAATATCTTGATAAATCAAAATTGTGTTTAGTTCATACCATTTCTAAATGTTGAAGTGAACAACTCATTTTAAATCAACTGTAAAACAGTATTAATGATTTTTTTAATGCTCATTTAGACTTAAAAATCAAGTTAAATGTCTATTTACGAAGTAATTGTGCATTTTGATCTTCTGTCTAATGAGTGGATTTGATGTCGGTTAAAAGTCAAGGATCTCGGTCAAGAGTAAGGAAGCAAGTATAAGAACAAAGTGCTTTGTTTTTAAAACTCTCAGACAGTAAATAAGAAACTGGCACTTGTAAGTCTGTCATTTCTCCAAAATATTTTCTCGTCTGTAACTAACCGTTCTTAAAACATTCCTGCTGTTTTCTTGACTTATAATGACCTTCTGACATCACTAGTACCACCCCCTGTTGGTTACTTCAACCAATCAGGAAGTCCTGAGGTGACCGGAAGTGAGAACTCTTTAAGAGTCCACACTTCCTGGAACTTCTCAGGTTATTGAGATCTCAGGTCTACGAGATCATCTGGGTCTCTGATGAAGTCTAGTCTTGAACTTAGTCTTCGGAGCCTGTGATGATCCTTCGACACCTGAGTGGAATCTCTGACTGAACTTACAGCTTGCTGTGTATCCAACCAGGAAATGAGTGTGTTTGTTGAACGGAGTACCGTCACTACTTCGGACGATTCTCAGCCATCCTTACCGGAGACGCTGAAAGGTCGCGTTGAAATGGACCCCTGTTCCTGAGCGGAGGTATCCCGTCTAAGGTAACGAGTCTTACCGCGCCAAGTGTACCGGAGAGTTGGGCTGGTGTTGGATGAAGGGTGCCGTTCCTAGTCAACCATATTCCTGTTTATCCATATTTTTCTTTCTATTTAAACTCTTCCATTTCCCATCTATAAACTCTTCTATTTTGCCAGTAATTAATCTAGAGGCCTTCAGAAATGTCTGTTGTTTTTAATAAGTAAAACGTGCCAAGTTTTATTAATCAGAACCAGATCAGCTAATCAAGTGTACCATGTTTTGATGTTAAATTTTGATTCTGTTCAATAAATTACCGCATTGATTGTGATAGGTCAAAGAAAATTAACATCTCATGTCACTGATTAAACAACCTATGCACAGTTACCTCGGTCACATGGCTGTAATTTAGCTCGAAAAAGAGAGAACCCGTTATTTAAATTATATTGTAGTCAAGGGCAGCTAACCTATCACCTTGACATACTACATATGTCACTGAGCTGGTCGCATCCGCAGCACTGCGAACACACCCAAAATGGATTCCACCGAGGAAAGTCAGCCAGAAGAGACGGTACGTGCCACCCATGGCCTTATTGAAAGACTATTGAAAGTCTATTGAAAGATTATTGAAAGATTATTCAGTACGGCAGGACAGATTATCTCTCCCAAAAGAGCCAGACTGGACTTAAAAAAGTTTGAAAACCAACTTCTTCTGAACTTGAACAAGAAATTATTGCTGCAATATTAAAATGTGTCAGTCCATAGGATGTTAGGAGACAAGACAAACTGGAGTTGAAATGATAAGTCTATTCCTTTGTTAGGTCTAATGCTCCTTTTTTCAGGCAAACAACTTTTACTTAAATGTGTTTACTGCAGTTAAAAGGACACATTGGTTTTGCTTTGTGTTAAATAATACTTTCAAAGGTAAAATCATTCCTCTTTCTTATTTTGCTTAATGGCATTTATCTCTGTTATCCCTGAAATTATGACGCACAGAATCACAAGTCCAGGTCTGAACTGTGTCACAGAGTAAACACAATAAAAACATGTACAGTATTATCTGCAGCAATGTTCATTAAAATGAAACAACACTATTCATGTATTACAGAAAATATACATACGGTAGGTACATTTAATGATATTGTACACCATTGCATTAGGTAATACATTCAGCAAGTACTTTTACTTTTAATACTTTATGTATTTTTAAAAGCAAATACTTATTTACTTTTACTTAAGTAAAAACGCTAATGCGGTACTTCTACTTTTACTAGAGTACATTTTTGTTTGTTTATTTGTACTTTTACTTAAGTTCAGTGTTTGAGTACTTTCTCCACCACTGCTGATGGGTTCTTCTGCCAGGCGTCCCCAGCTAACCCTCACACCACGTTTGTGTCTACCAGGTCTTTCCGGCATCTTCTCCCGCCATCTGACCCAACTCACTACCAGGTGGCGATCAGTTGACAGCTCAGCTCCTCTCGTCACCCAAGTGTCCAAAACAAACGGCTGCAAATCAGATGACACAGCTACAAAAGTTAATTATCGATCTACGACCTAGGGCATCCTGGTACCAAGTATACTTTTGGACACCGTTACATTTGAACATGGTGTTCATGATGGACAAACTATGACTAGTACAGAAGTCGAGTGTCGAGAATCGCTCGAGTTCAGATCAGAGAGGCTAATGCAAAGACTGCTCTGCAAAATCATCATTCGACACTTGACCAAAATGGTTAAATACATTGTACTTACTACCACATATAACCCTTAAGTATTTTCACCACCAGTTGTGGTCAAAGATTTGAAGAAAATAATAATGAATAAATAAGCATATTTATTGCTTATCTCAAAACTTCTTCATTCACACTAGCAGCCGAGCTGACATATCTCAAACTGGAATCTGATCTTTCTAGTTCTGATATGACTTGTGCATGTAATATTTGCAGTTTTGGTAATAAACTGCAATGTTCCTTTAAAAATGAAGGTGACTATTATGACTTGTTTCCATTTTTTTTTTTTTTTTTTTTGTTGCCATTATTGCCTTGATCACATTACTGAAAACAAATTTCTACTTAACTTCCTATTGCTCAACAGCTATTTTAAAGTCTCACTTGGGATAATTAAGTGATGGAAATGGGCCAATAAAGTTTAAATAAAGAGATAATCATATAAATACTTAATAATTCATCAGAGTTATTTGAGATAGTTTGGTTTTACGGTCTGCTGGAGGCAACATTTCTGTTTCAGGAACAGATGAACGCCATACTGTGAGATGAGAGCATCACTATTCATAGCTTCTTTTTCATTCACAAAAGCATTACTCCACCCCTCCATGTCCTCGCTCCACTCCTCCACCCCTCTCCTCACACAAACCCACCGTATGCCTCCCACCCACCTGCTATGACTCAGTCCTCTTCCAGCTAAGTATACACGAGGATAGAAACCTTGATGAAAAGCAGCCAACTGCATCTTTATTTTATCCTAATAATTTTGGGGGTCTCTTTTACTCAAAGTAATGACACAGTTGGCAGTGGCTGGTAATGCTTACCCACCTTTCTCCTTCATAAGAATCACACACATGCACACACGCACGCAAGCACGCACACACACATTTGTAAAAATTCATCAACTTTGAAAAGATTAATTTTATCCCCGTTTGTCTGTTTTTTCATGTTGTTTTGAGTTTTAGGTGAGAGAGAGGATTAACAGGCCCAGGGCAGCGCCGCACCTTCACAGCACCTTTGATGACATCACACACCTCAACAAAACATTAAACCATCCCAAAGTAAGTAAAGATATATTTTTAATTTACATAAATAAATAAAATAAGATTATAAATTTGCATTTTTTAATTTTATACATACATATGTTTTACTTTTACCTTACATTGACCCTAACTTATTTTTAACATTATATACTGATATTTGTGTATAGATTTTATTCCCTGTGAATAAAAAACGATAAATTAAAAAATAAATTGTTCTTTAAATTGAGGGTTCCCAACCCTGGTCCTTGAGGAACACCATCCTGCATGTTTTAGTTGTTTCTCTTCTCCGACTCACCTGATTTTAATAAATGGGTGATTTACAGGCTTCTGCAGAAGAGGAGGACATAATTAAATCACTGAATCAGGTGTGTTGAAGCAGGGAAACAACTAAAACATGCAGGATGGTGTTCCTCAAGGACCAGGGTTGGGAACCACTGCAAATGATCTCTTTATTGTAATTTACTTTAATGATTCATAATCTGTTATACTTTGTGAAATCCAACTGTATCCCAAGAATTTCAGTTCCAGGGATTCTTATTTCTAGGAATGTCCAACTCTTATGAATTTACAGATTTTTCATTAAAGAAATATCACAAACAGCATGCCACCATCCATCCATCCATTTTCTTTACCCGTTTATTCCATTTTGGGTCACGGGGGTCGCTGGTGCCCATGTCCAGCAATCACTGTGCGAGGGGCGGGGTACATCCTGGACGGGTCGCAAGTCCATCACAGGGCCACATAGAGACAAACGAGACAAACAACCATTCACTCTCTCACTCACACCTAAGGACAATTTAGAGTTACCAATCAGCCTAACATGCATGTTTTTGGACTGTGGGAGGAAACCGGAGCACCCGGAGAAAACCCACGCATGCACGGAGAGAACATGCAAACAGCAAGCCACCCTGAAGAAAAATTATTATGCATCACCCGAATCATTAGCAACATTTGTATTTGTCTTTATGGTTTTCAGTCCGTTGAAGAAACATCTTACAAAAAATCCCAGAGCAACTTCCTCATCTGGAACATGGAACAACTGCAGTCGTCCATTTCTCAGGTTAGTCAGAGCAACTACCGGAAAATGTTGACTACCTTTAAACTCTTTTGTTTTCATACTTCAACTTTTCTTTGTGTTTTTCTTGCCCATAGAATCGTCTCCTGGGTCTGGGACTTCTGAGTTCGACTGCAACTCTTTCCTGTCTTCTCAAACCATGAGGTTTGGTCGAGGCAGATGGCCGCCCAACCTGATCCTGGTCGGCTGGAGGTTTCTACGGGTTTAAAACTGTCGCCTCATGAAAGGAGACTGAATCTAATTCAAAATGCAAGAAGTTGCAAATTGAATATTTGACTCAGTCTGCTGGTTTCCTTTCATCAAAAAACCTTTGCAATTTTCAATAAATTGCTACAAATGGATTTAAGTTGAAGTTTTTTTTGAGTCATAGTAATAAGACAAGAAAATAATCCCCCGGTTTAATGATATAGCAAATTTAACCATGTGCAAGAGTACCACCAAACTAATCTTTGTCAAATATTGATAAAATGACAACAAAAAAACAAGCAAACGAAAACAATGAAAACTTAAGTAGTAAAACCTTTTATAGAAATTACAAAGTGTAAAATCTAAAGAGCAGGTTGGCTCTGAAATTATTTAAATTGTCACGGTTTTGGACGTTAAAACCCTGGAATAAAATGACACGAGGAGCACAAGTTAATTTAGACCTTTTAAGAAAACAGAACGGCTCTCATGGCTGCAAAAATCTTGGAAACCTGCTTGAGGAGACGCAGAGAAGAAAATGAAGGAGGCACAAGGAGGACCGGACACAACATGAAGCTCAACAATGGCAGACTGATGAGAGAAAGGACACGGAGCCAACATGAACACAGGGTTCACAATATTTCATGAAAACACATTTATCTGATTTTTTCTGAGTAAATCCTGAAATTCCAGGAGATTTTTCCGTCACTCAAAATACTCAGAACTTCTGGTGTTAGAGGGCAGCCAAAGGATTGTTGCAGTGAGTGATTTAACACTTGACCGTGACACAACTGTGTTGTTGGATTTCTCAGAGTGTGATGAACTGAAACCAGGAAGACTCAAGAGACTGAAGGAGTTCAAGGTTCAAGTTCTTTACTCTCATTCACATCACATGTGGGACACGAGTTATTAATAACTCGTCAATAAAATATATATGTAGCGGACAGGGTCATTAGTTATGATATGTAATTTTATTGGAATTATGGGGCACCACCCTTTTTTAGGGAATTGAAATATTTTATTAAAAATTGAGTCTCAAAAGAATAACCAAAGTATACAAGTTCTTTTTGTGCTGTTATACCTTATTTATATTAAAACACACAAACTGGTTTATGTTAGCCTCCATTCATGTTACGTTTATTTTTGCATATAGGTATATTAAAAGCAGCATATTAAAAGAAGACTGGTAATATTGAAGGGACAAACAAGATAATATAGCTTTTGAACTTTGAGGAGAAATGTTTATATAAAGTTAGACTAAATTAAAAGAGAAGTTTTGAAAAACTTATCTGAAGTTCATGGACTAAAAATAAAGTATAAACTAATCTGGCACTTTGAGGTGGTCTTGGTGGGTGGAAGGACATTTTATCTTCTACCAGAGCTCATGTGTTGTTCTTCAGTTCTTGTAGAAGATGCTGAGCAGAAAGGCAGCTGGTGGGTTTGAGTCTGTCCTGGGAGTGGATCCTCTCAAGACCAGACAGTCTTGGGCTGCACGGCTCCGAGGGTTTTTCTGAGTTCTTTCGCGTGTCGACCTTCTCTCTTCTCTCCAAACACACATGACGACCCCAAAACAACACGAGACGAGACTCCTCTGAGTGACAGCTTAACTCATTCTAAAAGGGGCGTGTCCATTTTAAAATCTTATCCAATCAGGGCAGCTTGAGTAACGAGGGTGCGATCAAATCTTAAACTGCTGCGTTTATTTGAGCAAGACAATCTGTCAAAAGTCCACAAGGAAGAAAAAAGAAAAAAACTTTCTTTTGAGTAACTTCAACTATTAATAAAATAAATTAAATAAAATATATACAGGGGCTGTACTTTACTGGTAATTATCTATGGAAGCAGAATGTGAGTGGAGTTTTCTTTCTACGCCTGATTTGATGCCAACAACACCTCACTTGCCACCAGACCACATGTAGACAGTGAGGATGCTCTACTCTGTTTAGACACTGCTACAATGAGACGGGCGTTCAAGAAGGTAAACCTCACAAGGCACCAGGGCCTGATGGCATCCCAGGACGGGTGCTGAGAGTGTGCGCTGACCAACTCACCAGGGTGTTTACCACCATCAAAAACCAGTCTCTGAGCCAGTGTATTGCGCCCATAGTCTTCAAGACCTCAACTGTTGTCCCCATCCCAAAGGCCTCTGCAGCATCCTGCCTTAATGACTTTCGGCCCATAGCACTCACATCTGTCATAATGCAGTGCTTTGAGCAAATGATCAAGACTCTCATCTGTGCCTCCCTCCCTGACCACTGCAAAAAGAAGACACAATCACAAATCTCTGCAGAACATTATGCTTTATAAAAGTGGTTATAAATTGGCACGCAGTCAAAATAGAACATGGACTCAGTCATACTACTAACATGTCAAAATCTCAGAAAGATCATCTTTAAATCATCTGATTAGTTTTCAAATTCTGTGAATTTTCCCAAAGTTTTTATGTTTTTTTTTCCTCAAATTTCTTGAGTTTTCCTGGTCTGGAAAATGTGAAAATGATTTTACAGGTTTTCCCTGATTTCCAGAGTATCTGGGAACCCTGTAATGGTGAAGTAGAAAAGAAAGTAGTTATAACTGGGACTAATGGAACTTGAGAGTGACGTGGATGGTGTGGCAGGCAGAATGGATCAGCGCTGACTGAGAGAAGAAACTGAGAAATGAACTGAACAAACATGGAGCAATAAGAATAAAAATAAAAACTGAATAAAATACATAAAAACTAAATGAAAACTACTAAAAAAAAACTGACACAAATATCAATGTTTTCAAACACTGAATGTTTTTTTTTTTTTTTTTTAATGAAATGTTTGACTAGTTCTAAAAATTAGAAGCAGCCCCTGTAAAGCCTGATCACCTCGCATTTCATCTCTTAAGTCTTGAAAACTCTAACACATTTTGTCTTTTTGTGTTCTGGATTTAATGTAATGATCTAAAACTTCCTTTTATTATGAAGGGACAATAGATTGTGTCTTAAAAAAAACTTTTTCCTGGTAAGACAAGCAGCTGATTGTTGTACCAGCTGAAGATTACAGAGATTACTGCTTTACAGCAAGAAGTTAAATATTTTTTACATGTTTAAGTAAAAGCATAAGTATTCTTTGTTTAATCTTAATGAAACAGAAAATTATCTTGGATAAAAGAGTCAAAAAACATTTAGATACTTGAGCTAATCTCAAACAACTGTCAAAAATTACACCATAAAATCCAAGAACACTAAAGAAAATAATCCACTTCTGCCTTGACGTTATCAAGATAAAGGCAAATTTAATTTTGTTTATATCACGAGCTGAATTTTGTTTGAACCCAAATGCAGACAGGACTCGGAGAACTCAAGAATAAAGTAAAATACTATTTATTTAAATTAACCAAAGGGCTGAAGTGGCATCCAAACTTACTTACAGTGAGTACAAGGAGACATGGTGGAAAACAACAAGATGCCTTAACTGGACAATCCATGTACCGTACAAAGAAGAAGACACAAGGATGAGGAATATGTAGGGACACTAGCAAGGGAATGATCACAAACACCTGGGGAAGTGTAACGACACACGTGACAGAAGCAGGAGCTGGAACTTGATTACACGATGGAGAGCAGGAACACACAAGGATCACAAAACACACAAGACACCCAGATCCTGTCAGTTTATGCTGTGACACCATGTCAATGTTCAACAAGCGCTGCAGGGACATTTAAGTGTTTCATTGTTACGTGCAGAATGGTTTGAATAACATTTAAATAATATTTTAAGCAACTGCAAAAAGGAAAATGATAAATTTTATGTAATAACATGTACTCACATTTTTGAGTTTCTTCAGTGTTCAGTTCTGGATGAAACCTTTTTACTGCGAGTCAACTTTATCCAGGCTATTCAATAAAACTGAAGGCACTCAGGTTTTGAGATCAACTCCTATTTTGGTTAATAAGTACGCCTGTTTCAGCTTGCAGCTTTCCTTAGTGGAGCTGAGGTAAAAAAAAGTGCTCAGGTGTGATTAAAGTCCAACTGACTGAAACGATAAAAGAAAGAAAACAAGATGGATGTCCAATGGCAGAAATAGGTTATCACAAAATAAAATGCTGCAAAACACAAACATTTTTTAACTATGTGTGCGCTAAAACTTGCTAGCAGCTACCAGATGAGAAAACAGATTTTTCTCTGTTAAATTATATGTAAAAAATGGTAACATCAATGAAAAATTAAAAAAAATGTTCCATTCATATTCAGAATTTTCCACTAAAATATGTTTGTTTCACACATCTTAAAACACGTATAAATGATTGGAATGGGAAAAGAGAGAAGATAACAAAAAAAGAAAAATCTCCTGTAAAGACGGTGGCAGCAGAAAACAGTTCAAAATGTTCATGTGTTAATTAAGTGGATTTCTACAAGTTTTTTTATAATTAAAGTTTTTTATTAATTTTCAGAACATGTGAACTTTTACAAAACATAACACAAAATAACAAACATTAAAAATAAAATAAAATAAAGAACGTAAAGCTGGTGCCCCCCCCCCCCCCTATTTCCCACCCCCAGAGTAACAGTAGACTACAGGTGCAGTGATAAATTAAAAAAATAAAGAAAGCATTTCTGTAATTCCCGTAGTTGGGATTATTCAAGAATCCAGAAAATCGTGAAACAAAAAATTAAAAACATAAGACAAAGCAGTATCATTTTAGGTCATACAAAGGTCTTATGTCACACTATTTAGTGAGTCCCAAAAACTGTCCCAATCTGTATCCCTGCTCCCTTTCAAGTTACTGGGCATGACCTCATACGAGGCTGCGTCCGCCATTGATTTAACCCAGTCATTGATTTCAGGGCGCTTTGTGGTCTTCCAATGTTTTAAGATAATCCTGGATACTGTCACAAGACCGACCATAATAACTGAAAGGACTCCTTTGGAAATGTCCGGCATTTGAGATCTGTCTCCCAGTAAACACAGTTCTGGGGTCCGAGGAACTTCTGAGCCAAACCAGGTACTCAAAACCTTCAAAACTTTAGTCCAAAAAGGTGTAACCAGAGGACATTCCCAAAAACAGTGTAAATATGTCCTCACCTCTTTTTTACATTTCCAGCACAAATTGTCTGTCATCAGTTTCATTCTGTGCAGTCTGGTAGGAGTATGATAATATCTATGCAACACTTTATACTGTATGAATTTATTTCTGGCTTCTTTCACATATTTACCGCTCTCCGATAGGACCTCCAGCCATTCTTCATTTGTGTACTCTATTTTCAAATCTCTTTGCCAAATAAGTTTGATATGTAATAATTTACCACTCAAACTATAATTTAACAGTTTGTAAAACTGAGAAGTCGTGTGACGATCACGCGGCAACCTAATAAAATCTAAAATCTTATTTTCCACACTGTCTTTGATTTTGGCGGTCACACAGTGTCTCATCTGTAAATATTTCCAAAAGTTTGCTCTGCCTTCCAATTCAAATGTATGAGTTTAGTCCTCATAGGACATAAATTGTCCATCTTTATACAGATCACCAATGGTGTGTATGCCACGTGAATGCCACTGCCCCCAAAACACAGGTGCTTTACCAATACGTATAGCAGGGTTATTCCAGAGAGATGCATATGTCTGTACCTGATGTGGATGTAAGGATGGTATCCCTCTGTCAGTCTCGCTGTGTCTGTACTCCCTAGTGTTTCTCAGTAATTACCCCGATCAGCTCCACCCACGTGTCCTCCAGGTGTTTGTAATTTGTCTCATCTAGTCTGTGTGTATATAAACTCTGGTTTGTGTCTCAGTCCTTGTCGGTGCATCGTCTGGTTCAGCCCCTGGTTTGTCTCCTGTGTTCCATGTATAACTCGGACCTGATCTTGTCTGTGAGTTTTGCTGCCACGTCAGCTATTTACTTTTGATTATTAAAGTGATTATTATTTTACGTCCTGGCCTCTGCGTCCTGCCTGCACATGGGTTCGTTCTTGTTCAGCTTAGCCTGAAACTCCTGACAGTGGAAGCTTTAACATTCTATGGACCTTTGGCCAAACCTCACTAGAGTGAATAAGAACCGGATTTGTTGTGTCAGTCTTTTGAGACAGTTTGAGACAGAAACCACTCTGTAGGCGCTGAGACATTGCCTACCAACGGTAGTTGTGTTCTGGCCAGTTGTTCAGTGATATTAGTGAAAACTAATATTGTGTTTTTTCTCTGCGCTTCCTCAGAGTTTGAATCTTGCTGTTACCTGCCCTGCTTGAGTTCCATGTGAACTGTGACTCCTCCTGCCTCTCTACAATTGCTGGATGCCTTCCACCACTTGCCTAGATCTACTTGTTGCTTCACCTTGTGCCACTGGACACCATCTGGACAAAATACTTTCTCATTTTGTTTCCTGCTACACACCGTAAGAACTATTCAACAAGATATATTCTCATCCAACTACAGCCCTTTAAATTACCGCTCTCTCTTGTTTTCAGTCAAACAAGGGATGACTCAGCTCCTGCCATCTGCTGCAACACCTACACCTGAGGTCAGTCTTCCTATTTCTAATCCTCCCCAAATGACCACCACAGAGCAAAATTTAAAACCAGCAGAACTTTTTTTGTGGAGAGCCTGAAATGTGTGGAGGTTTTGTACTTCAGTGTGAACTAACTTTTCAGAGAGCACCCAGTCTTTATTCTTCAGATGCTGCTAAAATCTCCTTTTTCATCACTCAGCTAAAGGGGGACGCATTACATTGGGCTCATGCTCATTTATCCTCTCACCCTGTCAGTACCTTAAGCTTTTCCTCCCTTTTAGAAGATTTCAAGCGCGTGTTCGATCAACCCCTCCAACGAGCAGAAGCAGTAAAATGTCTAATCACCCTTCGACAAGGCAGACGCTCTGTTACGGCTCATGCTCTGGAGTTTAGAATCACCGCCGCCCGAACCAGATGGGGAGAGGTCGCACTCAGAGGGACCTTCCTACACTCTCTCTCCAAGTCCATAAAAGACCATTTAGCGGCACTAGAAGAACCACAAAGTTTGGACGAGCTAATTCAGTTAGCCACACGTATCGATAACCAGCTACAAGAACGAAGGTGGGAAAGAAACTACGATTCCCAGAATTCACCTACGTCTGGTTTTCCCTCTACGACAAAACATCAACCCATTTTCAATAGAAGAGACTACGTTTCCCAGAGTTCCACTGCTTCCGGGTTTCACTCCACGCTGAGACCTGCACTAATGCTCGAGTACAAACCCGACTCAGAACCAGAACCTATGCAGTTGGGTCACCCTCGCCTCTCTCCAGAAGAAAGACAAAGACGAATTAACAATAGAGCTTGCATCTATTGTGGTGAACAAGGACATTTTATTGCTCGCTGCCCGCTTTTGAGAAATGGCTCCTCTCACCAATAAGACAGGAGATATTGGTGAGAAACTCTTCTTCTCCTGTTTCTCGCTTAGAACTTAACACCACCATTATTGTTGATCAAGAAAGTAAATCAGTCGCTGCTCTAGTGGACTCTGGGGCTGAGCAAAACCTCATTAGTCAGGACTTAGTTGAACTCCTATCCATCCCCACACAACTTCTTCCCACTCCTCTGACGATGGCCGGACTAATGGGTCAAAGGTTTGCCTCAGTTCTTAAGAAGACTCTACCTGTACATCTGATCTCTGGGAACCATCATGAACACTGAGGGGTTTTTTTTTGTATTCGAATCACCCGTTACACAGCTTGTCATGGGTTTTCCTTGGCTCAGAGATCACAACCCTGTAATTAATTGGAGGGTTAAAAGAATAGAACAGTGGAGCCCACACTGTTTAATGAACTGCTGTTCCTTCCACTATTAAACGTCCTGAGGCATCCGATCCAGTTGATTTGTCTAAGATTCCTAATTTTTACCATGACCTTGCCCCTGCATTTAGTAAACAAAAGGCCCTGTCATTACCATTACACTGTACTTATGATTGTGCTATTGATTTACTACCAGGGGCTCCTCTTCCTTCTAGCTGCCTTTACAATTAGTCTGGTCCAGAACGTGACTCTATGAAAGAGTATATCTCCAAATCATTGAACTCGGGAATAATTCGTCCCTCCACCTCTCCTGTTGGAGCAGAATTTTTCTTTGTGGCTAAAAAAGACAAAACCTTACGTCCTTGCATAGATTATAGAGGATTAAATCAGATCACTATTAAGAATAAATATCCCTTACCACTAATAGACTCTATCCATGAACAATTGCACTCTACTAAAATATTTTCCAAATTGGATCTTCGTAACGCTTATCACCTCGTCCGAATCAAGGAAGAGATGTGATGAGTGGAAGACAGCATTTAAGACAACACTGGGACATTTTGAGTACTTAGTCATGCCTTTTGGTCTCACCAATGCCCCTGCAGTTTTTCAAACATTGGTTAATGACATTTTGAGAGACTTCTTGAACATTTTTGTATTTGTGTACCTGGACGACATATTAATCTACTCACGGGATGAGGAGCAACACGTTCACCACGTCAGAACTGTCCTACAACGATTATACGAGAACCAACTGTACGTTAAAGCCGAAAAGTGTGAATTTCTTGTACAATCTGTCTCCTTTTTGGGCTTTATTTTTGAAGGAGGACAATACCGCACAGACCCTGAGAAAACAAAGGCAGTGGTGGAATGGCCAACGCCTGAAACACGGAAACAGCTGCAGCGATTTCTGGGCTTCGCCAACTTCTACCGTAGGTTCATCAAGAACTACAGCAGAATCGCTGCTCCTCTCACCCAATTGACTTCCACCCTGCGGACTTTTAAGTGGAATCATGAGGCAGAAACAGCTTTTGGTGAGGTAAAAATACTTTTTTCTTCTACCCCTATTCTTTGCCATCCCGATCCTAAGAGACAGTTTATCCTTGAGGTTCATGCTTCAGACACTGGCGTAGGAGCCATTTTGTCTCAAAGATCTTCTGTTGACAACAAAGTACACCCCTGTGCGTTCTCTCGACGCCTTTCCTCTGCTGAACAGAACTACGACGTAGGCAACTGTGAACTCCTTGCCATCAAGTTGGCCTTGGAGGAGTGGCGACACTGGCTCGAGGGCACAGACACACCATTCCTCATCTGGACGGATCACAAAAACCTCACTTATCTCCGTGAGGCCAGGAGATTAAACCCCAGACAGGCTAGATGGTCATTGTTTTTCACGAGATTTAATTTTGTATTGACTTTCAGACCCGGCTCCAAAAATGTGAAGCCTGACGCCCTTTCTTGCCAGTTCTCACCACCGGAGGACACCGAACAGGAACCAAACATCCTACCCTCATCCTGTGTGGTTGGTTCATTAACCTGGTCCATTGAAAAGGACATCTTAGAGGCCAAGAAGTCCGAACCTGACCCTGGGACAGGCCCTCCTGGCACTATGTTTGTACCCACCAGTATCAAGGCTAAGGTACTCAACTGGATCCATACTCACAAGATTTCTTGTCACCCAGGTGTTGCTCGTATGATAGCTCTGACTAAGACACTTCTGGTGGCCCTCCATGAACGAGGATATAAAGAACTACGTAGCTGCTTGCCCAACATGTGCCAGAAGTAAGACTGGCAACCAGCCTCCAGCTGGAAAATTACAGCCACTTCCCACCCCTAGCCGCCCATGGTCCCATATATCTCTAGACTTTGTAACTGGGTTGCCCTCCTCTAATGGTAAAACCGTTATTCTCACTGTCATTGACAGATTCTCTAAAACGGCTCATTTCGTTCCGTTGCCCCAGCTTCCCTCGGCCTTGGAGACAGCCCAGCTATTGGTCCAACATGTTTTTCGAGTTCACGGCATCCCATCGGACATCGTTTCTGACAGGACCCCAATTCATTTCCCAGGTATGGAAGAACTTTTGTAATTCCTTAGGGATCTCTGTCAGCCTAACATCGGGTTACCACCCACAGTCCAATGGTCAGGCCAAATGTGCCAATCAAGAATTAGAGGCTGCCCTCAGGTGTGTGGTGGAGGACAATCCCTCCACATGGAGCCAACATCTGGTATGGGTGGAATATGCCCACAATGCCCACACATCATCTGCTACTGGTATGTCTCCATTTGAAGCCTCCATTGGTTACACTCCACCATTGTTTCCCAGCCAGGAAGGTGATATAGCAGTTCCCTCTGTGTAACATCACTTCAGGAGATGTCGTCGGATCTGGCACCAAACTAAGCTCGCCCTGCTGCGCACGGCTGCTAAAAACAAGGAGATTGCGGATCGTCACCGATCTGCAGCTCCATCTTACAAGGTTGGACAAAGGGTCTGGCTGTCTACCCAGAACATCCACCTCAAAGACACCCCACGAAAGTTGGCTCCCTGCTTCATCGGTCACTTTAGCTTCACGCGTATCTTCAGTCCCACGGCAGTCAGACTCCAGCTACCCGCATCTATGCGGATTCACCCCACCTACCACGTGTCTCAACTCAAGCCCGTCGCAGAAAGCCTACTGTGCCCTCCTGCAGACCTCCATCCACCCCCCGTCTTATTGACAACCATCCAGCCTTCACGGTCCGCCGCATCCTGGATGTTTGGGGGCGGGGGTTCCAGTATTTGGACGCCTGGGAGGGTTACGGTCCAGAGGAACGCTCTTGGATCCAGAGGTCCTTCATCTTGGACCCCAGCCTCATCACCAAGTTCTTCAGGGCACACCCAGAAAAGCGTTTCAGGTCGCCAGGAGGCGACTCTTGAGGGGAGGGTAATGTAAGGATCCTGCCCTGCACCCTGCCTTCCTCTCTCCTCTACACTCCTAATTGGCTCCAGCTGCAGATGATCAACTCGACACCCAGGAGGAGTATAAGAAGATTCGGGAACCATTCTGTAGGCGCTGGGACATTGCCTATCAACGGTAGTTGTGTTCTGGCCAGTTATTCAGTGATATTAGTGAAAACTAATGTTGTGTTTTTTCTCTGCGCTTCCTCAGAGTTTGGATCTTGCTGTTACCTGCCCTGCTTGAGTTCCATGTGAACTGTGACTCCTCCTGCCTCTCTACAATTGCTGGATGCCTTCCACCACTTGCCTAATTCTACTTGTTGCTTCACCTTGTGCCACTGGACACCATCTGGACAAAATACCTTCTCATTCTGTTTCCTGATACACACCGTAAGAACTATTCAACAAGATATATTCTCATCCAACCACAGCCCTTTAAATTACCACTCTCTCCCCAGGTGTTCCCGTTCCCTCATTGATGTTTTATTTATCACCAACCTGTAAATAAACACTTTAAATTATTATCTGAGTTCTGGTGTCTGTTCAGTTCTAGTCTTTCATTCTGGGTACACCCGCAATCATTACAAAAATAATTTAAAATTTATCAATATCCTTAAGTTGCGCCTTAAAAACACAAAACATTACATGTAAACATCTTTTAAACCCCAGTGAAGTTTATAGCTTTCAAGTTTGAACTGAAAAAGCATCTTGGCTGAGATGTGAAACGTCTTCAAGCGCAACAAAAGTTTGAATGACCTTTTACTAAAAATAGAAGAAAAATAAATTATTTTTTACTCATGAAAAGGTGTTTTAAAATCCTACAGGATCTGAAGTCTTTCCTCACCTGTCTGTTATATGTGGCTCATAAAACGAAAACATATACATAGTATTGGGGTTTAGAAGCTCAAAATGGGAGTGTGACATCATGAGGCAGATTAGGGATGAAACTCAGTCTGAGTATTAATGTTTATGCTCCTGCTGCCTGTATGAGACCAGAAACTTGTGTGTGTGTCTCTCCAGTGATTGACGTCACAGACGCCCACTCATTTCCATCTTCTATCTGCGCACAGAGAGAATAGATCCCCATCTGCATCCAGCTCCCCTCTACACTTACACTCCTTTTCCTCTCTTGTTTTAATCCCTCCATCCGTCTATCTCATTTTCTTTCACCTCCCTCTCTCATCCTGCCTCTTATGCATCCTTCCCACCCCCATGGAGTGCAGCCAGACTAACAGATAAACAAGAGAGAGGAACACAGTTTGAGACAGCCACAGGTGCATTATTATTAGAAACTTGCCAGAAAACGTCTGCTTTATTTCTGAGCCACACCTGTCACCTCCTTCATGGCTTCTCAGGTCCATGAAGGTGGTGACATTTGAGCCCCCCACCCCTCCCCCAATGTGACCATGTCCCTGCTTGCAACTGGCCGTGCACTTTGTCCTCTAACACTTTTTTTTACGCATGAGTAAAATAAAGAAAAGAGTGACGTATTTTCCACATCAATTGCTCACACACACACACACACACACACACACACACACACGCACACGCACACACACACACACTGCTGACGACAGAACATAATTTAAATCACTTCCTCATAAAAGGTCATCTTCATTCTTTTCTCAGAAATCCACACGCATACATACCCCCACCCCCATTTTAAACACACACGCACACACACACACACACACACACAGACCACGCACGCACACCATGGTTTGCTTATGTCCAAATTGGGGG
>NC_056501.1:34286381-34293593 GCF_014905685.2 Nematolebias whitei | reverse complement strand
ACTCGTGAAAAATGTATGAATATATGTAGCATATGTTTATACTACAGTTGGTGGCCCGTGACGGTTCATAAATGACTGTGTATTTCGTGTAAAGATTGTTTTTTACATGTTGGCATGAAGAAAAGTAACAGTTTATCAGCTGTGCTGAAACGCAGCTCAAGCTGCGCCGCTTTGAAGTCAAAACGCTGCATGTTTAAGCGTGTTGGGCTAGTGATGTTATGAAAGCTGAAATAGTGTCATTAAGTGTTTTTAAAGCTGAAATTGTACGCCTGTTACGTGTAACTAAGCTGATGAGCTGTGGAAAACGTTATTCTGTTTAAAAGGACGGAGGTTCTGCTGCAAGACCAGGCTGTGGTCCGGTTCGGTTCTGATAAGTTTGAACGAGTATTTTGAATAGATGGAGAAACGTTTTAAAGACTGGACGAAGTCTCAGCTAAGCTCAGAGTTGATTCGTTACAATTTTTAACAGAAAAAGTGCATTTTGACAGTTTAAAAGACGAAAAGTTGACGAACTTATTTCATGCTAATCTATCATGCTAGTTGCTGAAACGTTTTGTGATTGGTGGAATTTTGCTGCTGTGGAGCGCTCTGATTCGCTGAGAAGTGAATGACGTGTCTACATCATTTCCTCTCACCCCTGCGCTGCTCTGTCATTGGTGATTTCAGTCACTTGACCCGGAAATGAAACTCGTTTTCATACGGAAATAAAATCTGCTTTTTAAAGCTGAAAAGCGCTTTAAAGCTGTGTTCTGAAACGCTGTTTAGGTTCTTCGAAGTCCAATTGCTAAAATTTTGCCACGCTTGTGTAAAAAATCCGTTCAGAAATGTTGGTTTTATCCGAGTCTAGCCGATGCTAATTTTTAGCTAACAGCTAACGACCGGACGCCACAGGAAGTTATAGCTCCCCTACTGGACAACACTAACAGTGTCTGAGTTAAAATTAATAAGGTTGTACTGACACCTTCTGGATAAACGTGAGATCACAGGTTTTCACTTCGCTTTTTAGGTTTAAAGAGTGAAATTAAACGTTTTTATTTTTCTGTAAGGCATTTTTGAGTTAACAAACTTCCTCTAGCTGAATAATCACTGTTATCTTGCATTTAAAAAGTGAAGGGTATTTATGCAGAGAAGCATTTACCGAACACATCTTTATTCACTGGTAATTCCTTAAGAAAAAGGTACAAAATAAAAAATTAGAAACTTTTTAAAAGATACGGTTCAAATATTCACAGAGTTGAAAAGTTTACTCATTTTGCTTGAAAGATAATACACGTTTAATTGCAAAGTCACTAAATAAGAGTAAACTTATCAGGAAAAAGAAACTTTTCTGTTTAAGTTACCACCTAAAAATAAATCTTCCTATTTAATTTTAAATAGAAGTTACTGACAGGAGGACAGGAGTAATAACAGTTTTTCTGAGGAAGGACTGATTAATCCTGATACATCATCAACTTTTCTTTTTCTTTCCACCACTTGCTTCTATGAGTAACTGTTAAAATAGCAAATTTCTGGAACAGAACGGTTTAAAAAACGTTTTAAACCGATGATTGCTGTGAGACTTTTAGAAAAATTGCAGGTTTATAAAAAATTCAGTGCTTTAGAGTAAAATACACTAAAAAGAGCTTGGTAACTGGTAACTGTTGAAAAATAAGCACATAAAAGTAACACTGCCAGAGAGCATTTACTTAAATATTCATGAATTGGGGTAAAACCTACAGAAAGGTACCCACATTTGAATAAGTTGACTTATAACAGTACTTCTGTGTAAACCCAAACAGCTAAAATAGTGTGAAAACTCATTGACTTGAATACAAATATTTACCTGTAAAATATCTGAAGCTTGCAACTGTTTTAAACAGATAAAGTGCTACACAGGGAAAAACATGACAGGTGTGTTAGAAAAAGACTTTGATCCTTACGGGATGACGGACTGCCTGGAGAATGCGTTAGCGCTTCTGACAGCACCCGTACATTCACAGATGAAACAGGCAGAGAGCATGAACCCAAAAGAGTTATTGGACAATCTGAAGGAGGTCGCAGAAAGTGTGACCTCTACAGAAATTACAAAGTCAAACTATGAAAAGCTGGCTAAAATCGCAATTTTGCTGAAAGAATCATTCTATACGGTTGTTGAGAAAGCTGATTACCTTGCAATAAGGTTAAACAGTGAAAAAGAGGTGGTTCAGAAAATTGAAGATCACTACCTTCAATTTAGAAGTGAACACGAGGTCCTCATGACGAAACATTATGAACAGATGTTTCAATTACAGCAAGATGCGCGTGCAGAAGTTGATTCAATGAACAGCAAAATACAAGTTCTTGAGGCGTCACTATCGGAAGCCAGGGATAAAGACCGTGTGTACCAATCCGTGTGTTCAGACAACGGTGTGCTACAACGACAGTTGCAGATCGCATTAAAGGAGCTGAAGGATTGCAAAGAGGAAAAGATGATACTCCAACAATGTCTGAATTTACAAAGTGAATGTCGGACATCACAGGAGCGCCTGACAGCTTGTGAGGAGAAACTAGCTACAGCTACAAACCAGATTTCTGAAATGGGGCGAGCTGGTCTGAGACTCAGAGACGAACAGTATCAGGGCCCGGGTCAGCCACAACCACCCCAGACAGATCTGCACCGATATGTACCTCTTCCTCCTGACACTATGCCGCCACCCCCACCCCCATTATGGGCGGTAGGGACAGACCTGCACCAATATGTACCTCTTCCTCCTGACACCATGCAGCCACCCCCACCCCCATTATGGGCGGTAGGGACAGACCTGCACCAATATGCACCTCTTCCTCCTGACACCATGCAGCCACCCCCACCCCCATCTTGGGCGGTAGGGGCAGTCCTTGACCAATCTGCACCATCACACACACAAGAGAGACCGTTGATACTGTCTCCTTCAATGGATGATTTGCAGAAAATCTCAAAATATGTACAACGCTTTGTGCCTGGAACGATGGGATCATCTGGAACAAAAGCGTACCTCAAAGATCTGGAGTTCAGATTGAGATCTTATCCTAATGCTACGGTAGAGGATAAGATCAGTCTGATACGGCTCACTTCGGACAGAGAGGTGTTCACCTTCATCGAGCGTCTACCAGATGCAACGAGAAGGAATTACAACCTTCTGTGTGAAGCTTTGATCAGAGAATACGACTCCTGCACGGGACCTGCTGGTTTCCCAGCCGCTGACAAGGTCAAGCAGGGAAAGAATGAACATCCAAAGATTTATTACAAAAGAATCTTCCAAGCTTATTTTGGTTACAGAAATGAAACCGGAATGGAGGAAGAAGAAAATTTTAAATTTGTTTTCAGCAAAAATCTCCACACTGACATACGCATGTCAGTACAAATTATGGCAAATTTCAGAGAAAAATCCATAAATGAGATTAAACAGTGTGCTGTGAATGTGTTCGAGGCACGTTCTCATGCTAAGACGCCCATAGAGGTGTTTCCTGGTATAAAGGTTAAACCCCACTCCCTAGAAATGGAAGGAAGGTGCGCGCCACCTCCTCCTAAAAAAGGCGAGAAAAGGCAGTATTTTCAGACTAACAAACCGCATCATGAAGGTGCACGCTGGAACAAAAAGGCTCCTCTTTCAGAGGATGAACGTGTTTATCGTATATGGGACATGCGTAGGACGCAAGAATATGGGAACCGAGAGGACCCATATTATCAGGGGAAATCCGAAGAGGAACCCCCAAAAGACGTACCTAGCCGCCTCCCACCTCGGACGAAACGTCCCGAGGCGATAAAATCACAAAAGTTCCAGAAAAAAGGCCCTACACCTCTGAGCTCGGAAGAGACAGAGGAAATGCAAAGGTTTTTAGACACTTTGATACACGCTGAAATGGGAACCCGACCAGGAGCACTATGTAGTGATGCGATCGCTACTAAATCTGAAGGCGCGAATGACAACATTACAGATGTCGGTGAAACACACCAAGACATTGCTGTTATTGCCTCCAACAACCCCTCATCGGACGAAGGGGGGATAAACTCACACACAAACGATGATGAGTCATCGCAAACTGAAAACTCAGAACCTGACCTTCATGATTTTGAACTAGGCATTCCAGTTCTGGGAGGACTCCCAGATAACCTGGTACCGAGTCAAGAAGCTGGGCCAGTATGTTTCACGAAACCATCACAGGCCATCGCTCTTTTCTCAACCAATGATGTCGACCAAGGACCTCAAACCTATGGTGCCTTGCCCATAGACAGGTCCGACGACTCAGAAAAGGATTCGTTGGAGCTCCCCATGGAGCAAGAACCCTCATCAGTCTCATCACAGATTGAACAGGTGGTCGCTCAAGCCGACACTCTGACATCTGATGAAGAAAGAGACAAACTTCGCCAAGTTCTTTTAAAATATGAAAAGTCATTTTCAACTGACCCAGAAATCATCCAACTTCAGAAGTTGGATGATCCTGCAATTAACTCGATGATACTGTATCTGACTGGCCCGGACAAATACACTCCATCGAAAGTCAAACTGGATTCCGATCCAGACCTAAAAGTCCTCTTTCAGCTGCGCAAACAGTTAAAACTACTCAAGGACAGCCTAACTTTAGCTAATGGAGCGACGTCCTCACCCGTGTTCGCAGTCTCCCATGACCGAAGGGGGGTGACGCCAGTTAGGATAATGCTACCAGACGCGATAACATGATCAAATCTGACATTCAGAGTGAGTGGCGCACCGAAACGTTGTTTAACTGGTTGCTTAGTCACTGTCTTTGTCGATGTTGAGACATCGTTTAATTGGTTTTGGTATTGTTTTCGAACACCCCAGGCAAGAATGAATTTTGTTGTGTAGTTAAGTTAGAGACTAAGAGGCCTTTAACCATGCCAACATGCAGTTCATTCATTAAATTGCAATCTTTGCGGAGTCAATGTATATTATTGCTACCTTAAGTACCATAATCTACATTGATCTCACAACGCTAAAGCCGAACCTACTCGAACAATTCTATTCGGGGGGATAGCTAATTCTTTTTGATGAGTCTCGCCATAGACTTCCAAAACATTTATGGGGAAACCAAACACCCAATCTCAAGTCGTTCGTCTAAAAGACAACAGACAATTGAACCAAACTATATTTTACCATGTAAAGCTAACTTAAACCAAGTTAGAAATGGAAAAATAGTTTGGAACACTTTTCTATAGGTATAAACCCCTGTAGTTACCCTTTTCAGCATGTTCCACCCCTTAACTGGTAGTTGTAGCTGTTCCCAACCACAATAGCTTACACACCAGGTGCATATAGTTTAAGGCCTTATGTAAAATCCCCTTCATAAGCCCACCTTAAACCACATAATTGCATGACACATTGAACCAGAACGGCACAGGCTGGACGTCGCTGGAGACAACCTTCGCTGGAGGCGACCTGCAATCCTGACGTTGGTCTCCGCTCTTCATCCAGTGGCCGCATCTTCAGTTCAATCCAAGGGTACCCCTCTGTATGCTGATTAATCAACACTTCCAATCGTTGTGGATTTACCGTTGTGGATTATATGACTTTTTCCAATGGATTACAGACTCTGTTTCCAAGGGGTTAAAGCATTGCTACAATGGAATTACCAACAACATTATGGAATTATTATCAACACAATGGAATTACCAAGAACATTGTGGAATTACCTTGACTTTGTTTTCCTTGCTGGATTACTTCTGACTTTGGTCTTCCTTGCTGGATTACTTTTGACTTTGGTCTTCCTTGCTGGATTACATCAAGTTCAAGGACATTTGAAGGTCTAAGTTCACGGTTGGAATTCATCCCCATGGACAGGCGATGATTTCCAAAGGGGGGACTGTAGTGAACCTGATCTCATGTCAAATCTGACCAGATGGACAGAGACTGTTATTTCATTGATCTGCATCCAGAAATACAGTTTGAGCCATCTGGAGACTTTCTTTCTTGAAGTAATCAAGTAGAAAAGACAATTCTCTATGATCATTACTATTTTACAAATGTTTGATAATCAAATTGTGTTAGTTCACTCAATGTTTACAGGTTGAAGAGAACTACACATTTTATTTACATAAACAGTAAGTAATGATTTTTATTCCTCATTCAAAGAAGAAATCAGGGTAATATGCATTTCTTGATTTTTCTGTCTTCAATGAGCAAATTTGTAAGTATGTTAAAAGTCGAGTTTCGGTCAACTAAAATGTTTACTGAGAAGAAATGTCATGTTTAATCTTTACAGCAGATAATTAGAGTAGAGGCTCCACGAAGTCTCGTTTTCTCCAATAATCTTTCTGTCTGTTTCTAAACAATCTCATTCTCTGCCCTTGACTGTGATAACACCTTACATCACAAACCACACCTCTGATCTGGTCTATCCACCAATCAGAAAGCTCTAAAATGACCCGGAAGTCAACTCATTTAAATGTGGCAACTTCCCGGTTCTCGCTGGAGAGTAACAGAGTTAAAGAGTGAAAGAGAAAAAGAGTTGCAGTTCTCCTGGAGAAGAGAGATGAAAAACTCTCTGATGCAGTTCTTGGAGAAGAGTTCCAGAGTTTAACTCTCTGAAGAGAGTTCTGAAGGAGTTCAGAATTCTGACGAGACAGGATGCAGAGAGGATTTTGGGAGTTACAACTTCTGTTTGGATAACCTCGCACGACTCTCTAAGGGTTTGGCTGTCCTCATGGAGACGCTGAAAGAGTCAGAAAGGAACCCTACGCCGACGCTGATTTTATCATCAACCAGGTAGAAGGTTCTATTTTCGACCAAGTGTACCGTGGCCAAGCTGATTCCCCAAAGAGCGTGTTGTTCTGGTCCCACAGATAAACTCCCTCACACATCTCTCTGTAAGATAAATCTCCATTTTCCATCTTAAACTCTCCTTTCTCCTAAAATCATTACAGATATTTTAGAAATATCTGAAGCAAAGTTCTCAATCACCGCCGTATGATTGATGTCTGTTGTTTCTGCTGAGAAGTGAGGACAATCGCTGTATTGTCCAACTTTCTGTGAAACTAGCCATGTTATTGTTTTCATAATTTGCCAAATTAATGTAAATGTTTGATGTTAAACTTTGATTCTGCAAATAAATGACCGCATTCATTTGATGGGCCAAAGATAAATAACGTCTCTCGTTACATTTCTGTTAAACTCAACGCACGACATTTACACAGTCAGAAAGATGAAGAACTCGTGAAAAATGTATGAATATATGTAGCATATGTTTATACTACAG
>NC_056501.1:34284916-34286281 GCF_014905685.2 Nematolebias whitei | reverse complement strand
CAAAGGGTGATGGGAGTCAAACTGCAAATACTGGTCTGTGTGGGTGGATTTGCGGTATACCTCAGTTTGCAAATGTCCACTATCGGAGACTGAGACCTCACAGTCCAAGAAAGCCAACCTGCCATTTTTTACATCTTCTCATGTGAACTTGATGTATTTATCCACAGAGTTGATGTGGTCAGTAAAATGTTGGACTTCCTAAGATTTAATTTTAACCCTCGTGTTGTCAACATACCTGAACCAATGACTTGGTGGTGTCCCTGAAACAGACGTCAAGGCTCTCTTTTCTACCTCCTCCATGTACAGGTTGGCAACAATAGGTGAAAGTGGAGACCCCATAGCACACCCATGTTTCTGCCTATAATATTGCTCTCCATATGTGAAGTAGGTTGACTGCAGGCACAGTTTCAAGAGTTGACACAGTTGTTCTGTGGAAAGCGTGGTCCTGCTGCTACGAGTGGTGTCTGATTTTAATCTTAAACTCTACTGCATCCTCAACAGGAATGCACGTAAAGAGTGATGTGACATCAAAAGAGACCATTGTTTCATCAGTCTCCATGATGACATCCCTCACCTTATCCACAAAGTCCATGGTGTTCTGTATGTGGTGTTCTGAGCTGGCAACTAAAGGAATGAGTATAGACGCCAGATATTTGGAAACATTGTAAGTAACAGAGTTAATCATGTTAACAATTGGTCTTAAAGGTACACCTTGTTTGTGGATTTTAGGTAAACAATACAGACTAGGTGTGGCCTCCCATGTGTACAGTCTGTGGTACAGAATACGGTCAATAGGCTTGTCCTGCTCCAAAATTTTCAGGCAATCTATCAACTTCTTCTTGTAACCACTTCCTGGATCTATTTTCAGGGGTTCATTTAAGTCACTAAGGAGTGTCGTAACTTTCCCGTGATAGTCTTTCTGGTTAAAAATCACTGTGCACCTTCCTTTGTCTGCTGGGAGAATGATGATGTTTTTGTCCTTGCTAAGAGTGGTGAGTGCATCCCTCTCCTCTCTACTGATGTTGGAAGGTGGTGGTTTGGCATTGCTGAGGCAGGCTGAAACTTTGATTCTGAGTTGTTCTGCTTCACCCTCTTTCATTTTGTTGTTGCGGATGGCTGATTCTGTGGCTGTGATAATCACCACCAGAGGAATTCTACTTGGTGCAACCGCAAAGTTCAGTTCCTCTGGCAAGAATCTCAGCCTAACATGCATTTTGTTGGTCTATGGGAGGAAACTGGAGTACTCAAAGAAAACCCACGCATGCACAGAAAGAACAGTCCTGGTCTGGTCTATCTATGTCTATATATACATATATATACAGACACACACACACACACACACACACACACACACACATATATATA
>NC_056501.1:34281363-34284816 GCF_014905685.2 Nematolebias whitei | reverse complement strand
CACACAGACCAGTATTTGCAGTTTGACTCCCATCACCCTTTGGAGCACAAGTTAGGAGTCATCAGGACTCTGTATCACAGAGCAGACAGCATCCCCACTAGCTCAGGAGCCAGGCAGAATGAGAAATCCCACACAAGACAGGCTCTAGAGCAATGTGGATATCCTAACTGGGCCTTCCTGAAAGCAGAGAAGAAACCCAAACAGGACTCCAGTCAGCCAACAGGTGAAAAGGAGGAACCCAAACCCAGACCAGTGGTCATAACATATGTTGCAGGAGTATCAGAGAAACTGAGACATTTATTTTCTAAACACAATGTCCCAGTGGCTTTTAAACCCCAAAATACATTACGGCAAAGACTGGTTCATCCCAAAGATCCAGTCCCCCGGCACAAACAGAGTAATGTTGTGTATGCTGTTCAGTGTCAGGAGGGCTGTGATCAGTCTTACATCGGGGAAACTAAACAGCCACTGGCCAAAAGGATGGCCCAGCACAGAAGATCAACATCATCAGGCCAGGACTCTGTGGTCTACACCAGGGGTGCCCAACCTTTTTTGAACCAAGAGCTACTTTTGAAGTCGGCAATTTGCCGAGAGCTACTCGTCCAGTCTCATTATCAACAAACATAATTTTTCATCAATCCCTACTCCTCACTTCTTTAAAGTAAATAAAACAGAACGTGATGTGTCTATAGGGGACAACTTTTTATGCAAGCTGTATAAAATAAATGTGTCTCTACCTTAGTGGGACTTCTGACACTGAGAGGAGGAGGCCAGGGTCTCATAAGATGGGCAGTATGAGGTGGTTGCGAGGCGCAGGCAGGTCTCCAGATGATCATCATTCATTGTGGATCTGTTTTTGGACTTGATGATCTTCATGTGTGAAAAAGCAGACTCACACAGGTAGGTAGATCCAAAAAGTGCTGTTAAGTTCAAAGCACATCTTCGGATGTTAGGATACTTTTCTTCTGACAGCAGACTCCAGAACTCTCCATCCACACCAGGTGATGCTCTGGATTTGATCCCAATGTCATTTTGCAGACTCAACACCTCATTTTCAACACCAGAGCTGTCCAGCTGAAACACGGACACCAATTTGGACACAATGTCATCCACATCAACATTTCCAAAAGGATAACACATGTAGCTGGTAACAGGCTCGATGGAGGAAAAGTCAGTAAATCGTCTCTCAAATTCTGCTGAGATGCTCTGAACCTGCTTAGAATAGTGTGCACTGTCCAGTTGTGGGACTTCTTTCCCTTGGCGCTGTAGCTCTGCCTCCATGTGTGGGAAGTTTCGCAGGTCCCTGCGTTGCAGCCGACTTGTGAGCAGTTGCAGCCTGCTTTTGAAGGTGCTCACAGAACTGATCATGTGGATTATGTTTTTGTCCTTTCCCTGAAGCTCCAAATTCAGTTCATTGAGCAGGCTGGTGAGATCTGTGAGGAAGGCTAAATCCAAAAGCCACTGGGTGTCCTCTAGTTTTGAATGTTCACCATGATCTGACAGCTTCAGAAAATCCCTGATCTCAGGCAACAGCTCACTGAATCTGTCCAGAAATTTACCTCTGCTTAGCCACCTGACGTCCATGTGCAGCAGCAGGTCTGTGTGGTCTGCTCCTGCCTCCTCCAAGTGAGCCCGGAACAACCTCCTCTGCAGACTCCTGGCCCTTATAGAGCACACAGTTTTCATGGCAACATCCATCACGTCCTTCATGTTTAAAATCTTCCCACACAGGGCCTGTTGGTGGATGATGCAGTGATAGTGCAAAATGTCTGGGAAAGCATCATTCTGCTTGCAGAGTGCAACAAATCCACTGGTGTGACCAGTCATTGCTGGAGCGCCATCAGTTGTTATAGAAATTAGTTTAAAGAGGGGCAAGTTGCTTTTATTAACAAACTCCATAAACACATTAAAAATATCTTCTCCTCTTGTGTGTCCCTTCAAAGGCAAGATGGTGAGCAGCTCCTCTTTTGCACTCATGTCTGCAAAGGCCATTCTGATAAAAACACACAGCTGGGCTACATCCACCATGTCTGTCGACTCATCAAACTGAAGAGAGAAACACTCGCATTCTTCCACGTCCTTTTTTAGCTGCTCCTCCACATCCACAGACATTCCCTCACATCGCCGTGTCACTGTTTGTCTGGACAACTGCACGTCTTTAATAGCAGCTACGATCTCACTTTTATTTTTAAAATCATGAAAAAGCGCATCTGCAGCCTCAATAAACGCTTCTTTCATAACTTGTCCATCGCTGAAAGACTTCTTATGTTGAGCCAGGATGCGGCTAACACGGTACGAAGCTATCGTAGCAGCTTTACCTTTTGTGCTGGGGCGAGTGAAGACTGACTGCTGGGCTGCAAGCTTGTTTTTTAGCTCCCGCACTTTCTGAGTCCGTAAAGAACTTTTAAGAGGGAAATCTGTCTCAAACCGTTTGTGCATCGTCTTGAAATGCCGCTCCAAGTTACACTTTTTGGGTAAGGCAACGCTCGAATTACAGATGAGGCAAATGGACTTCGAATTAGAATAAACAAAAAAATACTCCTCCTCCCACTCTGTGTGAAAATAATAAGTTTTCGTTTGCTTGTTCGCTAGTTTTCCATCCATGTTTTCTGCGCACCGACATTAACTACTGAGCCTAAAGTCTCGTGAGAGCACTGTATCACCGCACACAAAACTCGCGAGACTATGTCTGTGAGAATACAAGTCAAGGCTTCGCTTCGCGGGCGACTGGGAACCAGCTCGCCCGCGAGCGACTGGTTGGGCACACCTGGTCTACACTCATCTCCAGGCCAGCGGTCACTCTTTCAGGGATGAAGATGTTCACATCCTGGACAGAGAGGAACGATGGTTTGAGAGAGGAGTAAAGGAGGCCATCTTTGTGAAAAGAAACCGTCCATCATTAAACGGGGGTGGGGGCCTACGTGTTCAACTGTCCCCCTCCTACAATGCTGTCATTGCTAGTATCACTCAACCCCCTGTGAATAGTAAACAGCTATCAGTGTGCTAATGATCCATTGTTAGGCTGATGGTCCTTCTTGATCACGTGAGCAGCTGGTTTTGGTTGTCAGTAGCAAACTGGTTGATCCACTCTGAGAAGGTGTTATTTATAAGACTGAGCTGAATACAGCACCTCAGACTGAGGAAGTCTCTCAGATGAAAGACAAAACGTTTCTACATTTTTTTGTTGTTTTGCTTTGTTTTGTTTTTCTTGAATGTCCAGAGCACCAGATTTAACTTTTTAGAGAGGTCAAGGTCAAGAGCGTCAGATCTTTTTTGCAAGATATTCCAGGAAACAGGAGCAGAGTAGGAGAAGGCCCTTTTGCCAAGTTCAGTCTGCACTGAGGGAACACTGCACTGCATGTAACAATGTCCTGAGAGCACACTGTACAGTACATATACACACACATATCTATCTATCTATCTATCTATCTATCTATCTATCTATCTATCTAT
>NC_056501.1:34278939-34280063 GCF_014905685.2 Nematolebias whitei | reverse complement strand
CCTTCAATATTGTCAAACTGCTTGAAGACTTTCAGAGCCCAATCAAAGTTCATTCTGTAGCAGATTCGTCGTCCCAGAACAGTTGTAACTCTGCAAAACATAAATATGTAAATATTAATATGTTTTGTGTTTTCTTAGCTTGAAATTGGAATTATTATCTGTGCAGGTCAATGATAAGCAGAATACCAAACAAGAACTATAACCATGAAAAATGAAAAAAATACAGAAAGAATAAAACTTACATGAATGCTTTCTTCAGGCAGGACCTGTGGGATTGGGTGATGTTAGCCACACGAGCTATTGGTATCTCTGAGCTTCTGAACTTTGAGCAGCAGTTTCTATGAGCCCTGATGTCCTGCACTGCAGTGGCTGCAAAAAAAAAAAAAAAAAAAGTCCAATCATTGTCAAAGCACCGAAGACCAGTAAAATGCAAAGAACAAAACATGGATGTCACTCACGCATGGCGTTGCAGCAGCAGAAGATGAGCAGCAGCAGCCCCAGAGTCAAGCAGAGAGTCTTCATGATGTTGTTGATGAAGTGATGAGGACCAGCTTCTCCTTCTCGCTCCGCTCTGATTGAGACTGAGGCCCCGGAGTCTGCTTTAAATGCTGATCAATGTTGAACTGAAAGTATTAGTGATGTCATTCTTTCCTGACCACATGATTCACTGCAAAGACGTTAAACTTTCCACTGCAGAGTGACAGTAGTCTAGTCTTATTTAGGGAGGGAGTTTACAGAGGAGGGACAGGCCTCAGATACTGTAGAGATTAAAACAATCACATTCTGCGCCACAGAAAAGGCAAGTCTCTAAAGAGGGTTTAACCTCAGCTCTACCTAGTAATCTTATCTGTAGAGATCATGTACTATTTCAGCAGAATTCAGGAGAGCTTTAACCCTCGTTAAATTAATATTTTCTTTTTTCAAAATGAATTAGTTTATTTTAATTACCATTGTTGTTAAGAAGGTGTTAACTAACAACAAAAATACACAAATAATTAAAAGAAGTCCAAGATGGTTGTATTAAACTTGACTTTAACTCATCCACCTATATGCCATCCATCCATTCATCTATTTATGCATCAATTCATCCATCTATCAATCCATTCTTGAACCCATCCATCCAT
>NC_056501.1:34254627-34278839 GCF_014905685.2 Nematolebias whitei | reverse complement strand
TTCCGTGCACGTACATGCACAAAACTTTGTACACCCCTTCAGAGATGATTGCTTCATATGTGTACAAAGTTTGAAGTGATTAACTCATTCCTAAAGGAAGTTATGAATTTTTTTGTACTTAGGCCTATGTTTTCTCTTTGAGGCCTCATCTTAAGAGGTTGCACAAGTGCGTTTTTGGCCACTGCTTTGCGTAGGAAGGTCGTACAAAGATGAGCTAGATACCGTTGGAAAGATTTAATTATGGAGAGTTAAGCAAGATCTGTCTCACCTCTGTGTGTGCTTTTTGCAACCCACAAAATGCCCGGAAGTGGTTAAATTGGCGGGGCCTGTAGTACCCGTTTCCATATACGTACGTGCACGAAACTTTGAAAACCCTTTCATAGGTACTTGCTTTACATTTATACAAAGTTTGAAGTGGTTGGCTTATTCCTGAAGGAAGTTATGTTGTTTTTTGTTTTTTTGACCGCTCAGATATATGATGGATGGGTGCGTTTCTGATTGTAGCTTCACGTCAGATGATCGGATCAGGGTGCAACTGGTACAGTTGTACAGATCTGAGTAATACGAATCCAACACGCCCTTCCTCATCTGTGTGTGTGCTTCCTATGCAACACACAATGCTAAAGAGTCCGTTATTCACTGACACTTGGGTTTCACATGGCAGAACTTGACTCTCATATGAAAACCTGCGCTAGTCTGGGCAGCTTCCACTCTCCCCTCCCCCACTCTGCTGTATCAAGATGAAAGGACGAGATTGTTAAAGTCAGATCTCGGCTTCTGAGGCACGTAGAAAGACAAGACCAACACTGACGGATTTGTCTCGAGCCCACAAACAACATATGTCGAATTAGTGCATGTACGTGCATGTTTAGGGGCTCCAATGGCCATCTGAAGCCAATCACCAATTATTACCCATAAGTCATCACTGGAATGTGTTGAAGGCATGACATTTGCTGTGCTCAATCCTTAGCCCATGCCAAAGAGACTCTGTGCGTTTGGTGGTCCAGTGACCTTGTTAAGGGCATTCACCACACCTCGCTTAATGATGAATAATTATCCATAAATCCTGGGGAAAACGCAGGACGTACACAAAACTCACAGAACACGGTCAGGGCATCATGAAGAACAGGAGCTGTGAGATTGGTGCACCAAAATCCTTCTTTAGGAGGTTAAAGAACGCCTCATCGAACCATGGGAAAATAACCCACAAGTCTTTAATCTTTAGGTGTATTGACCCCAAAATCGAAGCTGGGGATATTGGGGGGACCCCTAATAAGAATCTGGTATCAGATTTGACCAAAACAGTTTTAGAAAGACATTTGATCTGAAAACTCAGCCAAAAGATAGTCTATGGTCGTTTTCACACCCGATAGTCCGGTAGACTCGGTTCGGGACCAATATTCATGACCTTTTGTTTACATTTGAGCTGGTGTGTTTGCATTCACACTACACTGTGCAGTCGAGTCAACCTGTTTAACCAACCTATTCCCCCGCTCGCCTGTGGGGGCGCTACACCTAGAACTACTGAAAGAAATGGCACAAAAACCTCTGAAGACACTTCTTCTTCTGTAAATAAAAACAAAAATGAAGTGGCATCAAGTTTTAGCAGTTTTAAGAGTTATATTTTGTCATTTTCCAAAAATGGACTTAGCATGAGCAGAAGATGAGACAGAAGACCATGGAGAATATTGTTTTTCCACACAAGGCAGCTGACGGCTCCATATAAGGTCAGAGAAATGTGTGTTTGTTTGCCCTGTGGAGCTGGTCCTGGTCTGTTTACATTCACACTGTACTCAAACCATGCTGGAGTTCTCTTCTACCGGACCGAGACCTAGGTTTTAGCCCGGGCCAGAGTTCGCCTTTTTGTTCCGTGACAGAGTTCCATGGCGCGTTCACACTTCCCTAAATGAACTGGACTTTCTAGGAAAACAAGATAGAGTTCGATTAAAGCAGACTAAACAGGGCTGATGTGAATGCACCCTAAGTGTCTAAGACACACAGACCACTTTGAAGGAAAAATTGGGTATCTGGGGACACCTTTTTTCTACTAGGTCCAGACTGACCGTCTTTGGATATGTTATTGTGGGGCTTTGCATGATTTGTACGCATTGGTCCGGTTACAATCTGACCCTGTTTAAAGTGTTAAAGGAAGAGGTTTTTACTCCTGTTTTGTTCAAAATACAAGTACAGTGAACCCTCGTTTTTCACTGGAGTTATATTCCAAAAAGAACCCGTGATAGGCGAAATACGTGAAGTAGTAACCTGTATTTTTTTTACAATTATTATACAATGAAATACTCCATAATACATTCAAACCAAAGAACAAAACCTTTTTACAGGCCCAAGCATTTGTTTAACAAATAAAAGTACTGTATAAATGTTTTTTTTTACAAATATCTACTGTATTGGAGAGACTGTTTAACCAATCAGAATGTAGAACACAATGCATGATTCAAATCCGTGAAACAGCGAGACCGTGAAAGGTGAACCGCATTATAGCGAGGGTTCACTGTACCCAGAAAACCTAGGGTAAAAGTGTAGAGACACAAAACTTTCTGTGCTAGGTTATGGCCTCAAGCCGATGACACTCTGAGTTTCATGTCCCTATGGCTCTGTTTAGGGGGGGGGAACTCTGACCCCATTAAAAAAAAGACAAGTACCCATAATTCATAGCGTGAATGGAAGAGGGACAAAAAGCACACAGAACCCAGTCAGGGCATCATACTGATCAGGATCTGTGAGTTTGGTGCTCCAACGACCTTGTTCACCAGATGCCACAGCCACTAACTGTGAAAACTTTCTAAAATTCTTCCAGGATAAAGTGGCCTCAGTCAGACAGGTCACTAGTTCTGTTGCTCCTGACTCCTCTGCTGTCTCTGTAGCTCCAGTCGTGTTTGAACACTTTCAACCAGTGTCCCTTGCCACTCTCACTGATGTTGTTCAACACATGAAGCTCACTAATTGCCCACTGGACGTTCTTCCCTCCAAGTTCTTGAAAGAGGTTTTTAATTCTGTGGGTTTCTGTATTTTAACATTTTTAAACTCCTGCCTTCGTCTAGGAATTGTCCCTGCTGCATTTAAACATGCTCTGGTTAGGCCCCTTCTTAAAAAACCTCACCTAGACCCATCACTTTTATCAAATTTTAGACCTATTTCGCATCTGCCTTTTTTATCTAAAGTCTTAGAAAAAGTTGTTTTTATGCAGTTACAACTTGTTTTAGAAAACCATGGTATCTATGAAACATTTCAGTCTGGATTTAGAACCAGTCATTCTACCGAATCAGCCCAGTTAAAAGTCCATAATGACATTTCCATGTCCATGGATGTCAAGTGTCCCGTTGCTCTGGTGCTGCTGGACCTTACAGCTGCGTTTGATACAGTGGACCACGCTGTCCTGTTGTCTCGTCTCCAACATTACGTTGGAATTTCTGGTACAGCTCTCAAGTGGTTCACTGCTTATTTGACCAACAGAACGTTCTCTGTCATGCTGAATAATCTGTCTTCCTCCACTGCCCCTCTCTCTTGTGGTGTGCCACAGGGTTCTATTCTTGGTCCTGTCCTCTTCACATTGTACATGCTGCCCCTTGGATCAGTGATAGCCAAACATAATTTTTCTTTTCACTGCTATGCTGATGATGTACAAATTTATTTACCAATGAAACCTAAAAACAGTAACCTTCTCACACCTTTCGTTGATTGTATTGCCAACATTAAACAGTGGCTTCATCTTAATTTTTTGTTTTTAAACGAAGGAAAGACAGAATGCATTTTTTTTGGTGATGATGCTCCCTGTAACTTTGGTGCTCTGACATCCAAGTTCAGATCCACAGTTAAAAACTTGGGAGTGACATTTGATAAAGACTTAAAGTTTGACAAACAAATATCCTCTGTAGTCAAGGCCTGTTTTTATCAGTTACGTCTTTTATCCAAAGTTAAGCCTTTTTTAAATCATTCTGACTTGGAAAAGGCCATCCATGCTTTTATAACTTCAAGGCTCGACTACTGCAATTCCCTATATGCAGGAATCTCCCAATCCTCCATTAGACGACTGCAATTGGTCCAAAATGCTGCAGCTCGACTTTTAACCAACACCTCCAGACGTGAGCACATCACGCCTGTTTTATTTTCTTTCCAATGGCTTCCAGTCGATTTTAGAATTAAATTTAAAAATTTATTATTCACTTTTAAAGCTCTCAATGGTCTTGCCCCACTATATTTGTCTAATCTTGTAGCTGTCCGTGAATATAGGAGAACACTGAGATCTTCTAATACATTTCTACTTTTTGTCCCAAAATCCAACTACAAACGATGGGGTGACCGGGCCTTTTTGGTTGTCGCACCCAGACTCTGGAACCAGCTACCTCAGGACTTGTGCACCATCACTGACATGGAGCATTTTAAATCTAAACTTAAAACCTTTTAATTCAGGCAGGCTTTTAATACCTAGTAGGTCTTTGACAATTTTGCTATGTTTTAATTGTAATTGTTTTAGTTTTTAACTGGCTGATTTTTTATTCTTGTTTGTTTTTAATTTCTGTACTGTGCAACACTTTGTGCACCTTTTGGCTGCTGGAAAGGGCTCTATAAATAAAGTTTGATTGATTTGATTGATTGATTGTTCAGGTGGGTAACGAGTACCCTCATTGCCCAGCGGACCACTACCCAGAATTCCTATCTGGAACATGCCAGCTCAAAAAATCCTTGTGGGCTTGATCAGGGCCTCAGGCTGGTGGGACTCTGTGATTTTGGCACTTCTACGACCTTGTTTAGTGACATAACAAAACACTCATATTTGCCTTGTACATCATTACCCACAATTCCACACTGAAACAAGTTAGTGACACCAAACTTTAAAATCCAGTACTTTCCACCAGGCTGAACCTAAGCTGTGAATTTAGATCTTGTAGGTGGTTCCTAAGGTGTCAAAATGTCACATGAGCATTTTGGCGGGAAACTGCAAATTTGAACCAAAAAATATAATAAAAGAATGCAACTGCATCAAAAACTGCGGTTCGAGACTGAAAGCACTCAGAAAGTGTCAAGGATTGGCACATTGTCTCACTGGAGCTTCTGGTTTGAGTTTTGAACTCATTGTTCCACATAAAACACATTTCTAATGATCGCAATGTAACTTCTGACAGCAAGTAACCAGGACCACAAAACTTTCAGAGGATATAACTGGAGACATGCTGATTGCACCTTGTGAGTTTGAACCCTTTGGGAGGTTTCTAAGGGGTCAACAGGCCCTCCAAATGTCAAAAGGTCAGGCCTTTTTGTAAGGATGGTACCATTTGGTGGGCTCTGTTTGTGTCTGTGTTTCCCTTGTGTGTTCCTCTTCAGTTTAATTGGTGTCACCCTTGTCTCGTCACAGCTGTTTGTAATCACGTCTCGTCCTGTCCTTGTATATAAGCCGTCTGTTCAGTCTTGTCCCTCGTTGCGTCGTATTCGTTGGGTATCTAGTGTTCTCCTGCGTCTCCTGAGTTTTCCTGAGCTTCCTGAGTCCCTTCTGAGTTTCCCTCCTGAGTCTTCTAGTTTATGTAAGTGTTGCTGCCACATCAGCTTATTGTTTTGTTACTTTTTTATTCGTCATTAAAGTATTTAGTTTTTTAATCTGCCGAGTTGAGTCCTGTCTGCACTACTGGGTTTTTGTTCCTGTCCACCAAACCCTGACACTTTTTAATTAATACAAGTGATGGATGGTCCATAATTCCTAGAAAATAGGAGCTAGAGACACAAAATTTTCTGGGTTAGAGAGCAGCTCTCAGCTGATGACACCCTGGAAATTTGAAACAGATTGCATTGTCCTAGGGCAAGCTGTAAGGCCCTAAAGTTCAAGGCCTGTCATGTGATTTTGGCTTTTGTGCTTCCTATAGGAGTAACTGAGGAAGATGAGCCTGTACCATTGTAAAGATCTGGTTAATAGAAATCTATCAAGCCCGCTCTCATCTCTGCGAGCTTCCTAGAAGTCGCAGAGCAGCCCAGAGTGTGTGAATGGAGGCCTCACACACAACAGTGCAAATAGACATGGCCTCTGTGCATGATGTCGTGCATGTGCAGGCCTGAAACTCTCCAGGCTCCTTCATATGTTTATGTTTAATGTATCCTGTACATTTTAGGATATTGGCTTATTCCTTAAGGAAGTTAAAGCTTTGAATGTGAAGCTTGCTTTATTTTTCTGTAAGCACTTAGGGAAGAAGGATGTTTCTTGCATACGAGAACATTTTGGGTCACAGCTTCCCGTAACAATGTCCTACAAAGATGATCTTGTACCATTGTAAATACCTGGTTAATAGAAATCCAACAAGCCTTCTCTCATCTCAGTGCATGTTTTCTACAACCCTTAAAATGCCGTAGAGTGTTCTAATCATGGGTTTCCTTAGCCTTAACATGGGGCATTTAAGTGTCTCCCATGTATGCTGTAGTGAATGCACAGACATGAAACTGTGTAGGCCCCTTCATGTATTCAAGCTTAATATACTCTGTAGATTTGAAGCAGTTGAGTTATTCTAGAAGGAAGTTATACCACTTTGAATTTTGTAGCTCTTACTGCGTTTTTCAGACTACAAAGCACACTGAATTACAAGGCGCAATATGAATAAACCGGTCTGTTTTCATATCTAAGGTGATAAGACTCACTGTTGATTTTCAAAAAATTAAAGGATTGTAAATGCTAGGTTTAAGACTACTAGGTTTAACACTTTCCTTTTTGATAAATCGTATAGTTAGGGTTGGTTTCTTATGCCGCTATAGGCTTAAACTCAGGGCTTAATTTGTAAATTGATTGATGCCAGAACAGCGGGTGGGCCGCAGTATGTGTGGGGCTCATTTGGGGGGTGGGGATCTGTGGGTTCTCCCACAGAAAATTTTGAATAACAGAGATACCATTTCCTGGAATCTGGTGTATTTCAACAGGTTGTTAAACATCAATATTTGCCTACAGTTGTAAACACTAGGTTAAATTACTGTTTTGGAGAGCAACAGTAGGTTGTGTGTGAATAGAGCAACTCTGATTCTGTCAGATGTCCTAACCCCCTCCCCTCACATCATGGTTCTGAGCTGAACTCTTCTCTGCTAAATCCAGTCCTGGTTGTTGCTCCTGCTCCATTCTCAAAGTGGCACCTTTTGAAGCACCTGAAGGCTTCTATTCTTGGTTGTTGGACAGTCCATCTATCCATCCATTTATTTTATCAAAGTAAATTGGACTGTCTTTGACATTTTGATCACTGTTTTTATTTTGACAAATAAGTGCCGTTGTTTTAAAACGTGATGTAATGTGAATAACATATCAAACATTTCTCGTGTTGTATTTTTTATTTATTTTACAGTAAGCTTTTAAATTTTTTTTATGTCTGAAATATATGCAGGAGTTCAGACACCAGTAGTTGTGCAGGTGCTGTATAGAGCTGTCTGGAGATGCTGCACGTAACGTGCACTGTCTGCAGGGCGCGACGCAGAATGTGTTGGTTGAAGACACTTAAATCCTTGTGGGACATGCTACAAGGGGTGTTTTTCAGTGCACAACACTGCTGAGGAGGGACAATGAGAGGAAGAATAGAGAAGGATTCTACGTAGCACCTCTGTGTATCTGTGTATAAATGTGACCATCCTGTCACTCCGTCCTCACACCCCCTGCCTCCTCTCCTGCTCTCCTCCCAGCCTGGAGCTGAGTGAAATGGGTGGAGTGTCGGCTTCACCCAGCACCAGCCTGGGCAGGAGCGTGTGAGCGAGCCCGGTGTGCTGTGGCTGGAACATCCACTTCACAGACTGGATAACATTTTCTCTCGTATTTTTAATTAATAATCAAAATAAAAATTACTTTTAGGGGCAGAGATTTGAGTTGCCAAAGTCGATCAAACAGTTACTGGAACATAGCATATTGCAATAATGTGGGAAGTGTTTATAAAGCCTTAATGTAGATATATAAATACTAAAATAAACTACTACTTACTACAACGACTACTACTTGTTCTACTATCTCTACTTTGTGTTTTTTTCACTTATTGTGTGTGTGTGAGAGTGTGTGGGGATCTGGGAATGGAACCTCCACAATATACAAGGGACTATTGTATATGAATAAAATGAATTGTATTGAAGTGAACTAGGCAGAAAAATCAAACTTTAGAATTGCATTCTTGGAGTCAGGTCGCACTTATACCCTGTGAGCTTGGTACAGACTGGTGCATTATAAGGGGGATCAAAGGAGCCTTCAAATGTGCTGTGGGACTTTGTTGCTGGTGATAGGAAGTAGCTAAAGCTACAAAATTTGAACTGGGGTATGTTGGAAGCACATCTAACACATATCCAGTGTGAAATGTGATGGAAAAGCATGTGAAAATGTTGGAGTTACAATTGGTCCTTTTCAACATTGTACGCAGAGAGTCCTTGGACTCTGGGTGGCAGCTGCAGAGTGTGATTTCCTGTCCGGAGTGACACAAATTTCCCTTTGTTGGATAGGAGTAGGACCCTCATGGAGCCAAATAGTGCCTCGAGATGTGTCCTGTGCTTATTTTTTCACAATATTGCACATCCAACTGGCTTTTGAGTGTGCTTTGAATAGCCACAAGCATTTTATTCGTTTTTTTGGTGTCCTTAGGGTCAAAAGTCATTAGGTAGCACCTTGGGTCTTGTATTATTACAAAAACCAGGGTATGACAAGAAATAACTTTGGACATGGAACACCCAGACACATTAACATTTAATGTGACATAGTTTGGTGGAAATGGTGGAATCCCAGTGAATGTGAAGGTTCTAGGTGCTTGCTAAGGGCTTAAAGGGTCATCTGAATATTTTTGTGTGAATGTTTGTGTTATTCCTGTTTCTGCGAGGATCACTTACAAAATTTATCTGCTCACCTTCCAATGCTTATACGGTAATGCACCATCTTATTTAAAAGAACTTCTCACCCCTCATTGTCCTTCACACACTCTGCTCTTCCAACACTCATCTTCTTCTCACTCCCAGGTCTCGATCCTGCACAACAGGAGACCAGGCTTTCTCCTGCGCTGCCCCTCGGCTGTTGAACGCCCTGCCTTCATATCTGAGGGCTCCACAGACCATGACATGTTTTAAAAAGGGTCTTAAAACCTTTCTTTTTACCCAGTTTTTTAATTCATTTTACTGTACTTTTTTTTAAATTCACCCATAGTTCCTTTTTGATTATTTCATCAGCATTTTGTGCATTTTAAGTTTTTTTTTTATGTGTTCATTCTGAGGCGTTATCCTCCTGGTTGTTTTGCTCTCGGTTGCTTTTATGGTTGCTTTTATCCTGCTGCTATCTGATGTTCACTTTTTGTGACACTTTGAGATTCACTGTGAATGTGAAGTGCATTATAAATAAAAGTTATTATTATTATTATTTATTACAAAATCCACTGTATAAACAGTCATATTAATTAACATGAAACACCCAGACACACCAAAAAAATAACAATATAATTTATATTTGATTATATTTTGAATACATTGTATCAAGTGAAGACCTACCACATGGGCTGTCATGCAACTAGGAAGCTGAAATTCACCAAGCAACTTCATCTATAGGAGCTTAAAAGACCTTGTAAATTTCAAGCATTTACCTTATTGTAGCGGGACGTTGTTAGTTTTTTTTTTATTTGAAGGTCAATTTTTATTTTTTTAGCTGCCTAAAATGTATTGCATACACACCAAATTGTAATCAAAATTCCAACAAGAAAAAAGGCTGATGATTTCCTGTATGTTTCACAAAGATTTGTTCAGTGGTTCAAGTGATAATTTTTAAAAGGTACAAAGATTTATTTGGCTTAAGCTGAACATTTAGGACTGACGTGCACCAAACTTTTACCTGTTCTAGAAGCAAATGATATGATGATTTCCTGAAACCCATGTTGTTCATTTGAACTGAAACTAATTGAGCCCCATAGGCAGAGTCCCATTCACCAGACACTTGCTGATGACCCCCTCTCCCAGGCCTGGCTCCAGAGTGGGATCCCAGTAATCCACATTCAGCAATCTCCTTGATTTTGTCTGTCCAAACAATTTTTTTTTTACCACAGTTGTTGATCATTTGAACAAATAAATTATTTGGATGTTTGCTAAGAAATAAATTAGCATTGGTAGCAATACAATGGCACAACTGGTAAGGCTGCTACCTCTCAGTGAGCAGGCTACCCTAGTTTAAATCCTCATCCAGGGGCCTTTCTGGGTGGAGTTTGCATGTTCACTCCATGCATGTGTGGGTTTTATCTGGGTACTCCGGTTTCTTCCCACAGACTAAAAACACGTATGTTATGCTAATTGGTAACAATTATTATCCCTGTTAGTGAGTGAGTGAATGGTTGTTTGTCTTGTTTGTCTCTATGTGGCCCTATGATGGGCTTGTGACCTGTCCAGGGTGTATCCCGCCTCTTGCACAGAGATTGCTGTTTATAGGCACCAGCAACCCCACGACCCATAATGGAAGACGCGAGTAAAAGATAATGGATGGATAAAATAAATTGCCAGTGGTGTCCTGAAGTAGGTCAGCTATTGTTAGACTGACTGACTGTGGGCTGGAGAGGAAGTCAGAGGCATTGATGCTATGAATATATCAGATGGTCTGTACACAATCAGTGTTGGATTTGGACTTGTGCAATTATTTATAGATTAAAACCCTTGTGAATAAATTTACTAGCTAAATAAAAGAAATAATTAACTTTAAAAATATATACTATGATGAAGTCCAAATGCCAATGGTCAATATATTCATTCAATTGTCTAACTCTGTTCTGCTATTTTTCTCATGAAATAAATTTGACAGCTTAAATTTATCAAAATGTAGTGGGACATAAGTGATAATGTACTGTGCATCACCACTGTCATATTTTTTATTTGTATTTCTTGTTAGTTTCTTTTACTGTGTTGTAGTCCAGGTTCTCAAATGGTAAACCTAATAATGAGGTTACCTTGGTAATTAAGGCACAATTTTGTGAGAAAAGGGACTAGATGAATAAGCAAGATAAGAAACTATCCCATGACATTCCTTTAATTTAGACCATACACAATATTCCACTGGACATATATCTTTTTTGTTTGAATGTAATTTAATTTAATTGGCTTTTTTGTGGTGCTATATAAAATTTTATCAAGGTCAAGTTGTCTTTTTTGTCATTTTTTGTCATTCATTTATGGTTTTGTTATTGTTTTAAACATTTTCTTTTAGATATTTAATACATAGACAACAGCTGATTTTTCATTGTACTCATAAAGAATTAAAGCAACTATAAATCACCTGTAAAATTTGTATTTGGAATAAATTAGTAATTGGATATTCTAATGTTAATGACATACAGCAAATGCATATTGATCAATTCAAGGAGTTCAGTTAATTTACTTTTTGTAGCATAATTACTTAAATGCACATTGCTATACAGACCATGATAGGTGGAGATATGGAAATAGGAATATATTTTAATAAACTGTAAGCAAACAAGTCCAAAAAGTTAATGTAAATCACTAGAGTATTTAGTATACAATGCTTTTGACATGTTAAAATAGTATTTGAAAATATAGTGCTGCTAATTTGCTGACACTAAGATTATAACTTTCAAAAGACAATATTTTTTATCAGTTTTTTAGAACAGTTTTCATTTTTGCTTAATCCATGCGCCCATTCATTTGTTTAAATTTTTTACATCAGGCAAAACATGGGCTACTATGTGGTCCTACTTATAGTTTAAGTTTCTATTTTATGATTCTTTATCATCAGGCATTACATAGGCCACCTATGAAGTTTAATGCAGTTCTACACACTCCCACTAGGGACAACATTGAGGTATACACAGATTTTGTGGGGAGGCGAGGGGCGAAACCATACACATACACAAAAAAACCTATTTTAGTGACTTTTTGGGACGTTTGAGATTTTTGGATTAAAATACATTTTGGAGCGTGCTGAATGCGATTATAAGGTTCTCTAATTGGGGACCGTGGTTTTGGTCCCCACTTGCCAAGGTGTCCCCAAATGACTGGTGTGTAAACGTGTTCACGACCCCAAATATAACATAAGCAAACGCACACACACACACACACACACACACACACACACACAGAGGCTTACTTCTCCTCACAGGTGGGCGAACGTAGTCCTTGACCAAAACAATGTGAGTGGATGAACACCGGGAGCTCAACCATAGCTGCAAATGTGTGGGATGAGGAAAAAAAAAGATTTGCTCAAGTTAAAAAAATAATAAAATAAAAATAGCAACAAAGCAGCTATTTCAGAGTTAGAAAGGACAGAATAGTTAAAGTTTACTCACTGCTGACCGGCAAAACTGTGTACACTGAAAACTGCTGGGCTAAAAACAACTTAACCCATAACCCAGCACTGGGTCAAATGTGACCTGAGCAAACACTGGATACTTTGAACTCAGTTGTTTGGGGGTTCTACAGTATATGAATACTTAGAATCAGAATCAACGTTATTGACATTGCACTGAAGCACAATGAAATTACATTTCAGTACAGCCCATGCGAAAACATAAACAAACAAACATGGTGAGACGGAGGTGACTGAGACCGCCGGCCTCGAGAGGCACAGCCTTTTTTTTCAGATAAAGGAAAAGAAACATGAGGAGGAGTGGAGGTGTTAAAAGAATCAAATCTTGCACTGTGCGTGAAAGTTGCAAAAAAAATGACCTCAGCACACGAAACAGCAACATACTGATGACATCATAATACATTTATGCATGAGGAGGCTGATGAGGGCAGTGAGTTTTCCGTGGACTTTGGCAGTTGCATAGTCCTGATAAAGATGACACAGTGTCTATCAGCCGGTTCAGCTCTGACACACAGATGTCCTCGGGAGGAGAGCAATGGGGGTGGGGGGGGGGGGGGGCGTGGGGACAGAGTGGAGCTTCTCATTCACATAAACAACCAGGAGCAGTTTGAGATAGCTGGCCAATTCAAAGTCGAGTGGAGAAGCCAAATTCAGATAGCACAATTATTTTGGGTCAGGCAGCCTCTACTTACCGGTAAGAATAACAGTTACGCTGTTGTGCAAAATATCTGCACATAAAATAACGAGAGCATAATTCAAAGCACATTAATGTACTTTATTTACAGTAGAGCTATGATTTCTAGCCCAAGCCCAGGCACGGCCCGACCCGACCCAAAATTTGGGCCAGGTTGGGCAAAAATTACGTATGTGCTGAATGGTCAGGCCGGGCTTTTGATGTGGTTTTACAAATAATACAGCACAAAGAAAACTAAATAATAACGTCCAGTTAAGCTCAGATGGATCATCTGATCATCGACCGCGTGCATCTTCACACCCTGCTGTCATCTGTGGTGAAGGAAGTAGCTGCATATGAAGCTACAAAAGCCGAAGTGAACAGAGCATTCAATTAAAATAGCCTTGTTCCATTTTTCCAAATAATTTTGCTCTAAAAATATTTTTGTTCATCTGTATAATGGCCTGTTTTTAGAGTTTATTATTTTAGGCTATTCATTTTGTATGTTAATATCCATTTGGTGAAACAAGAAATCTTATATCTTCGTTTCATTGAAAGACGTTTTTAAAATATTGTCAAACTAATTTGCTGACAAAAGCAGTCAAAGCCTAATTAAGAATTATTATTATTATTATTATTGTTTTCTTTTCTTCGGGTTCAGGCCTATAATTACAGTTAATTTATCGGGTCCAATCGGGTGAGGAAAAAATGATTATGTGCTGGGGCCAGATCGGATTTTTTTGGCCCAAATGCAACTCTAATTTATAAGGGTTTCCAAGGTAAATAAATATGATTTGAAGAACTCTTTAAACAAACCTAATAAAACAATAATGATCAAAATCTGAAAGGAAAAGAGTGAACAGCTTAAAAACATTATCATAAATACCCCCCCCCCCAAAAAAAATAAAAAAAAATTAAGAAACAAACTTATTCTCTTACTCAAAACTAATACATTTTTGTGACAGCTTTAAAATCAATCTTTGTAAATAATTAAAAAATTTAAAAACGTCCACCAGATGTATTATATTAATGCTTTCATTTTTTTGAGACAATTTCCTGTTAGTTCCTTAAAAAAAAACAAAAAAAAAAATTATTTTGTTGAGACCACTTAGCTGGATGTCATCTTCTTTTTTTACATGTTTGCTGTATTGACGCTATTTTCTGACGTACCTGTATACAGGAGTTTAGAGTTGTGGACATCTAAAAATGGAAAGACCAAATCAGGAGTTGGGTAGAGGGAGAGGCACGACCAACTGTGTTTGAACGTGCTTGGATCCGCCCACCCCACACGTTTGGACTGGTTCTGTGTGACGGATGTCACAGACAGAAAGGTCATTTTCAACTGTTGCTTTGTTTACGTACATTAGTTTACCATGAAACAGCATCTGATCAACAGCTCGTGGACTCTGAGTAATCTCAGCAAGCTGAAAAAAGTCTTGTGATAGACCGAAACATAGTGACCAGCTTTTGTTTACGGGTACTGATTTTTGTAAATAATTATTTTTCTGAAATTTGTTTCTTAAAATGCAAGTTGGCAATAATTTTGTTTGACTTTTAAACAGTTTAAGCCACAACAGTTTCATACCAGTCCTTGGTAGCTTTTAAATGATTTTCGAGTTTTAAACTCCTTTAAAAAAAAACACCCAAAAATAGGCAGAGCAGAAAAAAGCCCTTGCGCTCGGAGCTGGACATAGACGGATGGACGAGGGTCTCCTACAGGTGTGGATGCAGAGGAAACCACACCCACAGGAGTCCTGACTGCGAATCGCAGAGCTGGCAGCCACACTTTAGATTTCGACCAGAACCACAGCGGACCTATGCATCCGTGACCGGGAACGGACCGCAGCACAACAAGATGGAACAAAACTGGGGCTGACAAAACAGCTGCAGCAGAGTGAGGTTTGTATTGGATGAAGGCCACAGGGGGCCACGGGCAGTCTCTACTACAACGACCACAGTAACCAAAACTACAACGTAGCAATTATCGAAGCAAGCAGTACTAGAACCACACCAAAAAGTTATAGTATGTACAACCAAACAGACAACGTCCACATCCACTAAAGTCAGAACATTACACAGACTAATTAAAGCAGTGTATCACTTAAAAGTCATGACTGTGGGTGTTCCCCTGGGCTACAAAGGCTCCAACATCATTTGGCAACTGTAATCAAGCCAGCAAACTCCAACGAAAAACAATGAACTTCATAGACAGTAATGCAAGAAACTGGGCCCACACCACAGTAATGATCCTAAAAGAACATATTGAGACAGTCATTAATGAAGAAAAAACAGTCTGTCCCTATACTTGCATTAAAACATCTTGGTTCCTCTTGAGGTGGTAACTTAATGGGCCAAAATGAACTTGGGCAGGCGTTTGATGCTGAAGACGTTGGACCAAGTGCAGGAGATCTTGATGGCCAGACCCCCTAAAGCTCAACGACCACCCCCACATCCCCACAACAAAGGAGCTTGCAAGGAGGACAAACTCCTCCCTCATCCCTTCCCACTTTTTCAACATACTCCTCAGAATCATCACCACCTCTGGGAGAACATCTCCACCACAGCAGTCTAAACCCCCCAGCCTCACAGGTGTGTACAGCCAAACACACACCTCACCTGACAACACCCAGCCTCAGCCCAAAGCCATAGCACAAACCCATTCTGAGGCGGACACGATGACCGACCCACAGGGAGGAGACTGGTCACCTCTAAAGTATGAAACCACAAAGGAGGAGGTCATCACCCTGCCACCCTTTCAGGAGCTGCCCCACACATCAACAAAATATCAACAACTACAGGAAGAGCCATGGGTGACACGCACCCACACCCTGCTACCATTCTACACCCCCCAGCACATCACTTGCGAAAGGGATTACGAACTGGAAGAGGGGATAATCACCGAGTTCACCCCAGAAGAGCTGAAACTGACGAGGCGAGATCAAGAGGGAAACAGACTCTCCCTAACAACACAACTGGAGATGACAGAGAACCACTCCTACCCCAGTCCAACACAGACTGCGATCCAACAGCCAGACCAGGCTCACAGTGACTCCAGCTTTAGTGGCACCATCTGCTGCCACTGTGGCTGCTGGACCTGGTCAATCAACAGCATCAACACAGTGTACGAATGTAAAATAGATGTCCCCATGGTTTCAACGGGAGAGGGACAGTAATGTTGTGATCCTGTCCAAGTCCTTTAAACTGACAAACTCACAGTTCTCCCTCCTTCATAGAGGTCTAAATTTTGTCTACATCAAAGGGAGTAATAAAAACTAGAGATGCACTGATCCACATTTTTTTACTTCCGATCCGAACCCGATACCTAAATCTAAATATCACCCGATACTGATCCAGTTCTGATATCATGATCATCACTGATTTTATATGAGGCTGTAATAATCTCCTCTCAAGTACAATTTGTACAAATATATGCATGCATGTCCAAAAAGGAAACGAAATTTTATTACTGTTGGATACGTTTTAAAGTTAAAATTAAATTCTGCTAACACAAAACATGAGCATGCATCAGGACAAAACATGTTTCTTTTTATTCCTAGCTTTAAAGTGGATATTAAAGTGATTAATTTAAGTGATTGTTTAAAATTATTTTATATTTTTTTTAAATAAGGGTATAAGATATAATAATTTTTTTCTTCTTTCTGCACTCTTTTCATTCAATGTTTTCTTTTTGATGAATTTGTTTTGTTTCTTTTAAATGAATGAATAAATGAATTAAATTAAAAAAAAGTTAAATGGCTTTAAACATCTGCTAAGTTCATGGCATAAACCAACAGACATGTTCCTGTTTTTAGTATTTTACATCACTTTAAAATGTAGCTGTTTTTGTTTCTTTATATATCAGAGTCAGAGTCAGAGTTTCTTTATCGTCATTCGCACCTCATGTGGTACATGTGGTGGAGCGAAATTATGTACACGGGGTCCCAGTTACATCCAACAATAAAATGTCTAAGAAAAACAGTAATAACATCTAAGATATGAACTAAGAAAAACATCAACTAAATATACACTAAGCACTCATAACATAAAACATTGAACATCAGCACAAACATGAACATGAGTCTGTGAGCAGATGTGCACGCATGAACACATCAACATTGAAACAGATCAGCAGCAACATGAAATATCTGGGTTCATATATATATATATATATATATATATATATATATATATATATATACATATATAATTTTCTTGTCATTTTCAAATCATAAGTTTTTTTTTATGATTGTCTACTGTTGTACTGATAAATATCTCCTGGAGGGTAAACTATATCTTGGCTCCAAGTATCAAACTGAAATCATTTGTTTTCTACAACTGATAGTGGTTGGTCATTAATTACGATTAAGTTTAGCAACTTCTCTGTAAACATTCAAGCTCTGGGGCTTCAGCGATGTCTTCTTCTTGTTCATTCCGAAGCAAGCAGTCTGATTTCGGTCAGCCGTGCTCAGTCTGCCCCTGCTCAGAGACGGGCAGAGTTAGCGGAGCGGATTGGGCACGGCTGGCCGGGGTCGAGTCGCCTGTTGCGGGTTGAGCAAGAGTAGCGCCCTGCTGAAGCGTCGGAGCTCGAATGTCCAACATAAAACTAACTTTACCGCGGTTTAATGTGGTGCTATGGCTCTGCAAACATTGCACGTTGTTGTCATTTGTGGTGTTTCTAGTGTAAAATACTTCCACACAGCGGACATGTTGAGATGAAAAGTTGGTTAGCTGTTAGCCACAGTGCTGCTCACTCAGTCCTCACGTTGTAGCTGACTGCAAACTATGAAATGGATTTCCTGAATGTGAGGCCGGTCTTATTACTCTGGGTTCATGAGACACGCCACCGTTCAGGAAATCCATTCCATAGTTTGAAGCCAACATGCATCATGGATCGGAAATCTCTGCAGGTTGGATCGGAAAATGGATTGGTCACATTGTCACTGATACCCGATCCAGAAGTTTTTCCTGTATCTGTACCAATATTGAGATTGGATCAGTGCATCTCTAATACAAACATTACAATCCAAAGCAGATTTGACTTGCAGCAATAATATAGGAGACCCAAACTAGTGGTTCATCATAAAAATGACAGCAAGACTGGGGCTCCCCGATGCACTCTGAAATCAGACTGGTCCCCTGCACTGAGCAATCACCTACTTGATCTGTTGCCCCAGGTCTCAAATTTAATCAATAATGACTCAAAATACATGGAACAATATTTTGGCTGGCCTTGAAGGCCATCTTATCTGAATTCGCCTGGAGAACATGTGATCTGACGCTCACCACCCACTCCCTGAGGAATTCCCAACTGATAACCAGATGAAACCAGCTGAATAAACTTTGTGTCATCATTTCAGGACTCTTGGATTCTCATAGACATTATTCTTGGCCATTCCTCGACATCCCTCGAGAATGTTTATGGATCTCACCGGAGGACATTGATTGATTATTTCATCCTTATTAGAACTCTTACAGTGACCCCGAGAGCATCTATGAACATTGCTGACCACTCTCGTCTCCCCATCTGCAGATTGTATACATAAATATGTGCTTGTTTGTGCGAGGTGTTTTTTTAATATTAGATGGGTTTTTTTCCTCAGGCAGGATAAAAAAAGTCTGATAGGAATTTTTTTCGCCTCCAACTCCTACATGTGTCCAGTTTACCACTGTTTTTGTCTGTCCAAACAGGTCTCACTTGTAAATGAGTCTTTGTGGCTCAATGTGATTTATCTGTTTAAATAAAGGTTGAATGAATGAAAACAAAACATCTGTAGAACTAAGCTCAAGTTGAATTGAGAGGAAATTCTATCCCTCATAAAAATGACACAAAACAAAAACACAATCAAAGCAGCAGACAAGGGAAGTTCAGTCATTATAATGGTTACAATAAGAACAATTAGAATTGTGTTGCCAAGGCGACATAATTCATGTACAGTCCATCACTGCACTTGCTCCCCTGCACAAACCCTATCCCCACACCCAGGCCTCCATCTATGCCCTAACCCCATGAACCTAAACCTCACCCAGACTGCTACACCTAACCCAGAGCCCTGACCCTAAACTTAACCCGGGAACATCCGTCCATCCATCCGTCCATCATCTTCTGCTTCTTCCGAAATCAGGTCATGGGGGCAGCAGCTTGAGCAGGGAGGCCCAGACATCTCTTTCCACAGCCACCTCTTCCAGCTTTTCTGGGAGGACTCCAAGGCGTTCCCAGTCCAACCGAGAAACATAGTCTCTCCAGCGTCCTGGGTCTTCCCCGGGGTCGTCTCCCAGTCGGACATGCCCAAAGCACCTCCCTGGGGAGGCACCATGGGAGCATCCTTACCTTTGTCTTTAAACCAAACTGTTAGAAGTTTAATCTTACTTGAGGTCCAGTCTGGTCTACTCTGACTCATAACCTGGCTCCATAACCCCACCCTTTGACTCTAAACTTAACCCCGGATGCTAAGCCTTAACTCAGACCCTGACAGGAACCCTGAGCCCATCGCCTACATAAAACTCTCCCTACTCGAAGCCCCCAGTGGGGTTCTGGGTTACGCTTAGGGTATGGGTTTGGTTTAGGGTCAGGGTGTTCGATTTGGTCAACGAGGTCCTGTGTTAAATTTGGGGTCAGAAGGTTATAGGTCATTGGTCACCATCTCCAAAAAAAAAACAGGAAATTAAATCACATCAGTGATTCTTTATCTTTGATTTAGGCCTATGTATGTGTTAGTATCCATGTTCTGGATCCAGACCCTCTCTGCTCTCCTCTGAGCCACAGATCATGTAGGATTGGCCTGCAGTACTGTGGCACTAACTGTATTCCACCCGTGCAGTAATGTGGCACTAACTGTATTCCACCTGTGTAAAATGAAATGCTGGACCAAAGGAGTGTGTGTCTTTTTTTCCTCTGAATGCTGTATCTGTGTGAATCTGGTCAATATGGTATTTCTTGCCCGTCTCACCAATGTACTGTGAGCCGCATAACTCGCATGTGATCAGATACTCACAGTTTGTGGATTTGGGGTTGCCTGTATTTTATGTACCAAAGACCTTTTAGCTAAATTTGTTATGTACCCATTGTATTTGGTGAAAATATTCCTGGACACCTCTGATCTTCAGGGCAGTTCTTTTTTCTTCTGGAGGCCACAATAATATTGTAATTTTTTAACTTTTGTCTTTCTTCCTGAAATTTCTCAATGTTGTATTTTACATTTTTGACTAATTGTACTGCAGAGGTAGAATAGTTTGTCACAAAGGGTAATAGAGGGGTCACAACAGTAGGTCTGGTTTGCTGTAATATTTTCAGACACTTTCTCAGGAAAGACCTTGAGTGCCCTCTTGTGGACAAAGATGAAAACAGCACTTTGGTAGCAGTTTCAAAGTCAGATTGTTGTGTACAAATTCTGTGGAATCTCAACAGTTGTGATTTAATTATTCCAGCATATGTATTTTGGATGGTGGCTGGCTTTATGTAATAATGTGTGTGTGTGTGTTGGTTTTCTTTAAAAAAGACTTTAACATCCAGTCTGCGGCATGTTTTTAATTGGATTATTAACCTGGATTATTGAGCATGCATCAGGACAAAAAATCAATTGTGTGATTTTTAATGTCTTCAGTTTTATGGAGGGATTATGCGTGTTCAGTTTATCCAAGAAGTTCTCAAAGTATCTCTCTCTGAGTGGGCCCAGACTCCCCAGATGTAATCTAAATAACTGTAATAATGCAGATGTTTCTTTTGACACTGTTACAATGCTGAGGCTTCCCATTCTGCCATAAATATACTGTGAATTCATGCTCATCTGCTCACACGGACTCATGTTCGTGCTGCTGTTGGACATAGTGTTTTTATGCTACTAGTGCTTAGTGTATATTTAGTTGATGTCTCTCTTAGTTCATAGCTTAGATTTTATTACTGTTTTTCTTTTAACTTTTATTGTTGGATGTGACTGGGATCCTGTGTACATATTTTCGTTCCACCACATGTACCACATGGGATGTGAATGACAAATAAAGCACCTTAAATCCTTGTATTTGCATAGGCAGAGACAAACTTTTTGCCCATGGCTGTGTATTTGGTTTGTAAAAACAACTCGTCATTAAACTCAAAATCATTTTTGGTGAGATTTATCTCCAGCAGCTGAAACAGCTCCTCATCAGATTTCTTTGTATCAGGATGTTTCTGGAACATTTGTTTTATTGCTTCCAATCCCTCTCTTGTATCAGTATTAGTAAATAAGCTGCCTACATCCATAGTGAAAAGGAGAGGAGCTTCTGGTAAGTCAAGTTGTTTGTTCTTTAATTGATCAAGTCATATGTGTTTGGTTTTTTTTTCTGCATTCGCTCTCGTGCAAGGCGGATTCCTCCTCTCCCTCTCCTGTTCTCCTCCTGTTTTTCTGCTCTCTGTCTGTGTATCAGAGCTCTTGTTACACATCTTCCAAAACTAAAACTGCGTTATGGATCTGGTCAACTGGACTTTCAACGCAATCAACAAAATATTTTCAACAAAGTGATAGGCTCCTTGAGAGCCTTCATGCCCCGCTGAGACGCATGCGGCAGGATACGTCAGGGATGGGAGCTGATGTGTCTTTCCATTCTGTCTCAGGAGGATGCCGAAGACCTATTGGATTTATGATAGCAGGGTTTCTGCTGTCTGGCATCGGTGGATTCCTGTGTTATCAGCTATTAAGGAAGACGGCGGCAGCATTTTCGGCAGTGGCAAAACTGCCAAGTCTGTGTGAAGGTGTGGTTTGTGCTTCGAGTACTCAAGATCAGCTGATTTACGAGATAAACCATAAGATGGAAGCTATTTGTGAGAATCCCAGGCCTCCTGCGGCTTCTGGGACTTGTCAGCATGTTGGAGACGACCTTGGAGGAGCCTCGTAGGCATGCACCAGTGGAATGCCCACCAATCTGGCCATTTTGGATCTTGAAAGAACAGCAGGACTCAAGGCTGACAAGAAAAAAAAAAGGTCTGCATGAAAAAAAAGCAACAATTGTGGCTTATCTGAATCTGACTCCCCCAGTTGCCTCGAAAACAGGCTAACTTATCAAAGTTCTCCTGGGCTATGTGTAAACTAAGGAAAAGTTTTGTTTTGAAAAAGTAAGAAGTTAAATGAGTACAATTCTGTTTTGAAAGATTGTTTAATAAATATTAGTTGTAACGGAACAGGTAATTCAGAGTAAGAGGTCAAATGTTATGAAAATGTCTCCAAAAGGTTAAAGATGAAGTTCAGTTAAAATAGATTGTTCTGATAAGCAGTTGTATATGTTAAAGGTGCTGTACTGTTGTGAGAATTGTGTTTATGTTAATATACATTCTACATACTGTAGGTGAAGGAAACGCAGTGTCCGTGTCATTCCTCACTTTTCTTCCCCTTTTTAAGGGTTCTGTATTTGGAGGCACCACTGGGATCAGTGATTGTGAGACTGGGATCCTACTTCAATGGAGCACACCCCACATCAACCATCCCGTCATCATAACCCAGGTGGTAGAGAGTGCAGCTACAAACAAGGTGACGCCTACCCCAAAGGATTGTGTATTCTGAGGTGCAGAAAAGCCACTAGGAAACATCAGTTCTGCGGTAACTGGCAAAACACTATTCTTCAACACACTTTGCCACCCCCCCCCCCCCCCAAAAATGGATTCAGAAGTCAACAATCTACAGTTTGAGATTAAAGGAGCCCTTTTTCAACTTACCAGTGACCAGCTGAGGCAAATATGTGATTTCCTTGCAATTTCAGAAACAAACTATGAAAATATCTCAGGCAAAACTCGTAATGCTCTTGTTACACTAATCAGCGAGCATATTGACGTGATGAACTAAGGCAACTTGAAGATGAAGGAATGTCAGCATTGCTGAATTTAATGGACATGATAAAAGCAGTGCAGGGAGTTATCAAGACCAGTACATCACGAAAAGAAAAATGAGGAACGACATGGACACTGCGTTTCCATCACCTACTGTATGTAGAATGGAGAAACTGGCCGTGTGCGCCCCCTCCTGGACATCCTGGGCATTACCCATGATCCTAAGCAGCTGATCACAGAGCAATATATGCAGTATATAGTTCTACCCATTACACATTTAATTTTTATGATTTGGACAGATTCACAACATTACTGTCCCCCACCTATTGAAACAGGCTTATGGGGACATGTTTTTTATATTCTTACGCTGTGTTGATGCTGTTGATGAACCAGGTCCAGCAGTTGCAGTGCAGCAGTCTCCCCCTTGCTATTGCCTCCTTGGTTTCATCTCTTCTGGGAAGACCTCGGCGGTTGTCCCCTCTTTATCAGTCCCTTTTGAGGGTAATGCATCAGGGTGTTGTGTAGCATGGTAGGAGGGTGTAGTTGTGGGTCACTTGTGGGTCCCATTGCTCTTTCTGCTGTTGATCTTTTGTTGAAGTGTGAGGACGGACCACTGCTCACTGGTCACGTGTGTGGGAACTATGTACAAAATATACCCCCACACACACTCCCCACAACAGAGAAGCCTGAAATGAGGACAAGCTCCTCCCTTATCTACCTGGATGACTGAGTTTACAAATCTTTGTCTTTTAATTTGTTTATTACAATAAATCATGTACCGACACCAGTCTTAGAGAATGCTTTTTCACTCAGCCTGGAGGAGTGGTTTGTATGACAAAAATGTAATCCAGTTTTATAGCTCTTGCTCATGTGATTTAAAACAAGGAAATGGGTCAGGAAAAAAAGACACTGTTTGGAGCTGATTGTTCATGTCCTCCTGTTCTATTTAGATTGAAATGAAGACCTACTTAGCCAAGACCTATTATGAGATGTATTGCTGGATGTTGCTAAACAGGAGATGCATCATCCATCATTATTTCATAAGAACAGTATTTTTCCAATGTGAAGACAGATACATACATTATCTTTTACCCGCTTCTTCCTTTTTGGGTCACGGGGGTCACTGGTGCCCATGTCCAGCTATCACTGTGCCAGAGGCAGTGGACACCCATGACAGGTCTCCAGTCTATCACAGGGACAAATGGAAACAAACAAGACAACCATTCACTCTCTCACTCACACCTAGGGACAATTTTAGAGTTACCAATCAGCCTAACATGCATGTTTTTGGTCTGTGGGAGGAAACCGGAGCACCCGGAGAAAACCCATGCATGCACAGAGAGAACATGCAAACTCCACCCAGAAAGACCCCTGGACCGGGATTTGAACCAAGGACCTGCTCACTGAGAGGCAGCAACTCTACCAGTTGCATATATATATATATATATATATAT
>NC_056501.1:34252687-34254527 GCF_014905685.2 Nematolebias whitei | reverse complement strand
TAACTTTTTAAATGTTGATGAATAACATCATACAATCATCTGTGCCACAGCAGCTACTGTGATGCTGCTTGCTGTAACCAAGGCGGGAATTGGAGCAATGGGAAGAAAAAGACAGGAAGCGAGGGATAAGTTCTAAAAATACATCCTTGCTCTATTTCCTGTCTTGCAATCATTAACTCTCTGAGAGTGTGTGGCTTGACCTGCTCCAATTGAGATTTTTTTTTATGTTTTTTTTTGCTGCTCTCTTCCTCCAAGTCATCATATACCTTTTTACACCGTTCCTTTACTCTGCTGCTGCACACTCATTTCTGCTCTCCTACTGTACTCTTTTCTTTTTGCTTCTTTTAACACACACGTGCACACATACACACACACACACACACACTTACTCCTTTTGTTTCCTCACAGAACTTTGACTTCACCAAACAGAATCCATCCATCCACCTAAACACACACACAAGGGCTTCCTAGTTGTTGAACTGTTTAACAATGCTGATTCCAAGGCTGAGGATTAAGATTGCGTTGCACTTGTGGATACCTGTTCTCATGCTCAGGATTGTGGTGGCACTTACTCTGGTAATGTATGAAAATGATAGCTGCTGTTTAGCAGCCCTAAACACTGCCAAAGTTTTTCTGTTTTTAGAGTTTATTGAACTCTTTACTGGATAAAGAGCTTAACTTCTCACAGCTTGTTTTAAATCTGCTAACACTGACAACTAGTTTCATGTGTTGTTTTTATATTTCTTGTTCTGTTTTACGTCTTGAATTGCAACAGTCTCTGTTCTGTTCTGTCCTTTGAGATGTTTAGTTCATGTTTTAAGTGCAGAGCATTGATTTTTTAGGATAAACGGAGAGAGGGTGGCTTTGTCCTTTTTTCAGACCAAAGTTAATCACTAACAAATGTTTTGAAATGTTTCCTTTTATTTTATTGTTTTATCTTCTGGCTTTCTTTAATGTGGGGTAACTTGAGGACCAGCAAGGTTACAGGATTGACTCCCTGCTTTTCTGTCTAGAGTTTACATGTTCTCCCTGTGCAAATGTGTGTTTTTTTCAGGTACTCCTGTTTCCTCCCACAGACCAGAAACATGCATGTTAGTTCCATTCACCACTTGCTCTTGCCGAGATCGGACGCTTTCCCATCCCTCCCTCTTCGCTTTGCTTTGCTGCTTTGTCTGTCTGTGAAACTGCTTCTGAGCCTCTTTTGCACATCTTCCGAACCATAATTATGGACTTGTTTTGATCAGTTGGGCCCTCAACTCAATTGACAACATTTCTTCGAAGAGAAGACAGGCTTTAGGCGAGCCGATTTGCCCTGTTGGCGTGCACACAGCTGGATATCTCATCGACTGGAAGACTTGATGACGTGTCTATCTCTGCTGCCATCTGTGGATTTTAAGGATGCATATTTAATTGGATTTACGATAACTGGTTCCTGCTCTTTGGATTTGGCTGGTTGCTGATTTTATCTACAATCAAGGAAGTCGTTGGCGCAAATTTGGATCCGATCACGCTGCTTGCCTTTATGATGGCTTGGTTCGTGCCTCGAGTACCCAGACTCAAGTGCTTTGGGCAGAATGGATCAGATCTCTGGGATTTTACTCAGTCACGTTCCATTGGTGTGGCCATGTAATCTGGACATTTCGGAACTGAGTGGACCCACACAGACTCATGGTAGATGACATTAAGTTCCGCCTGTCCCCAAAACGACTGTGTGTTTATCTGAATTTGGCTCCCTTGGCTGGCCTTGAAGGCCATCTTATCTGAATTTGCCTGGAGAACATGTGATCTGACGCTGATACACAATATTATTCATAATTTCAGATAATAACAACAAATGCAC
>NC_056501.1:34240026-34252287 GCF_014905685.2 Nematolebias whitei | reverse complement strand
CAGAAGCATCCGTAATGTGGGGAGGACACAATGATGTGTATGTGTGCACGCGCATGTGCGCGCATAAAAAATTCTAAACTAGTGAACAAAAAAAGCAACATTTCACCTATATTTACTTTATTTTCACACATTTAAAGCATGTTTCTCACCAAGTTTGTGTAAATTCATCTGTGGGTTTTAGACATTTTAACTTCAATACACTTTAACACACAGCCTCAGGTCTGCACTGTTTGTGTTTATAGAGAAATAAAAGACATCACCACTAGACTTTTTTTACTTGTGTTCAACACTACTCATCTAAATTATGTTTCTCACGAAGCTTGAGGACAATAAGGTGTGGGGTTTTAAAGACATTTCAACTTTAATGCACCTGAGCACACAGCGTCTCTTACACCTGCAGCGTTTTACAGTCACAGTTACTGCTAACATGCTACAGACGTAGCGCTCCTCTCAAATATCCTCCTAACATGAATATATGTTTACGATCAACCCCCGTCAACAACTGCCCGCACTAAGCTAGCTAAACTGGCGAGCAATCAACACAGAGGTGTCTCCATCTCCTCCACTTCTGCACCTTTTCTGCTAAGGCAGGAGGAGACGCACAGAAACACCACTGTTGCTGTGTCTAGAGTTGGAGGTAACAAGGAAAACTTGGAGTGGAATTTTAGTAGCTTGAGTATTCTCCTATTAATCAAGTGGAATGGATTCGTTCACGAAGAAAGAAACTGCGCCGACTGAACTAATGTTTCATAGTAAAAGTGGGGGGGTCCAAATGAACGTTTTTTTTTATGTGGGGGGGGGGACGGGACTTGTCCCCTTCACATATAATGGTTGCGATGCCTATGCGTATATATATTGGTACACATACACATTTTTACAAGTTCACATTTTCTATTTTGCATCTTTAACAAACAATTAAAATGAAGCCCAAGCCTCCTCACACTACTCTTGCTTCTGTTTCTTTATGTATGTTATTCTCTCCAGAGGAAAAGTTGCCATAATTTGTCTGATCCAAAATGTAATGGGCCATTTGTATTTTTCCAAAAAAGTGCAATAGAATTTTTTGGCATGTAAAAGGCACATATCTATCAAAATACAGTCCTTTTGGCTATATATGTTACCCATGGGTATAAACCTAAGAAAAATAGAACCAGATCGATCAAAAAATTTTTAGAAATAATTTTTGGTCCTAACGTCTTCCCAGAAAGCCCTAATTTTGTAGCATTGCCATAGGCAATGTAATAGTATTTGTTTCTCCTCCATACATTTTGTGCACAGATCTAAAAAATTAGAATCAAATTTATTCAGTTTAACTGGCCAGTGTTGTCCAGACCCGACCTTGAGAAACTAGTCCACGCCTTTGTCACGACCCGATTGGACTATTGCAACGCACTGTATGCTGGGATCAGCCAGGCCTCCATCTCACGTCTTCAGCTCGTCCAGAATGCTGCTGCTCGGCTTTTAACCGGAACTCGTAGGTCTGAACATATCACTCCAGTTCTGTCCTCCCTTCATTGGCTCCCTGTTCGTACGAGGATAGTTTTTAAAATTCTTCTGTTGACCTTCAAATGCTTAAATGGCCTCACACCCCTTTACCTCTCTGAGCTTCTGGAACCTTACATTCCCTCTCGGGCCCTGAGATCATCCGATCAGCTGCTTTTGGCTGTTCCAAAAACAAGACTGAAGCTCAGAGGAGATCAGGCTTTTTCAGTCATGGGCCCCAAACTCTGGAACAACCTGCCCCCCAACATCAGGCAGGCCACCTCCATTCCTCACTTCAAATCCCTGCTAAAAACACATCTGTTCTCACAGGCATTTCACACAGTGTAAATTGATCTAGTGTTTTTTAATCTGTGACCCTATGTTTTAAATGCTTTTCATTAATTCTTCAGTTATTATTATTAGTGTATTGTGTATATATATATGTTTATATATTTTTCTCTTTAATTTACTCATTGATTGTTGTTGGTGTTAAGCACTTTGATAACAGGTTCTGTTTTAAATGTGCTCTATAAATAAAGTTGACTTGACTAACTGGTGTAATGAATGTCATCATAGTCCATTTATATTGCAGCAATCTAAATCTTGCACTGATGGACTGAGTGTAGATTTTAGTGCAAATGGTAGCCCACTTCTCAGGAAGAAACTCCACTGCCAGTTCTTCACTCTGTAACGTCTGTATTATATAGCAATTTTCTGAAGAATTTGTTATTAATAGATTGTAAAGTTGTGATATTGCTCCTTTACTTAAATTGATTTTTACCATAAGTTTTTCCAGTTGTGATTCTGATGGTTTAGTTATGCATCCATTTTGACTAGTCCTGATGTAATTTATGAGTTGTAGAAATCTAAAAAAAAAAAATTGTTATCCACATTGTATGTGCGTTAAGGTTCTTCAAATGACCTCATATTCATGGATTTGGTTGGGTACAAGTCTTGGATCATTTTTAAGCCTTCAGACGCCCGATTCTTAAACACTGCATCTGCTTTCCCTGGACTAAAGTAGTGATTTCCCTATTATTATTAGTATTAGTATTATTATTATTATTATTATTAGTATTATGATGATGGTTTATTTGACAGAGACAGTGCACACAAACATAGAATAGAACAAGTCTGTGACGTGTTGCACAAAGAGTATATAGCTATAGCTAATTCTCAACTCCAGTCTCTGGTTGGGCATGTCTACGTATTAAAATACATACAATTTATCAATCACATTACAGTAAGAATACCTATGTATTCCTGCCTACATATTCATATAATCAACCTTACAACCTCCAAATTCATATAATATAAACTATACATTAAAATATGAACAATTTAAAAATCTAGATACAATAAAAATACAAAACATTTTCCTCTCTACATATTCACAAACAACCTTGCAACCTCCAAATTTATGTAGAATGAACATATGCTGATATATATTCATAAGTTAAACGGATTCTTTCATTTTTCTGGACTGTATAATGACGTGCATCTGAATTTAATAAAATGTGACGTGAGACGTTAATTATCTTTGACTCACCAACGACAGTGGGTCATTTATTAACAGAATCAAGTTTAACACATCACACATTTACATTAATTGGCAAAAATTGAAAATAACGACAGCTTAGTAATCAGTTTTACAAGGAAGACCATACGGCGATGGTTGAAAAACTTGCTTCCAGCTTCACACAGACATTAACCACACGGCGGTGGTTGAAAAACTTTGCTTCAGACATTTCTAAAAATATCTGGAATGATTTGCTAGCAGGATAGAAGAATTTAAAGATGGGAAATGAAGTTTATCTTGAGAGAGATGTGTGAGGGAATTTGTCTGTTTTAACCAGGACAGCACGCTCCTTTGGACCAGCTTAACCCAACGGTACACTTTTGGTTGAAGATCGACTTTTTACCTTTCTGAAGATATGTCAGTTCCGGCGTAAAGTTCCACTTCAAGCCACTTTTCAGCGTCTCCGTAAGGACAGTAGGGAACCGTTCGGAGTCGTGAGATCATCCAGAACAGACTTCATAATTCCTCTGAACTTCTCTCGTCCAGCTTAGTGGCAGATGTCCTGAGCATGCTGCATTCCAGCATTCTGCATTCCAGCATTCTGGACTCTGGAACTGCTGAGTTTCAGAACTGCAGAACTGCTCGAGCTCCTGCAGAACTTCTTCATCTACTTCTTCATCTACTGTAACTAGGAAGTGTTTCACCTTTTTAAAAAAGCTCACTTCCGGTTCATTTGAGAACTTTCTGATTGGTCGATTGACCAAAACAGAGGTGTGTTTTGTGATGTAAGGTGTTACGAAAAGTCAAGGAAAAAGATTAAGATTGTTTAAGAACAGACAGAAGATTGTTATGAAGAACTCAGACTTCGTGGAGTCACTTCTCTAGTATCTTGCTGTAAAAGTTAAACATGACATTTCTTTTTCAGTAACTTGCAGTTGACCGAAACTTGAACTTTGACCAACTTACACCACTTGCTCATTTCAAACAGACGATCAAGAAATTGAATCATTACTCTGTAACATATTCCAACTTGATTTCACTTTGAATGAGGATTAAAGATCGTTATTACTGTTTCACAGTTGATTTAAAAATGAGTAGTTCACTTCAACATTTAAACATTGTTTGAACTAACACAATTTGATTATCAAACATTTGTAAAATAGTAATGATAATCGAAAGTAGTGTTCTTTCACTTGATTAATTTAAGAAAGAAAGTCTCAGGATGGATCAACCTGTATTTCTGGATTCAAATCAATGAAATGACAGTTTCTGTCCCTAAGGTCAGGACTTGACCTCAGGCCTAGTTCACTACATTTATATAAAAAATTTTGCACATCCTCAACTTGTCCCAAAGTGGAATTTGATTGTTCTTAGTTGCACAGCCCAATAGTATAACTTTATATTTGGACACTTTATACATCCTTTGTTGTAAGGTGAATATAGAAATGACCGTTTTAATTCTGGGTTTTTAATTTTCCCAAATAAATCTACCAAATAGTTTGTTTATTTTGTGGAAGAAATTTTCAGGTGGATGGAGAGGGATATTTTGAAATAATTATAGTATTTTAGACAGAATACTAATTTTAATAGCATTAATTATTCCGTCTGCTGTGGTGGTTGAACCCATACACAGGCAGGACTCAGAACTCAGAGAATTAATTAAAAACTGTTCATTAAACAAAACAAAAGTTGACATGGCAGCAAACAGATGATCCTGGAAACAAGTTGAGGAAACACGAGGGGTAGATGAGACATCACCTAAGACAAAGCCCAGATAATGAGGAAGACCAAGGCGCAGACCTAAATACAGAGATTAACAGGACAAGTGCATGCACCTGTGACAGCAGGACTAAAAACAAACCACAACATGGCACCATCCTGACATTAATTCTACTAATTAGAGATAAAGGCAGAGGCATTTAAACAGTAACTCATACAGTGTTGGAAATACTACCAAGATTATACAGATTTGATCTTAACACATATTTTCTGTCACATGAGCTCAGCATAAAAATGGTCTGTGCTCTTACATTTGAAATTTAGGTTATGCAGCTTTAGAAATGATCTTAATAGTTTTGTTTTTTTCATTCCTTCTTACTGACAAGACAATGTGTAACCAGTTTCTTCTGGTTTACCCATCATTGAGATTTACTGTCGCTACACAGGAATTGACCAAAATGCAGTTTCAAGGAGAAGTCTGGCCTTTTTGAAATCCTGTGCCACAAGCTGCTTGAAGGCAGTTGGAAGCTGCGCTCTTCAGAAGTCACTGACATGTAACAGTGAAATGTCAAAACCTGTAATGAATCCAGCGTTAGAAGTAACTTCATGTTTCCAGGCTTAACTAGAATGGTTTATTCCCAACAATTCCAGAGAAGATCCCAGCAGCAAGCTCAGTTCTCTCTGATTGAAATCCATTTTTATTAATTTCTTAAATTACCACCTGCTTGTAGAAGCAAATTTATGGGTTTGAAAAAACTGAGATTCTTGGATAGTCAGCCTCATTTCTCATCCTCATGTCTCATCCAGCTCTGAGCACAGACAGTTTGACTTTGGTTTTATCTGGAGCTGCTTTCAAACCATTCTCATCTGACCTCTGCACAAAACCACTGAACAGTGGTTTAATGGCCCTTTATGTGTTTAACCCATGTTCATGTGTCATATTAACACGCAGCATGTATTGTTTACATGCACGTAAGACTCAGCTGTGTTTAGTGTATTTTTTACACTGTTGTTTTTTTACATACGTGCCTTTCTACACAGAGTGCATTTTTGTTTTTGCAATGCAACTGAACAGAACACCTGTATGACATTCAGTAGTGAAGACCCTGTGTTGGACAGTTCTGTTCAGTTTGCTCCTTCATGGCTTGGTTGTAAATGGACAGTGTGGTGTCCCTCTGCTGGTGACCTACTGAACTGCACCCTCTTTGCAAACCTTTGCTCTTGTGAATTTATTCCTATTATGAATAGTAATAACTATAGTAATAGTTGATTAGTTAATATAGTTATAGTAATAGTTAATTGGTTAATAGTAATAACTATAATAACAAATATAATTCTTAAATTCCGTTTGGTTCAGTTCAATTCAGTCTATTTATATAGAGCCATTTCACAACAGAACTCGTCTCAGGGCACTGCACAGAAATATTCACATACATAAAATCAGGTAATAATATTTATCTAAGGAGCCAGCAGATTGCTTCGAGTTTTCACTTTGTCGCTGTCTCCCATCCTAAGCGAGCACAAATGCAACAGCGGAAAGGAAAAACTTCCTCATGAGGAAGAAACCTCCACCAGAACCAGACTCAGGACAAGCGGCCATCTGCTTCGACCGACTGGGTTTGAGAGGAACAGGAAGGAGGAACGGATACACAATGGCAGGTCCACCAGCAGAACCAGGCCCTTACGCATTTGTAACTGTTCATTTGATGAAATTAGGTCAGTTTGTCCTCCAGTAGTCTAAGGTTATAGCAGCATAGGATAAGGAATAGGTCAGAAAACCAAGCCAACTAACTATAGGATTTATCAAAAGGAAAGTCTTCAGCTCAGTCTTAAAACCGGACAATGTGTCAGCCCCACGGACAGAAACTGGAAGTTGGTTTCACAAGAGAGGAGCCTGATAACTGAAAGATCTTCCTCCCGTTCTACTTTTGGAAACTTTAGGAACCACAAGTAAGCCTGCAGTCTGAGAGCGAAGTGCTCTGTTAGGAAAATATGGAACAATAAGATCTGTAATCTGAGATGGAGCTAGGTTGTTGAGAGCTTTGTAGGTTAGAATTTATTACTCTGTTTTTACTTGAGCATTTTCTAAAATTTGTTAGTGAATTTATTTATATTATTATTCTCATTATGCCTATAACCTGCCCATATAAAACTGTTTCTCTAGAGTCTAGCAAAGTTCACAAGATGCAGAACAATTCATGCACATCCAGATCCCTACCAATAAACTCAAGCTGCAACAAAAAAAGGTTCAATTGTGTCATCTGGACCAGTTTCTTTAAAGTGAAGAAATGTTTCGTCCCCCATCCAGAGGACTTCAGTCTGCAGCCTGACAACCAGATCTATCTCATAGAGATAGCCTTCACTGCTGTGTTTCAAGCCAACCTCCTGTTGGAAACTCAGAAGTAGACTTTAAACACATGCAAACAAAGCACACTCATCCAAAACCATTAATCATCATTAACAGCAATCAAGCTGCCACAACTGACCAAAAGGACATTTACACAAAAAACTGCTAGATAAATACAGATATTCCTCTATTTTATTTGATCACAGTTTTATTTACTTTCTACTCTGTTTTTATTTGAGCATTTTCTAAAATGTATTTGTTTCTTAGTTGTTTGAGATGTTCAGTGACTGTAAAAGGACTTGTTTCAGTTGTTTGTTCTGTGTTGTCTTAACTTCGAAGTGTTCCTCTCACAGAGAACTACAAGCACACACCAAATCAAAGAAAATGTGAATTCAGTGGTGCTCTGTCTGTTTCTCAAATGTTTGTTAAAAAAAAAAAAAAAAAAATTAAAAATCCTTTCCTTTTGAGTTTTATTCTTCATTGTCCGTCTCTCTCTGCAGCCTGAAGCTGCTGGATATCGAGTTTATGAAGAGACTCCATGACAAAGTCAATATCATCCCTCTTATTGTGAAGGCTGACACTCTGACCCCCGAGGAGTGCCAGATGTTCAAAAAACAGGTGTGTGCGTGTGTGTGTGTGTGTGTGTGTGTGTGTGTGTATGTGTGCGTGTGTATGTTACAATTAAAAGATTGAATTCTGATTCACAACAGTTTGTCAAAAGAATTGTATCCTGCCGGTGTGCAACAGCTGAAGGATGTGACTTTCCAGACATTTGTTGTGACAGGGAGATTAGCTGCAGAATGATATATTTTAACCCGGATTACTGTCAAGATGGAGAAAATTGTAATGTTCAAGTTCCTGAAACCCATAATGTTTTATTGTAATAAATGCTTTTCACTGCTAAATATGTTTGCTTCCTAGTTTGTTCTTCAGAAAAGCATTCTGATGAGAGCTGAGTAGTCAACAGGCTGTTTGTTAATCTACAGCTAGAATCTACCATCAGCACCATCTATCTGCTAGATGGTGCTGATGGTCTTTCGATAACACAGATCTGGTCTTTGAAAACCACCTGGTTTCAACACATGGTCCAAAGAGTTAAAACATATGTTGCCATTTTTTTTGACCCAACAAAGAACAATGGGAAAGATTAGTAACCTTGAAAATTGCTGCTTGAAATATCAGACATTACTAATTAGCAAATGAATGAGTATAATGACAGAGACCACCTTAACATTCAAAATACATGTTTCGTTATTTTGTTTTTATTTTCAGCCGTCTAATTTTAACAGTTTTGGCTATCTTGTGACAAATAGGACAAAACATGCTTTTAGCTCTTATTTATTTACTGATCTTGCTTTCTCAGGATCATGCTGAGTATTCACAGCACTGATTTAATTACAATAATTTTAAACAAAAAACATCTTAATGCAGCTCTCTTTTAAGATGTTATTTTGAGACTGAGACTAAAGTTTTAGCTGCAGACTGTATTGCAGATGTCTTTTAGTGTACATTACAGTTTTAATGCTTATCTTTCTCTCTTCCAGATAATGAAAGAGGTACAGGAGCACAAAATAAAAATTTATGAATTCCCCGACAAGGAGGATGATGAAGACAACAAGCTCATTCGAAAAATTACGGTAATCTGTTAATAGCAATGGGAATTCCTGTGTCACAACAGGGCTGGTGGTGCTGGTGAACTTAGTGATGTGTCCTTTTGTGCCGAGGCTTCGAAGACAAATACACGGACTTAAAAATAGACAACTGACAAGGACTATCACACAACACCTTTGGGCTCACAGGTGTAGGGAATAAGATAATGAGACACAAGGGAGCAGAACTGAGACTGGGAATCAGGCAGACACAAGACATGAACACAACACAAGATGGAGACAGAGACCGGGAAACACAAACACCACATCCTGCAAATTTTGGGCAGTTAATTTTGACGAGTTGTGACCCATGAGATTTTACAACAGCTCTGACATTGAAGTGAACAATTTTCTCAACCTGTTTTTGTTAAAGTAGAAACTTTTTCAAGACTAGAAAATCAGCAGCTTGCAAAATAAAATGTGTTATTATAGTCTGTTATTAAGATTTTTTTTAATTATTATTTGTTATTTTCTCCCGTGGACATGGTACATGGTCAACACATGTTCTGACCATATGGGACTATTCCCATCATAATATAAATGCCACCTAATCATTTGAGTAGCTACTAGCAAGTCAGTCAAGTCAAGTCAGATTTATTTATAAAGCACATTTAAATCAGCAGCTGTTACCAAAGTGCTTAATAATAAGATCAAAAAGCGTCAAACATAAAAACACAAAAAAAAATGAGAAAACAATGAAATAGTAAACCAAACCAGACTGTGTTAAATGTCATTGAAAACAGGTGTGTTTTAGGAGATACTTAAAAACAGGAAGTGAAGTGGCCTGTCTAATGTTGGGGGACAGATTCTTCCAAAGTTTAGGGCCCATGACTGAAAAATCCCAATCTCCTCTGAGATTCAGCCTGGTTTTTGGTACAACCAAAAGCAGCTTGTCATATGATCTCAGTGCCCGAGAAGGAACATAAGGTTGAAGCAGGCCATTTATGAGGATGCAAGGCCATTAATGCACTTAAAGATCAACAGGAGAATTTTAAAATCAGTTCCGACACGCACATGGAGCCAGTGAAGGGAGGACAGAACTGGTGAAATATGATAAAACCTATTATGAGTTCCTGTCAGTAGCAGCAGCATTTTGGAGGAACTGGAGACATGAAAGGGAGACCTGACTGGCACCTAACATAAAGCACATTACAGTAATCAAGTCGGGTTGTAATGAAGGCATGGATTATTTTTTCGAGGTCATATCTGGACAATACTGACATAAGCGTAGCTATCTGCCTTAAATGGAAGAAGCTTTTCTGCAGAAGAGTTCATTTGTTTATTAAACTTAACGTCAATGTTTAAAACCATCCTGAGATTCGTAACAGACATGGCTGAAAGGAGTACAGGATTATAGGATTAAAGACAGCAATAGAGCTAGGGCTAAACACAATGACTTAAATCTTCTGATCATTAAGACTTAAAAAATTTGAAGCCATCCATGCCTTGATGTCATCAAGATATTTTAACAGAGAGTGAATGGAGCAAGAACTATATGGTTTTAAGGGCCAATTAATCTGACAATCATTAGCATAACAATAAAATGAAAGACCATGGTTCTTCAGAATGGATTCCAAAGGGAGCAGATAGTGAAAACAAAAGGTGTCCAAGAATCAGGCCCTGTGGGACCTCACAGAAAAGCAGCACTGAAGCAGAGACACAATTACCAACCTTAACACAGAAGCTCCTGTCACTCAGGTACGAGTGGAACCGTAACTAATGGTCCTAACCTAACCATTCTAATGCTGCACCCGTAATCCCAACCGTGTTCTAACTGCGATGTAAGGATACTGTGGGCAACAGTATCAAAAGTAGTGTTGAGGTCTTGGAGTACAAGGATCACAAACTGACCAGAGTAATTTACAGCATGTCATTACAAACCCTAACTAAAGCTGTTTCAGTGCTGTGTATTTGTTTAAAACCAAACTGAAAGATCTCAAAACTTCCATTCTCCTACAAAAACTTGTTTAGTTGAATAAAAACTATTTTCTCCAGGATTTTAGACAGAAAGGGAAGTTTTGAGATTGGTCTGAAATTTGAGCAAGCTAAAGGGTCAAGTCCAGATTTTTAATTAATGGATTTACTACTGGATGTTTAAAAGCATCAGGGACCACACTTGTAGCAATACTGCTATTTATAATAGAAGAACAGAGGCAAACAGACCAAACCTTTAATGTGAACAAAAAGATTAATGTCAGTTAACATTAGTGTCCAAACCAATCATTGAATCCAAAGCAAAGTCTTGATTTTTTTATTTTATTTTATTTTGGTAAAATACTAAATTATGTTTTGTTTTGTCATTGTTTTTTAGCAAAAAATGCCTCTGGCCGTGGTTGGCAGCAACTTTGTTGTCGAGGTCAATGGCAAGAAAGTCAGAGGTCGCCAGTACCCATGGGGCGTGGCAGAAGGTAGGTTTACTCAGGTCCACCACCACAAAGGATTTTTTTTTTTTTTTTTTTTTTTTTTATCTATGAATGTTTGAAAAGCAGGTTTTAAGTCTTTGTGGATGGTAATATGTAAATGAGCTGTACAAGACGATGAAGTAAAGAAAGCAACGTAAACTTGTTAGTGTTTGCAGGTGGATGTGTTTGAAAGAATCCAGCAGGATTTTCTCATTCTGAATGAAAGAGGCATGAGATCTCTGAAAGTATGAGAACATATGCATTTTGTCATTAGTGACCCCATGTGTCCATTCAGTGTGTTAATTACTGGGTAATGCAATGACTTGTTAAAATGCAAAGGCCTAAACTAAACTGTTGATGGCACAATAGTATATGTCCACCTTGTGATTTGTATTTACAAAGTTATAAATAAAAGTTCTGAAGTTATCGCGCTCACAATTTAGATCTGCGTTGTCTTTTGCAGAATAAATGTTTCCTGGATCAAACTGTTGATAATATTTTTAATTAGAAGTTTATTTAGAGAAACGTATCCAGGAGATTTTTTAAAAAGTATTCCAGTATTAAAATCTATCGCTTTATAATGAAGCAGGACAAGAAAAACATGTTTGTTTCAGGGTTTAACCTGGAATTGTAGAGCTTTAAACTTAATTTAACAAAAAGATGACAAGAAAGTGAGATATTTAAGAGGGGACACAATTTGCAGTCATAGTGGCTCTTTGTTAGATCTTTATTATCGAAGATACATATTTATATTCATAAAGGTCCCACTCAAATTGACACAAAAATATAAGGGCTCGGTTTTATACAAAGAACCAGATCAGAAATAACACACTCTAGTGACGGATAAAGGATTGTTTGACTGTTCATTTTTGACAAGTGAGAAGTTATCCAGCTTCTTTTGTTGCCTGTCACTTTCTCATTCAGCAAAAAAACACACATGAACAGTTTTGATCCCGATGGGGGATTCTGGAAAAGTCAAACAGGCATCATGATATCTCAGACTGCAACATTTTCACCATCAGCAACAATAAAGTGTTCTTGCTCTTCTTTTTTAAAAATCTTTATTTAGTTTTGAGCCTTGTACACTGTACATATATACAAAGTACAAAGTATATATATATATATATATATATATATATATAT
>NC_056501.1:34219272-34239926 GCF_014905685.2 Nematolebias whitei | reverse complement strand
TATATATATATATATATATATATATAATCTCCTTACAGGGAGATACTGTTTATCCATCACTCACTGTTTCATTCTTTCTTTTCTCTCTTTCCCCCCTTTATTTCTTTGTCTGTTTTATTTCATGACTGACAGAGAACATTTTTTGGTAAACAAACCATCGTTCTCTATATTTTGCCCAGATTTTTTTTTATCCTCACGCCTCTTGCCTAAAATGAAAACCCAGTCTCCTCCTGTCAGAGTCACCTCCATCACCTTCTTTCCCCCAGTTCTTGTTTCCTTGCTGCCTCATCATTAGGCTGATTAAACAGATCTTCCTCTGGGAACAAAACTAAACATGGAACTTTATTTTTAAAAGGTTAAAAATGGTTTTAACAAAATGAAGTCAACTTTAATTGAAAGATGACAATGAACTCTGAAAAGTGTCACTATTATTTATGGCAGAACCACTTTTTTATTTAATGAAGTAAACCTGGAGCATTGACTTCAGTGAAACATTTACATATTTCCAGCTGTCTTAAAAAATAAGAGTGAAACATATAATGCAGTTTGTATCAACATCAAAGTTTTTCAGTTATTAGTCATTCTTTTATCCTGATGCATGCTCAATAATCCAGGTAGAAAAATCCAAAAAAGTTCAATCTGGTCCTCTGGACATTCAAAAAAATAAATTAATTAATTAATTAATTAAAAAAAAAATCAGCTGGTTTTGGTTGTCACCGGCAAACTGGTTGATCCACTCTGAGAAGGTGCTATTTAAGAGACTGAGCTGAAAACAGCACCTCAGACTGAGGAAGTCTCTTGGATGAGAGACGAAACGTTTCTATATTTTTTTGCTTTGTTTTTTATTTTTTTTATTATTTATTTATTTTTTTAATTTATTTATTTATTTATTTATTTTGAATGTCCAGAGGACCAGATTGAACTTTTTTGGATTAGTCATTCTTATTACCTTTAAATGAGATGGTCAGTGGTGAGTTGTTTTTATTTTCTTAGTTCAATCCCAAAGTACGCTTATTTTTATTTAAAATTGTGTCATTTTTTTATACTTTAGAATAACTTGTGTAAAGTCTTGCAGTATTTTATTGCCAGCTGTAATTGCTACAATCTATATTATAGCAATATCCTGATGCATGCTCAATAATCCAGGTAGAAAAATCTAAAAAAGGTAAATCTGGTCCTCTGGACATTCAAAAAACAAAACAAAGCAAAACAAAAAAAACAACACTGTAGAAAAGTTTTGTCTTTCAACCGAAAGACTTCCTCAGTCTGAGGTGCTGTATTCAGCTCAGTCTCTTAAATAGCACCTTCTCAGAGTGGATCAACCAGTTTGCTGCTGACAACCAAAACCAGCTGATCACATGCTCAAGAAGGACCATCAGCCTAACAATGGATCATTAGCACACTGATGGCTGTTTACTATTCACAGAGGGCTGAGTGATACTAGCAATCACAGCATTGTAAGAGGGGGACAGTTGAACCCGGAGGCCTCCACCCCTGTTTAATGATGGACGATTTCTTTTCACAAAGATGGCCTCCTTTACTCCTCTCTCAAACCATCGTTCCTCTCTGTCCAGGATGTGAACATCTTCATCCCTGAAAGAGTGACCGCTGGCCTGGAGATGAGTGTAGACCGCAGAGTCCTGGCCTGATGATGTTGATCTTCTGTGCTGGGCCATCCTTTTGGCCAGTGGCTGTTTTGTTTCCCCGATGTAAGACTGATCACAGCCCTCCTGACACTGAACAGCATACACAACATTACTCTGTTTGTGCCGGGGGACTGGATCTTTGGGATGAACCAGTCTTTGCCGTAATGTATTTTGGGGTTTAAAAGCCACTGGGACGTTATGTTTAGAAAATAAACGTCTCAGTTTCTTTGATACTCCCTCAATGACCACTGGTCTGGGTTCCTCCTTTTCACCTGATGGCTGACTGGAGTCCTGTTTGGGTTTCTTCTCTGCTTTCAGGAAGGCCCAGTGGTGGATATCCTAACTGGGCCTTCTAGAGAGGAACGATGGTTTGAGAGAGGAGTAAAGGAGGCCATCTTTGTGAAAAGAAATCGTCCATCGTTAAACAGGGGTGGAGGCCTCCGGGTTCAACTGTCCCCCTCTTACAATGCTGTGATTGCTAGTATCACTCAGCCCTCTGTGAATAGTAAACAGCCATCAGTGTGCTAATGATCCATTGTTAGGCTGATGGTCCTTCTTGACCATGTGAGGAGCTGGTTTTGGTTGTCAGCAGCAAAACTGGTTGATCCACTCTGAGAAGGTGCTATTTAAGAGACTGAGCTGAAAACAGCACCTCAGACTGAGGAAGTCTTTCGGTTGAAAGACGAAACTTTTCTACAGTGTTGTTTTTCTTGTTTTGCTTTGTTTTGTTTTTTTGAATGTCCAGAGGACCAGATTTAACTTTTTTAGATGTTGAGTTCATAGTTTTTATGCTTGTATGTGTTAGTTTACCAACGGTGTTATTTTAAAGTGCTTTATAAATAAAGTTGTATTGTATTGTATTGTATTGTATACTTTCTACATATAACACAAAAGGCCATCAAGTGTCCCAAAATCTTTTGACAGAATCCTTCAGGGTATATCTTATTTTCTCCAAATGAATATGGTCCATAACCTCTCTTATCCAATGTATATATGCTGAGGGTGTGGGTCCTTCCAATTGCACAATATTAGCCTCCTGGCCAGAAAAGAACCAAAGGCAATCACATCCTTCTCGCATTTGCTGAAGGACCCACCCCGAACAGTGAGATGAACGATGATGGGTGCACAATTTTGCATCATATCCCAGAGAAGTGTCAAAAATAGATTGCCAAAAAGTCTGCAGTTTGGGAGAGGTCCAGAATGTATTCAGGAGTATAGCTGGAGTTTGTTTGCAATGATTGTATGCAGGGTCCAGGTTGGCTTTGATCTTGGGCAACTTGTCTTTGGACCAGCGCAGCCTGTGCACTACTTTGAAATGAATTACAGCATGTCTCAGACAGATTGCGGATGAGTAAATGTTCTTAATGATACTTCCCCAGATTGAGTCTGATGTGGGTTCCTCCAAGTACATTTCCTATTTCAGTTTAAGGGAGTCCAAACTGGTCTCATAGTGTGAACTGAGCAGTGTATAAATCTTGCTAAAGGCCTCCTTGGTATCAGACCTGCATTCCAAAATCTTAGTCACAAAATGTTTAGAGGGGTACAAAGGAAAACAGAGTTAGATCTCACTAAATGTCTCAGCTGCAGATATCTAAATAACTGTGACTTGTAATATTAAACTTCTGTACCAGATGTTCAAAGGAGGCAAATCTATCATCAATATAAAGATCACACAGTTAATGCACTCCCCTCAAGACCCAGGTGTCAAAAGCTGTATTAGCTACTGAGGGAGTAAATGATTATTTGACACAGGTGCCACAAACAGTAACTCTGTAGAGTTAAATGCTCTCCTGAACTGATTCCAGATCTTAACCGTCCAGATCACAATTGGGTTGGAAGTGTAGGTTGATATTGATTGTTTACAGGGCAGCCGAGAGCAGAGTAATGCAGAAAGAGAACTGAATCTAACTTCCATTCATCCATTCATCCATTATTTTTTTTACCAGCTTCTTCATTTTTGGGTCGCGGTGGTCACTGGTGCCCATGTCCAGCAGTCACTGTGCGAAAGGCAGGGGACATCCTGGACAGGTCTCCAGTTCATCACAGGGACAAATAGAGAAAACGAGACTACCATTCACTTTCTCACTCACACCTAGGGACAATTTAAGAGTTATGAATTCACCTAACATTCACGTTTTTGGTCTGTGGGAGGAAACTGGAGTACCCGGAGAAAACCCATGCCATGCATTCACGGAGAGAACATGCAAACTTCATCCAGAAAGGTCCCTGGACCGGGATGTGAACCAGGGCAACCTGTTCACTGAGAGGCAGCATCTCTACCAGTTGTGCCACCGTGCTGCCCAAATCTAAACCTAAATCTTCTTTAATAAAATGCTTGAATCAAAATTTCTAAAGCAGCAGTAGGAAGTTGGCAGTCTGTATTCGGGTGTTGTTGTTTTTTTTTTGTAATTTATTTATTAATAGGATCTATAAATCTCTTAGTTACAGCTTCTTTTTTTTTGTGACATTTGATCTCCATGCAGCTCCTCTTACCATTCCCTTAGGCTTGCACCCTCAGCTGGTCATGCACAGATTTTTCTCTCACTCTTCCATCCAATCACTGCACTCCCTCTGCAAGACCTGTTCTCTTTAATCGGTCCACTTGGACACATGCAGGTTATAGTCTGGGCTAAATCTGGGCCAAGTCTGAGCCATAACAAACCCAACAGCTCCAGACCCAGATTTAGCCCTCTGCTGTGCGCAGTCAGTAACTCAAAACCGTACCCCTCCCTTCCATCAGTGCTCCCTCCTCTAGAAGAGACAGGAGGTCAGTGGCTGGTTTGGGAGGCCAAGGGCCAGGACAGCTTAAGTTTCATCAGTGGTAAGGTGTCCTCCTTATTCGCTCCACTGGTGGTGATGAACTGGTGAGTTGGTTGGAGGTCAGTCTTCAGGGACTAGAGGAGGTGTAGAGATCCACCATAAACAACCTGAGCAGCAGTCCTTTTCCAGACTCCCATTTGACTTCATAATCCTGTCTTCTCTGTCTCAGTGAAAACTCACAACCAACTAAACCATGAGAGCAGTCGTGTTTGCTGTTTGACCCATGTTTGTCATCTGTGGGTTCAGCTGTGAAGGGCTGTGATCAGATAATAGCCATGAACAAAAAGCCTTAATGCTTTAATTTAATGTCATTTTTATTTTATGTATTTATTTTCATTTGTGAAAAGGGGCTTAAAATTTGAGAAAATTGTTTAAAAAAAATTGTAAATCACATTGCAATACCTCTGGTGCAATTTCACAGCAACAACAGAGAAAATAACTGCTGACATGCTAAATTTTAAATAGCAACTCTTTCTATTTGTTTGTTTTTCCTGCTTTTCCTGACTTTTTGACAGTGATTCACATTAAAACAGTCCTGTCTGAACCTGCTCTGAAATATCTTTATCCTTGGTTTTCTGTTAATGTAATACAAAAACAACTGATCTTGTATTGTTGTTTAAACACTGATTATTCTGAAAACCTCGTTCAAAGAGACCCCCCCCCCCCCCCTCTTATTGACTGAATTAATTTTACATCTGGTCTTATATTTGTTTAGACACATTTTAATGTTTATCATATTTAACAATACTCAGTGCATGTTTTATTCTCTGTAAATAACATACTGTATATTAGTGTTGCTCTTTGTTCAGGAAATTACAGATGTCACAGCATTTTATTTTGATTAATTTATTCTTGCAGCTGTCATTCATGCGTACAGTGTTTTTCTAGCTCTGCTCTCTCTGAGACAAAGCAAAGATGACATAGATAATTGTTGTCATGTATTCGTGTCTCTCACTCCCTCTGGTTTCCTCTCTTATTTCTCTTTCAGTGGAGCATGGGGAGCACTGTGACATAACAGTTCTGCACAACATGCTGATCAGGTAAGAAACTGCATTTGAAACGTTTACTGACTTGGATTTAATGCGACTGGATTTCCCAACCTGTTAGCACTCTGCTGACCAGTTTATAATAATTTCATGTAGAAATGTTTGGCACATTGAGAATTTGATGGGGCGTTTATGATTTGAAACCAAATAAGTATTTTTTTTTAAGTGCAAAAAATAAATTTGGGCGGCTATGGCTGAGTGGTTAGAGCAGTCATCCTTCAATGCAAGAGTTGGAGGTTCAATTCCATCAGCAGTCACATGCTGAAGTGTCCCTGGGCAAGACACTGAACCTCTCACTGCCTCCAATGTGTGTCCCATCAGTGTATGAATGTGATAAGCTCTGATTATTCTTTGTACAGATCTAGTAGAGTGCTGTATGAATGGGTAAATGAGAGCACGGATTGTAAAGAGCTTTGAGTGGCTTGATAAGATACAAAGTAGAAAGGTGCTATATAAGTGCAGTCCGTTTACCATCGTGGACGTTGTTGGTGATGTCTTTGAGATCCTGCATGTGGGTCCTTTGGAAGAGAAGATTAAAAAAAATTCCACAGAAGTGTCTCAGCGACACCAGAATTTAAATAGTAAATGGACTGTACTTATATAGCACCTTTCTATCTTATCAAGATACTCAAAGCGATTTACAATCTGTGTCCTCTTATCCATTCATACAGCACTCTACTATTTCTGTACAAAAACTAATCAGTGCTTTATCACATTCATACACTGATGGGACACACATCGGAGGCTATGAGGGGTTCATTGTCTTGCCCAGGGAAAAATGTTTTGTAAGCTCAATCATCCAGGTAGATAACACTTTGGCATGTGACTGCTGGTGGAATTGAACCCCCAACTCTTGCATTGGAGGACGGCTGCTCTAACCACTCAGCCACAGCCACCCAATTCACCATAAGAATCATCGCAGTAAGAAACTGGCTGCGGTCACCTGTAATGGAGTGGACACCTCAAAGACCAAGGGACAACTCACAAAGTAAAGCTTCAGTGGATACAATCAAACTTTTAATGAAACACAGACCATGTTCAGCCTCTGATGTAAAAACACTGAAGTCTCAGATGTTTAATTCTTTATGTGGGATCACTCTTCTAACGATGTACAAGTACTGATTACTGTTATGTTGGTAAAGAAAAAAGAGAGAGAAAAAGTGATGTTTTGTAAGATGTGATTGCATCATACCATCATTTGCTTCCACAATGAAACTCCAACATGTAACTTTATGGTAGAGACCTGGGTCAGGTACTGCTGATTGAAACAGTCAGTAGAAAAGATCAAACAGTGGTCAGGTGGTAAGGTAGGTGAGAATGTGACATCGAACAGCCTGCTCGATGCAGCACAGCTCTTTAAAAGCTGATATTTAACTTCCAACTCATTTCCCTGATCCACAGGAGCCCCCTGGCTCAGATGGAGGAGGAGCGCAGGGAGCACATGGTGATGATGAAGAAGGTGGAGGCAGAACTGGAACAGGTCTTTGAAATCAAGGTTAGGGTGAAGAAGCAGAAGCTGGTGGATTCAGTGGCTGAGGTTTGTAGGTGACATCTTCTGAAGGTCATTACATGCACACAAAATAGTTTATCTACAAGGCAGGTCACGTGACCTTTTTTTGGTACTGGTGCCTTAAAAAACTTAATTCATCTGAAGACATGGTTTAAAAAATCTGTTTGCATGAATCAGAAGAATTCAAAGAACATGCAGTGACTGATGTATAACTTATAACTTTCCTTACCTCCTACAATGTTCAGTCAGGTCATCTGGACGGTTTCTTTTTTTTTTGTTGAGACGTTTTGTCCTTCATCCAAAGAACCTCATCATTCCAAGGAGCAACAAACAAACTCAGCCCCACAAACAGCACACTCCAATAGTGAACCAACCAGTTTGCTTGTGATAAAATGGTTTCTGGGACCCGCCCTCTCCCCCGTCCAGATGACCTGACTGAACAATGCTAGATTTTTTAAATCTGGATTATTGATCATGAGCTTTGATGTTTCCTCACCCTAGTTTTTAAACATCAAACGTAGAGCTTGTGTTAATTTGAGTTTCTTGTTTTTTCTTTTTCTATCCAAAGCTTGAGAGACGCCATGAGCAGATGAAGAGGAACTTGGAGGCACAGTACAAAGAGCTGGAGGGGAAGAGGCAAGTGTTTGAAGAGAAGACCAACTGGGAGGCTCAGCAACGAATTCTGGAGCAGCAGAAACTCGACACCTCCAAGTCAGTAACACATTCAAGTTTCATGTGGTGTTGTCACTTCCTGTTGCCCTTCCACTACCATTCAGGGGATATTTGAAGTTTGCAGCGTGTGTGAATAGATATGACTCACAAGGTTTTAAAATAATTTGCACAACTTAGTTAAAACATGGAAATAAATTGTTAGCATCACTCAATTCAAAATTTACTAACATAAATCATGTAAAGGAAACAAAGATTTCTCCTCTCCCCCGCCTGGATCGTTTGCTTTGAAGGAACACACGTCTATGTCAGAATTAAACAACATCTTTATATTTACAGACTTCAAAATGAATACCATACCATACCACTTTATTTATAGAGCACTTAAAACAGCGACAAGGCCAACCAAAGTGCTGTACAGACAGAACAACAGGTAACACACAAAGCAAAATAAAAAATGAGGTAAATCAGAATATAGACAAAAACCGATGCAGATAATGACGACAAACCAGTGTGGAGCATACAGGATCAAACACAGATCATCTGGTGTTGAAAGCTACTGAATAGTAGTGAGTTTTTAAACAAGATTTGAAAACCGAGAGGGAGGGGGCCTGTCTGACAAGAAGAGGTAACTCGTTCCAGAGTCTTGGTCCTGCTACAGAGAAGGCCCTGTCACCTCTGCGCTTAAGACGAGTTCCTGGAACTGTGAGGAGCAACTGGTCCGCTGGCCTCAGGGAACGTGGTGGGACATACAGTTGTAGCAGATCAGAGAGATGGGGGGGCGAAACTGTTCAGTGATTTGTAGACATACATCAGTATTTTGAACTGGATTCGAAAGTGAACCGGTAACCAGTGCAGGGAGGCCAAAACTGGTGTACTGTAATGTGCTCTCTTTTGCCTGTACTGGTTAAAAATTGGGCTGCTGCATTCTGGACCAGTTTTAGTCGTGCAATGGAGGTTTGACTGATACCAAACAGGAGTGAATTGCAGTAATCAAGCCTAGATGTAATGGATGCATGTATTACTGTCTCCAGATAATTTTTGGACAATATGGGCTTCAGTTGAGACAGCTGCCTCAGTTGGAAGGAACATGATTTAACAATCATGTTTACATGATAGTTAAGTTTCAGGGAAGGGTCCATTATCACGCCCAGATTAGTGACTCTTTGTTTTTCTGACAGGGTTAGAGCGGAGAGGTCGATGCAGTGGTTTGTGATCATGTCGTTGGGAGGGAACAACATGACTTCAGACTTCTTTTCATTGAAACTTAAGAAGTTTAAAGCCATCCAGTCCTTGATGTCAGCCAGGCAGTCGAGCAGCGGTTGAATAGAGCATGTACCATTGTGTCTTAGGGGGAAGTAAATTTGACAGTCATCGGCATAGAAGTGGAAGGGCATGTTGTGTTTCCGGAAAATAGCACCAATCGGCAGCAGGTATAAAGAGAATAGGAGGGGATCCAGGATGGACCCCTGCGGAACCCCCCATTTAAACTCTGCCTCTGCGGAACTAAAATCCTTGATGGAGACACAAAAGGATCTGTCAGTGAGGTAGGATCTGAACCAATTGAGGGCTGACCCTGTGACGCCCACCCACTGCTCTAACCTGGCAATGAGGATCTCATGGTCGATGGTGTCAAAGGCAGATGTGAGGTCCAACAGAACAAGCAGCACAGAATCACCAGTATCTGTGGATCTGAAGATGTCGTTAAAGACCTTCAGCAGGGCAGTTTCAGTGCTGTGGAGAGGTTTAAAGCCAGATTGGAATAGCTCTAAGATGGTGTGACCTTCCAGGAAGCACTTCAACTGGGACTCAACTATTTTCTCCAGTACTTTAGAAACAAATGGGAGTTAGTAGACAGGCCGGAAGTTGGACACGACTGAGGGGTCAAGGTTTGTTTTTTCAGGAGAGGCTGGACAGCAGCATGTTTAAAGGTTTTTGGCACCACGCCAGTGGATAAACTACTGTTTACTATGGTGTAGTGAACTAAGCCTCAGGTCAAGTCCTGACCCTGAGGGCCTTCCTGGAAAAGGAACTGTTATTTCATTGATTTGTATCCAGAAATACAAATTAATGCTCATCCAGAGACTTTCTAATTGTATCCTGCACTGATCAATTGAAAGAACACTCTCTTTCATATTATCATTACTATTTTACAATGTCTTGATAATCAAAAGTGTGTTTAGTTCAAACCATTTTAAATGTTGAAGTGAACTACTCATTTTAAATCAACTGTGAAACAGTATTAATGATTTTTAATCCTCATTCAAAGTAGAAATCAAGTTAATGTCTGTTACAAGAGTAATGATGCATTTTTTGATTTTCTGTCTGAAATGAGCAAGTTGTAAGTCGGTCAAAAGTGAAGGAACGGTCAAAAACATGTTTATTGGAACGAAATGTCATGTTTAACTTTTTCAGATAGATAGGAGACTGGCTCCAAAAAGTCTCTCATTTCACCATAACATTTCTCCGTCTGTTCCAAAAACATTCTGCTGTTTTTCTGACTTTTAATGACCCTCTTACGTCACAAAGACCACACCCCTGTTGGTTCTTTCAACCAATCAGGAAGTTCTCAGAACAACGGGAACTGACCTCTTTAAAAGGGTCAACACTTCCTAGTTCCAGGCAGAACAACGGGAACTACGCAGAACAAAGAGTTCCAAGCTGAACAACGTTCCAGAGAGAACCAGAGTTCCAGAGAAGTTTCTAATGGAATGACCAGAGTCCGTCGATGCCACGACGTCTCGCTGTGGCTACTCGACGAACGCTCTGAACAATGAAGAAGTCTGTTCCGTGATGATCTCACGACTCCTGAGTTCTCTGCTATTCTTACGGAGACGCTGAAAAGTGGCTTGAAGTGGAACTTTACGCCGGAACTGAAATATCTTCAGAAAGGTAAAAAGTCGATCTTCAACTGCGAAGTGTACCGTGGGTTAAGCTGGGTCCAAAGGAGCGTGTTGTTCTGGTTATAACAGACACATTCCCTCACCCATCTCTCTCCATTTAAACTTCATTTTCCCATCTTTAAAACTCTTCTATCTGCCAGTAATTAATCCAGATATTTTCAGAAATGTCTGTTGTATTTCAAAAGCTGCAGCTGAGGAAATCATGGCCGTATGATCTTCTCAGTGCAAAAGCTCATTAATTAAGCTTGTTATTGTAATCAATTTTGCCAAATTAATGTAAATGTGTGATGTTGTTTTAAATCGTTTTAATAAACGACCCACTGTTGTTGGTGAGTCAGAAATTAAAACATGTTTCCGTCCACATTTAATCATTCAAGGCATGAGAGTACTCAGTCCAGAAAAATGAAAGAATCCGTTTAAATTATGAATAATATCAGAGACAGATATAGTTCATTACAATGGCAAGAATGGACGGACCTAGAGTGGGAAAAAAACTCCTTTAGTAGTCGAGGGGGGACCACATCAAAGGGGGAACCAGAAGGTTTCAAGCAGCACATGACCTGCTCTAGAGAAGAAAGAGTGATGGGTTCAAAATGGTCAAATGGAGCCACAGATTGAGGTGGGATGGATGGGTCATGAGTTGGAGGGGAAATGAGAGCCCTGGTGGTCGCAATTTTTTACAAAAAGAAATGTAGGAAATTGTCGCACAGCTCAGTTGAGGCTTCCAGAGGTGATGGTTCAGTGAGGTGGAGAACAGAGTTTAGGGTGGAGAAGAGGACACGTAGGTTGTGAGATTTTGAGGTAATTATATCAGAGAAGTATTTGGATTTAGCAGCTTTCACTGTTTTCTGATAACAGCACCAACTCTCTTTTAGTATTTGGAAAGAGACCTGCAGCCTGTCTTTCCTCCACTTTCGCTACGCCCTCCTACATTGCTGCCTAACAGCCTTGGTGACATCACTCAGCCAAGGTTCTGCTCTGAGTTTTGATTTTCTAGTTTTAACAGATGCAACATGATCCATAGTCTTTAAGCAGACAGAGTTGAACTGGGATGTCAGCTCCTCAGTGGTGGAGAGAAACACCGGGGGCTGAATTATCATTTCAGAGTTATAAACATCTGTGAAACGTGTGGCAGTGAAATGGTTAATTGCCCGGGTGCTACGTGCAGCAATGCATGACTTAGGAGTTAGATGGGGGAGGGTGAACTCAAACTAGACTGGCATGTGGTCTGAAAAAACAATATCACCAATAACAAGATTTTTAACAGTCACATCATGAGTTAAAACAAGGTCCAGTGTATGTCCGTGCTCTTGGGTGGGACCGTTTACATGCTGAGTTAAATTAAATGAATCCAATAAATCTAAAAAGTCCTTAACCAAGGGCTTCTCAGGACAGGACATGTGCAAATTAAAGTCCCCAATAATGAAAACATGCTCATATTTTGGTGTGATTTCAGCTAAGAAGTCAGAAAACTCATTTATGAAATCCTTAGATTGAGGTGGGCGGTAGACGAGTGCAAATAACATCGGAGGTGAATGTCCGAGTTCAAAGACGCTCAGCTCAAAGCTGGCGCAGGAAACTGGGATGGGCAGTTGTTTACAGTCAAAAGTTGATTTGAATATTGTTAATAATCCACCACCGCGCCGGCCTGATGGCCGCGGTGCGTTAAAATACAAACAGTTCGGTGGCAATAATTCCGTCAAGGTGCTAGACTCACCCGGAGACATCCAAGTCTCTGTGATGCACAGAAAGTCTAACTCGAGCTCTTGAAAGTAATCCCTGAGGATAAAAGCTTTGTTGGTAACAGATCTTGCGTTGACCAAACACATCCGGATACTGTCCAAAGTGGAGCTAGCTGCGGTGGAGTTAGCGCATGCCAATGGCCGCAGATTTTCAATAACAGCCCCTCCAGGTCGTCCAGAGCGGTGCACCGGCTGACAACTCCCGTTGGTTACCTGGTCCGGGCATGCGGGAAGCTGGCGATGGAGACCATGACCACCGACTGAAGAGGAAGATGCAGTGCACAGGGCTTTAAGCTTCACCAGCTGGCCAGCACATTTTCCCCGGCGTCTGAAGCGATATCTCCAGGCCTGGAGGTGAGGAGCCCAGCGGAGGTAAACTGGCACCTCCGCCAGCAGGCGGGGAGGAGGGGAGGGGTCCAGAGGTACGCTGATAATGGTCTAAATAAGCGACATCAGTGACAGAAAAACGAAGATCCAGAAGCTGTTGTCGGTCATACATGAGGAGAGAATTTATGCCACAGATAAAAAACGAACAAAACAGAAATAATCCGAACACCATCAGCAGAGGTGGATTGCAAGCCATGCACACGGGCGCCATCTTACCAGAAGTGTAAGAAGAATGAACAAGAGAGAATTGTTTTTATATTACCTGAATTCAGGGGCCCTCTGTACCATACAATTCTGTTCCCAAATGTATAGACTGATTTCTCCACCCAGTGACACTTCTTGTTTTCAATTCCAGTCCAGTAAACACCTTACAGACTCTCTGAAGTCCCTGTCCAATCAGTCAGGCACAATAGGCTGTCATCTTTTTCCAATGAGTACTGTACATGACACAATCAGCACCGAGCCACACATAATCTCACAAAGGCTGTGAGATTCTTATTATCCCCTCTGCAACCTGTTACATTATCAAGTCTTACTAAAGTCGTTCTCACCTATTAAGCTACTCATCATTATTTTATAATTCCCACACATACTCAAATGATGTGAACTATAATTTAACTTTATAGTTTAATCTTATTTAATTAAGCATTATATTTACCAACCCAATATTATGTTATTTTCCACAATTCATCATCAAATGTTGTTTTATTTCCAACAATCACTAAAACATATGTGTCAAACTCAAGGCCCAGGGGCCAAATGTGGCCCTCGTTGACATCTTATCTGCCCCCCCAAGATGAAATGTGAAATATAAAATGCTTCTCTTAAAAAAGTTAAATCTGGTCCTCTGGACATTCAAAAAACAAAACAAAGCAAAACAACAACAAAAATGTAGAAACGTTTCATCTTTCATCCGAAAGACTTCCTCAGTCTGAGGTGCTGTATTCAGCTCAGTCTTATAAATAGCACCTTCTCAGAGTGGATCAACCAGTTTGCTGCTGACAACCAAAACCAGCTGCTCACATGATCAAGAAGGACCATCAGCCCAACAATGGATCATTAGCACACTGATGGCTGTTTACTATTCACAGGAGGCTGAGTGATACTATCAATAACAGCATTGTAAGAGGGGGACAGTTGGACACAGAGGCCTCTGTGTCTGTTTAACGATGGACGGTTTCTTTTCTCTAAGATGGCCTCCTTCTCTCAAACCATCATTCCTCTCTGTCAAGGATGCGCACAACTTATGGGGGCACATCAAAGGGGTGGAGGCCTCCTTTTGATGAGTTTATTGAGCCTGTTGGCATCAGCTTTCTTCACCCTGCTGCCCCAGCACACCACAGCGTAGAAGAAGATGCTGGAGACCACAGAGTGGTAAAACATCTGCAGCATGGTCCTGCAGATGTTCAAGGACCTGAGTCTCCTCAGAAGAAAAAGGCGACTCTGCCCTTTTCTTGTAGAGGGTGTTGGTATTAGCGGTCCAGTCCAGTTTACTGTCTAGGTGGACCCCCAGGTACTTGTAGCAGTCCACAGTGTCCACCTTAGTACCCTTGATGTTGGTAGGGTTGGGGGGGCTGATCTTCTTCCTGTAGTCCACCTGCAGCTCTTTAGTTTTTCCAACATTGAGCTGCAGGTGGTTCTGTCCACCACACCTCTGTATTCAGCTTCCTGGTCCCCAGTGATGCAGCACACGACAGAGTCACCTGAGAACTTCTGCAGATAGCAGGACTGTGAGTTGTACCTGAAGACCGAGGTGTAGAGGGTGAACAGAAACGGTGTGAGGACTGTACCCTGAGGAGCCACTGTGCTGTCAGTGTGATGTCTGAGGTGGAGTTCTGCAGCCACACATACTGTGGCCGACCTGTGAGGTAGACTCACAGAGGTGAAGCCTTCTGGATGGAAGGTGAAACATCTCAGCACAAAAAAAGGAAACCGTCCAGATGAACTAACTGAACAGTGTTGGATTTTATACCAGGGTTATTGAGCATGGACTTTGGTGTCTCACAGAGCTGCGAGGTAGTTGTACTGTAGTAGATTTGTTATTCTTAGTCAAATGGTTTGTTTTCTTCGTAACATTCTGATTTCTTTCTCACAGAACGATGGAAAAGAACGAGAAGAAAGGAAAAATCTTTTGGGAAGCACGAGGAACTCCGATCGCAAGTTCAAGTGAGGTGTGGGCCTGAGAGCGCACACCTTCAGGAATCATCTTCCACCAGAACACACGACTCACAGACTCGTCTCTGCAGGGTTCGCTGCTTCTGTGGAAGCTTTTTGTTTTTGTGCATGTGTTTGAAATTTCATTTTCTTATATTTCCTGACAAAGAGGTGAAAGTGGTTTCCTCTGAGCGAGCGGGGCAGAGTGAACACATGGCAGGGACCATGCTCAATGCCAATGCACACTTCCAGACCTCGTGTGTTTTGAACAACTGGGAGGGAATTTATCTGAATGTGTCGGCAGCTGAGAAGGAAGAAGTCAGATGGATTGAAGGCCTGGTCACACCAAAAAACAGCTCCGAGAAATTATTATTCATCTCATAATAATCTTCAGATAGAGTAGGAGCACTGTTCATTTACTTGTATTTTTGCCAAGTTTTATATTGTGTCAATAAAGAGTCAATACAAGTTGAAAGAACATCTTCTGAATCTGTTCTTGTTTTGTTTCTTATTTGAAAAATGTTAAATAAGTTTAAAACATTTAATTTTGGGGGTTTATTCAATAATAACAGACAAATAACGTGTAAGCAGACAAAATATTTAATTTGAAAATGTGGTTTTGAGTATGTCATAGTAGAAATTTTGTATTTTTAAACGTACTTGTTTTACTGGTTTGTAAATACATTTCTAAGTCATATTACAACTATCAGTCAACTTTGTTTTAGCCTTTACATCCATCCATCCATTATCTTTACCCGTTTATTCCATTTTGGGTCATGGGGGTCGCCGGTGCCCATGTCCAGCAATCACTGTGCGAGGGGCGGGGTACACCCTGGACAGGTCTCCAGTCCATCACAGGGCCACATAGAGACAAACGAGACAAACAACCATTCACTCTCTCACTCACACCTAGCCTTTACATATTTAGATTTAAAAAAAAAACACCTCTTATTCAAAAATACATATTTTAAGACACAAATTTTATAAACTTAATTTAAAACGTGAATGTCTCTGTTTTAAAAATGTTTTTTAATTATGTTTGATATTAGAGAATTTGAATTGTTTCTTAAAACCATCACAAGGTTTAAATGTTACGTAAGTGGCAGGCGTGCTTCGTGAATACTTCAATCAGAAACATCCATCCATTTTCTTTACCCGCTTATTCCATTTTGGGTCACGGGGGTCGCTGGTGCCCATGTCCAGCAATCACTGTGCGAGGGGCGGGGTACACCCTGGACGGGTCGCAAGTACATCACAGCAATCAGAAACATTTTGACTAAATAATAGATGATAAATCAGAAGTGATATTAATTCTGATCTTCTTTGTTTTTCCTAACTTTATGCAAAAGCCTCCTTGGTGTCTGAAAACAGGTGTTTTATATTGTGATGTGTGTGATGTGTGTCTTGACGAACTCGAACCCTAAAGTCCTGATTTTGACACAATTTCCACCCCCCAACTCCCAGGCTGAACAGCTGATCCAAAACCAGAATTTTTTCTTTAACTTTTCTGTTTTGAAGACTTTTTGGAGAAGTTTTCCAAAATAGCCAAACTATTAATCAATCAATCAGTCAATATACTTTATTGATCTCAAGGGAAATTTCATTTCAGGACATCTCGTCCAAGAAACAACAGAACTGGGGAGACGAGGTGTCTGCAGCCACAGAGAGCAGTGCCACCTTTTCATTAGATAAGGAAGGTGAAAACATGAGGAAAGAAAAGGAGCGGTATATATAAAAAAAAAAAAATCATATCTCACACCGTATCACAGGACACAGAGTAAGGTAGCAAAAACATGACCTCAGCACAGAAAAAACAATATAAATAGACATATGTGTGTGGAGTGGGTGGAGGTAGTGGTCCCAGCACAGGCTGCCCAGTGAACGACACAGCCATTGGCGCCCTCACTTCTCGTAGGTTGCTGCACCAAGAAGGTGGCAATGAGAGAGGCCAGTGAAGGAGTCAAGTTAAGGGGAAGTAGTTCATGACCACTGTCCAGAAGCAGTATTAGTTCGTCAGACTTCCTGCTTCCTCATAAATAAATAAGGAAACAAATAACAAACATTGAACAAACTGAACCAGAAAAAGGTGGATTGCTCTCTTCAGGCTGAGGTTCTGCCTCAAGTGGAGGAGTTCAAGTATCTCGGGGTTTTGTTCACGAGTGAGGGAAGATTGACAGACGGATTGGTGCAGCGTTTGCAGTATTGCGTACTCTGTACCGGTCCGTTGTGGTGAAAAGGGAGCTGAGTTGTAAGGCAAAGCTCTCCGTTTACCAGCCGGTCCACGTTCCTACCCTCACATATGGTCAAGAGCTCTGGATAGAGACAGAAAGAATGAAATTGTGGATACAGGAGGTTGAAATGAGTTTCCTCTACAGGGTAGCTGGACTCTCCTTTACAGATAGGGTGAGAAGTTCAGTTATCCAGGAGAGACTCCGAGTAGAACTGCTGCTCCTCCACATCGAGAGGAGCCAGCTGAGGTGGTTCGGGCACCTGGTAAGGATGCTCCCAAAGCACCTCCCTAGGGAGGCGCTTCGGGCATGTCCGACTGGGAGGAGATCCCAGGGAAGACCCAGGACACGCTGGAGAGACTATGTCTCTCAGTTGGTCTGGAAACACCTTGGGGTCCCCCCAGAAGAGCTGTTAGAGGTGGCTGTGGAAAGAGATGTCTGGGCCTCCCTGCTCAAGCTGCTGCCCCTGGGACCTGACTTTGAAACAAGTGGAAGATGATGGATGGATAAACAAACATTAAACAGCACATGAAGGGTTATATGTAGGAATCTGCTTCTAATCAAATCTGTGTACAAACAGCAGGCTGAGCTGCAGCTTCTACTTTTGTTTTTGTTTTTATATACATTTTTTGTTTTGTTTGCAGAATCAATGGAAATGTTTCCATACATCCATACACATAATATCTATAATGTTTACAGCAATATTTTGCTAATGATTACAGCTCAAAACACATTTATCTGGAAAAATAAATAAATAAAATTTATTTAACCATCTTGTAATCGCTGCTGAAGAAATCCTGCAGTTAGGTATATTTTTTGTAATATTTTCTTTATATACAAAACAGTGTTTTCTGCCTTTTTGTTTTGTTTTGTTGTGCTCTTTTAACTTCATAATTAATATTAAAATGATGCTTTAACAATCACTGCATCAAAGTATCCATTCCATCATCTTTACCCGCTTCTTCCCTTTTGGGTCACAGGCTGGTGCCTATATCCAGCAATAACTGTGAGAGAGGCGTGGGACAGCCTGGACTCCAGTCCATCACAGGGACACATGTGAAATGTGCAATTATCTAACTGGTCTAAGATGGAAAGTTTCTGTGGTTTTAACCCTGCCCTTTATTTGTCAGTGGTCAGACTTGGTCCAAGTTTCTTGGCACTTACATGTCTTCATCAGGAGATGGCAGCACCTGTAAGCGAAGAACACACCTGCTCCCTCTCTGTCTCCACCAAATGATTTCCTTTATATGTTTTCAAAAAGCATAGGAAGCTGCAACGTTTCTCACGCTAGTAGCCTTGAAACAGTCTCATGTTAACTAAAATTATCTCATGTTTGTAGCCCAGAAGAAACGATGTTGTGTAAAATTTTAACTTCTGTGTGTGGGTTTGATGGGAACTGCTCCTCACCAGACAAACAATTCTTGAAACAGCTGCAGAATGACTGATGAAACAAGAAACACTAAATTTCCACTCAAGACTTTTTATTATTTTACTATGAGTAAAGAATTTAATATCTAACAATATGTATATATGTATAGATAGATGGCTAGACGGACGGATGGATGAATGGATAATTCAAATTACTTTGTAAAATGTAAATTTATTAAAGTCTGGGACACTGAGAATGTGTTATAGTGTTTAATTGCCACATTGTTTTGTATTTGATTTCCTGTAAATAGAACATAAATAAAAATGACAAAACTCACAGCACTTCTGTCTAAACTAAAAGTTAAACACAGACAGAATTACCTCTGAGACTTCAGAATTTGGCTTCCCATACTAAATGTGCTTTGTTACATTTTAAACTTACAAACTCAGCCTCATCATGCCTGCCATGTTTATCGACACACGGTGAATAAATATCTCTCAGATAACTCTTTTTATTGTGAAGCAAAGCGAAAAGAGTTGTATTTTCCTCATATTTGCCAAGTTAGAATGAATCTGGAGATCTAAATTTACTCATCACTCAGACACTCCTTGCTCTTCCCATCACATCAGTTTATCCCCAAATAAATGGAAATAGTCAAACAACAATTTAACAGATTGTGGAAATTCAAATTATCCAATAATAAAAAATAAATAAAAAACTCCAACATAACAACCAACATAACTGGTTTGTTCCACTTTGGAGTAAGCTGTTGGGGAAAGAATCAGTTTTGTGTTTCCTTGACTGATGAAGCCTTCTGGATGGAAGGTGAAATGTTACAGCACAAAAAGAAACTGTCCAGATGACCTGACTGAAAAATGTTGGATTGTATACCTGGATTATTGAGCATGGACTTTTTTGGTTATGCTGTTTATTATATAAAAAAAGAAGCAATTTTTCTGGAGAAGGTTGGGGTTAGAACAAAGTCAACTGGCTCACGGTCCAGTTTATTTCAACAGTTTGTAAGCCTACAATGAACACACTATTGACATTATATAGTAAAAATTATTTTACATATTGATTATGTGGCAAAAAAGATATATTGTTCTCCAGTAAAATGCATCATGCCCTCACAATACAGGTTCACATTGAAATTGTTAACCTTACACTGACTGAAGCCAGTTGTAATCATAGTGTGATCAATTTATTTGCATGTTTACTCTGTTTAATACATATTTAATTCTGTTTTTGAGTCTTAGACCAAATTTTAACATTCAACAGCCATAAGTGAACGACAATGTGACTCAATAACTGATCCTAGATCCTACTTGATCTTAATTCTGCATTTGATACAGTGGACCATCTGTGTATTTCTGTCTTTTGGGGTACCACAGAGCTCAATTTCAGGTCCCCTGCCTATTTCCATTTACCTGTTTCCTCCTTTCCAGGTCATGGGGATCACTGGTGCCCATGTTTAGCAGTGATGGTGCGAGAGGACCCTGCTTCCTTTGGGTTCAATACTGACAAAGCTTAGGATGTTTTTTTCATTTTTACACTGACAAAAGTCAGATATATTTGACACTGAAGTAGAAAAATGCCCACTCAGTTAAGCTACTTCTGTTGTATCTTAAAGACATGAAAGTCTCTTAAACTAAAGATACAGGTATGAATACTTATTTTCAGTTATGAGGGACTACAAGACAAAAGAGAAAACTGCTTTGAATTTTCTACAATATTTTATATTTAAAGGGGTTTGTTTGCCATTTTTGTTTGCTATTTTTATAAAATGGTTTTGAGTTTAGTTTTTACATTTTAAGTTTACATTCAACCGCATCATTTAGTTTTTCAAAGTCAGACTTTACCCTTATTTGAATATGTGTAAGCATAAATTTAATAGAACAATTTCACAGGCTTGTCCAGGTCATCAGTCAAAAAAAAAAATCTGATCCGTCACTTAAACTGAAAAATTTGGAATAAATACGTTAATCCTGTTTTTTATGCAATAAAAATAGAAGACAAAATACACCTAAAATGTTGGTTGGAACAAGTTTTATTAAAATATAATAAACTTTTACCTGTACGAAAACAAGTTTTTACAGTATACAATGGCACACATATTTTCTTATTAACCTTGATGTTATATATATATTTATATATATATACATACAGCAATTAAAAAAAGA
>NC_056501.1:34202959-34214272 GCF_014905685.2 Nematolebias whitei | reverse complement strand
TGTGTGTATATATACTGTACACAAACACACACAACTACCTTGACAGGATCTCATCTTTTACCTGAGGCATACCAGCACTGAGTTGTTTATCCACCTCAGCTGTTTCAGTCAACATTTGTGAAAGAAAATAGAAAGATGATGGGCATTGTTTATTTTTTATTATTTACTTATTTTGTAATATAATTTTATCGTAATTTTTCAGTTGGTTATTAAAAATACTTGCCAAGTGATGAAAGTTATTTGAGGTGAAATATTATACTTTATGCAAGTATTTTAATTGCCACTTATCAAAGAAACTTGAAATTAAAATGATTATTCTGAAACTTTCAACTGGTACTGGGTTCTTTATATAAAATTATTTAAATTTATTCTGATTAATGTACTTAAACAGCTTATGGTTTGAGTGAATGATAAAGAAAGTAATTTGGTTTTGCCCATGTCTATTTGCAGCGGTTGAGGGAAAGGTGTACGACACATTAAGGTGGGTATTCCAGATTAATGGGTCACAGATCAGTTTTAATGATTGTGGTGTAGTAAATATAAACAGAAAATCCCCCACCCCCACAGGGCAAATTGCGTACATGGTAAACCATGATACAGTTCTTCTCTCAAGGCAACTCTGTCACAATCTAAAATAAGTAACAGCTGTGTTTAAAAGATCTTATCACAGTTTGTTTAAGATGCGTTCTGAAGCAGCTCACCCACACCATGACTTTTCATTACTACCCACGCGTCTGTAAAAACCCTTATGTTTCAACTTGTTGTACAAAGAGTTCAAAAAGTGTTCAATACAAAAACAAAGGGTCATTGTCATGCTGTATATACCAGCTAAACATACAGATGTGATTGATCAAAAATAATAATGTCAAATGAAAATTACACACAACACCAGAAGTTATTAATCTATACTTTAATCTTTTGTCCAAGATGAATGATTCAACAAACGTTTTGATTTACTTTTAAAAGATCAAAAGTGGTTTAATTAGCTAATTTCAAATCAAACTGACATATTTGTAAAACTACTTTGATTGTCTCTGCAGGTTTGGAAATTAACCTGTTCCACTTGGATGTATGTACAGTACCAGTATGTATTGTTAAAGCATGTTTGTTTATTCAAGAGGAACACATAAAACAAGGAGATTCTAGACATATTTAGGTAAATTTATTTGACACTGGAGAAATTTAAATTCATGCATACATGGATCTTTCTGTTCAGATAACCCACAGCTCATAAGCGAGTAACTGCCCAGAAAGAATGGCTAGATTAGCTTTACACAAATATATATATGATAATGTGCAATTATCTGATTGGTCTTAGATGGAAAGTTTCTGTGTGTTTTAACCCTGCCCTGTATTTGTGATGCCCAGACTTGTACCAGGTCTCTTGGCACTTACGTGTCTTCGTCAGGAGATGGCAGCACTTGTAAGGAAAGAACACACCTGTTCCTCCTAAGTTTCCACTGGATGACTTCCTTATGTTTTCAAAAAGCATAGGAAGCTGCAACGTTTCTCACACTAGTAGCCTTGAAACAGTCTCATGTTAACTAAAATGATCTCATGTTTTTAGACCAGAAGAAAAGATGTTGTGTAAAACTTTAACTTCTGTGTGTGGGTTTGATGGGAACAGGTTCACTTCTCCTTACTAGACTGTGATAGAAGTAGTCTCCAGCTACATGTACTTGGGTGTACTGTCATAACGCGGGGAACCCAGATTTGTACGAGACCAGAAAGGACAAAATACGATTTATAAAAAGATAAGTGTTTATTATATACAGTGAATTATTTACAAGTGGTCCTCTCCAAGGAAGATCCTGGGGACAAGAGTTGGTTCAGAGGAGGTCCACTGGCAGGATTGTATGTAGAGAATTAATACTAGTTTTTCCTCTTACAGATGGTAGCGTTGAGGTTGAGCATGGGTGGACAGGTGAACTGGCGTGTGGCTGGAAGGCGAGGCACAGAGAGCAGGAACCAGAGACAACGGGAATTCCAGGACAGGACAGGACTCGAGGAAGCAGGATGACTGCGGGCACAAAAATAGAAGGTAAGTAACACTTTGTCAATCACAATGAACTACAGGCCAAAAGCAATAATACCAAAAAGGGTATCCTGATGCATGCTCAATAATCCAGGTAGAAAAATCTAAAAAAGTTAAATCTGGTCCTCTGGACATTCAAAAAAACAAAACAAAGCAAAACAACAAAAAAATGTAGAAATGTTTCGTCTCTCATCCGAGAGACTTCCTCAGTCTGAGGTGCTGTATTCAGCTCAGTCTCTTAAATAGCACCTTCTCAGAGTGGATCAACCAGTTTTGCTGCTGACAACCAAAACCAGCTGATCACATGCTCAAGAAGGACCATCAATGGACAATGGGTCATTAGCACACTGATGGCTGTTTACTATTCACAGAGGGCTGAGTGATACTAGCAATCACAGCATTGTAAGAGGGGGACAGTTGAACCCGGAGGCCTCCACCCCTGTTTAATGATGGACGATTTCTTTTCACAAAGATGGCCTCCTTTACTCCTCTCTCAAACCATCGTTCCTCTCTGTCCAGGATGTGAACATCTTCATCCCTGAAAGAGTGACCGCTGGCCTGGAGATGAGTGTAGACCGCAGAGTCCTGGCCTGATGATGTTGATCTTCTGTGCTGGGCCATCCTTTTGGCCAGTGGCTGTTTTGTTTCCCTGATGTACAACAACTGGTTTGATTTGAAATCACTTGTGTTGTCACTTTTTTTTGCCAAACAACTCGTGTTATTGCTTATTTCCTAGTTTAAGCAGCATAATTTCTATTTCAATTCAGGCTTTAATTGAAAATGTAACGTAGTGGTTTGATCTGTGGGTAAATTGTAAAGCTGTGGGTAAATGTTAGACTGCCTTCAGGCCCAGGCCTCCCTTGCAAAACAGATCTGTGATAAATGGGATTTGCCTGGTTAAATAAAGGTTAATAAAATAAAAGCAGTAAAACTGTTTTATCTCAGTTTGCCTAAAAGTACGACTTATAACATGTAAATGTTAAAAAAAGCAATATACACAATGGATGGTATCATCAAGGTTAAAATCAACTTAAGTATTTATCTACAATGCAATGAAGTATTTGTTGTACCTACCTTAATTTTTCTTTCGCTTGAGTCTCTTTGGTAAAATCTGACTATTTTCTAGCATTAATGCTACTGGTTGACTCCTTAATGTTGAGGTTTCTTTGCTTACAAAATTTTAGTGCATCAATATCAAAATTACAAATTGTGTGTAATTATTTTTAATTTCCTTTTATCTATCTATCTATCTATCTATCTATCTATCTATCTATCTATCTATCTTTCCATCATCCATCTATCACACACACATTATTATAAATATATACAAGTAAAATTAATACAACTTTATTGTCATACTGTAGGAGAAAAATATTTTCGCTTTTTTTCATTCAACCTTTATTTAGACTGATAAGTCACATAGCCTAGAAGACTCATTTACAAGTGAAATCTGTTTAGACAGAAAAAAGTAGTGAAACTGGACACAAGTAGGAATTGGAGGCAAAAAAATCCTATCAGATTTTTTTCTTCTTGCACGAGAAGAAAAAATCTGATATTGAAAAACACCTCACACAAACAAGCACATAGTGACATAGACATTCTGCAGAAGGGGACGACGAGAGTGGTGAACATGTTCATAGATGCTCTCAAGGGCACTGTAAGAGTTCTGACAAGGCTGTAATAATCAGCCTGTGTCCTCTGGTGAGATCTTTAAACATTCTCGAGGTATGTCGATGAATGCCAAGGACAACGCCTGTGAGAATCCAAGAGTCCTGAAATGATGGCACAAGTTTATTCAGCTGCTTTCAACTGGTTATCAGTTGGAAATTCCTCAGGGAGGGGGTGGTGAGTGTCAGATCACATTTTCTCCAGGCGAATTTAGATAACTTTCAAGGCAAGCCAAGGGAGCCAAATTCAGATAAACACACAGTTGTTTTGGGGACAGGCAGAACTTAATGACATCTACCTTGAGTCTGTGCTGGTCCAAAAGATTCCAAAAAGTCCACATTACATGGCCACACCGATGGAACGTGACTGAGTAAAATCCCTGAGATCTGATCCATTCTGCCCAAAACATTTGAGTTTGGGTACTCGAGGCACGAACCAAGCCATCATAAAGGCAAGCAGCGTGATCGGGTCCAATTTTGTTGCAGACAACTTACTTGATTGTTGATAAAACCATCAAACAGCCGAATCCTAAAAGCAGGAAACAGTTATCGTAAATCCAATTAAATATACGTCCTTAAAATCCATAAATGGCACCAGAGATAGACACATCATCAAGTCTTCAAGTTGATGAGATATCCAGCTGCGTGCGTGCCAACAGGGCAAATCAGCTTGCCTAAAGCCTGTCTTCTCTTCAAAGAAATGTTGTAAATTGAGTTGAGGGACCAACTGATCAAAACAAGTCCATAATTATGAAGATATGCAAGAGAGGCTCAGAAGTGGGTTCACAGACACAGAGCAGCAAAGCAAAACGGAGAGGGAGGGGAGGGGAAAAGTGTCCGATCTTGGCAAGAGCAAGTGGTGAACTGCTTATCTTAAATAAAAGGAATCACACTCAATGGCAGGAGAAGATTTTTAACCAGTATTTTACTTGCAAAACATATGAACTGTGGACTGGTAAAAAGCTACTGCTCTGAGGCGATAGAACTTATGACTGTGAAATGTTGGCCGTACTATCTGCCACGGGACTTTACTGCAGTGTTCGTCACCATTGTTTATGTCCCGCTGGGTGTTAATGCTAACTAAGCATCTGAGGAGCTATATGACACCATTAGCTCACTGCAGATAAACCACCTGGAGGCGTTTTAAGTGGGTGTGTGGGACTTTAATCATGTGAAACTGAGGGACACTCTGCCCAGTTTTTACCAGCATGTCACGTTTCCCACATGGGGAGACAACACTCAGGACTGTGTGTACACTAACATTTGTGGTGCATACAGAGCTCTTCCTCACCCTATCTTGGCTTCTTCGACCTCATCTCAGTCCTGCTGGCACCCGCATATCATCCACTAATGAGACAGATTAGGCCAACAAAGAAGACAGTCACTGTGTGGCCCAGGGATGGTGTCTCTGTGCTCCAGGACTGTTTTCAGTGCACAGATTGGCAGGTCTTCAGAGAGGCAGCTACATATGAGGGAGAGGTGGACCTGGAGATAGCTCCTCTGTTCTTGCCTTCATCTCCAAGTGTGCTGATGATGTCATCATCCCCAGGACAGTAACCTGTTATCTGAATCAGAAACCCTGGCTGAGTTTTGAGGTGAGAGCTCTGCTGAAAGCTAGGGACACTGCCTAAAAAAGTTAAGTCTGGTCCTCTGGACATTCAAAAAACAAAAAACGTAGAAACGTTTCGCCTTTCTTCCGAAAGACTTCTTCAGTCTGGGGTGCTGTATTCAGCTCAGTCTTACAAATAGCACCTTCTCATAGTGGAACAACCAGTTTGCTGCTGACAGACAAAACCAACTGCACACGTGATCAAGGAGGACTATCATCCTAACGATGGATTGTTAGCACACTGATGGCTGTTTGCTATTCACAGGTGGCTGAGTGATACTAGCAATAATAAGTACGAGGTGGACAGTTGAACACGGAGGCCCTGGTGCAGAAGTTCTCCTTTCTTGAACTGAGTCTCACACTGGAGGAACTGGATTCTGGACTTCCTGACCAACAGACCGCAGACTGTCAGGATCCACAACATTGTCTCCTCTTCCATCACTCTCAGCACTGGCTCACCCCAGGGCTGTGTGCTTTGCCCCCTTCTGTTTACTGACATGTGACTGCTTGGCTAAACATCCCAGCTGTCACATAGTGGTTTACGGATGACAGTAGTAGTGGGACGCATCAGGAACAATGAGTCAAAATACAGAGAGATGGTGGAACACCTGGTGCAGTGATGCAGAGACAATAATCTCTGCATCATTGTGAAGAAGACCAAGGAGATGGTGGTCAATTTCAGAAGGGACAAGGATCCTCTTCATCCCCTACACATCGAAGTAGCAGCTGTGGAGGTGGTCTCCTGCTACAGATACCTGGGGATGCATATATCCAGTGACCTCAACTGGAAAGTCAACACTTCCTGTATGGTGAAGAAAGCCCACCAGCATTTCTACTTCCTGAAGAAGCTGCGGAGAGCTGGACTTGGGAGCTCTGTCCTGAGGAGCTTCTGTCACTGTGTGGTGGAGAGCATTCTCTGCACCTGCATCACCGTGTGGCACGGCTGCTGCGCTGCTGCTGAGAGGATGGCTCTGCAGAGGGTGGTTAAGGCTGCACAGAAGACTGTGGGGAACAGCCTTCCCACCACCTCGGACCTCTACACAACCCAATGCAGGGGGAGGGTGCTTCGCATCATGAAGGACTCCGCTCATCCTGCACACCGTCTGTTCCAGCAGGAGGCTGAGGAGCATTCAGAGCAAAAGCACCAGGCTCAGAAACTGTTTCTTCCCTGCATACATACATACAACCCCCCCCCCCCCCCACACACACACACACACACACACACACACACACACCTACCCATACCCACACATACATACATACATACATATATACATACATACTATTTTGTATTTATTTATTTGTTAATTATTAGGCTTCTATCTGGGACCTGAGTCCGAATTTTGTACCATAAGCATGCAAATGTGAGCTGGTATGACAATAAAAAGTAGTGAATCCTTGAATTTTTCTCACAAATGTTTAAGGTTTGGACACAGAATGCAGACTGGACACAAGGATCTTAAATAAAAAAACCTTACTAAATTAACTAATAACACAAAAGGCCTGATAAAGAAGCAAACTTGCATACTCTCAGGAGAAAACACAAGAGAAACAAAGACTGTCATGAGAATGCAAAACTTATTTGAAAGTGGAGAAAAGCAGAACAATAAAAAGGACCGGGCTGATCAGCTAAGTGGAGAAAGCTTTGCTGAATACTAACAGAAGCAGGTGAGAGTCGACAAGGAAGGCAGACTGGAATGTAGGAACTGAACTGGAGAAAAGTGAACTGAAGTCACAAGGAACACAGGTGAACTGGAAAAAATGAAAAGCAAGGGTGTAAAAAAAATCAACATAAGAATCACAAAACAGAAATCACCCAAATGAGACAAAAGAAACAATAAGAACATAGATCCTGACGTAGAACTTGTAATCTTAACCGCTTGAGTTTAGTTAGCCTATGTGTATCATCAGCCCAGAATGCATTGCTCTAATTAAAAAAAAAAGCTGACGTCCTTGGAAGAAAATAATACAAAGAACAATAAAATTGTTGATATAAGATGAAACTTGGTTAATAATAGCTATGTATATTAGAATTAAGAGTTTAAATTTTACTTTGATTTTGACCAAACTAATAATAATAATCTATGGAGAAAAGCTAAAATTGGAGACACATGATCTCCCCTTCTAAGAACTCCCCTTCTAAGCATTTTGGATCATTTATGCTTTAAAAAAAATGTGGACACCCGCATAGAATTACAACTGTCCAGTTTTTACATGATAAATGCATGAATCAGTTTTTCTGCATTATTTAAGACAAGTCTTTTTGAATTTTGTAATATTGCTAAAGTTCATTCAACCTTTATTTATACAGGTTAGTCTCATTGAGCCTCGAGGACTCATTTACAAGAGAGACCTGTTTTTAACAAAGACTGATGACAGCGGTAGACAATCTTTAAAGAAGGCATATAAATTGAAAAATAAATGGAAGAAAATGATATTAAACAGAACGACACAAAAACCGCTACATTATAAAGTGGAAGTGGAAGAAATTCATCCTGATAATTGTGAGAGTACCACCATCTGATGCTCCTCTCTCCAAGATGGCTGCTAATTGCCACCAGCTGTCAGACAGCTACCTGATGAGAGCATCCACTACTTAAGGCTGCAGTCGAGTGCTACTCTTCGCTGGAGCATTGTACTCTGCTATGGTATTTATACCTCCGGTCAGTTGTTTTCCCAAACAATACAATTACTTACCTTGTTCTTTGTGCCTTCATTCATCCTGCCTCCTTGGGTCTTGTCCAGTCCTGATTCAGTCCTGGTTCTGTTCCTCATTCCTCGCGCCTTGCCCTCCAACCACTTGCCTGCTTGGCCTGCTCTGGTTCTCTATCTTTGGAACCCTTTCTGGATTCCTCTATGCACATCTCGACGTCCAGACCTGTAAGGAAATAAAAGAAATTAATATCAAGCTTTGTTGCCTGTTTCCAGACCCACCTGACCTTGTCTTTTCTCCTCGGGGGTTACAGGAGAACATCTGTAAATATTATTCACCACTTTATATAAGAAACACTGTTAAAACCTTTATCTTGGAGTCTTGTCTCGTACTAATCTGGGTCCCCCAAAATCATTACAATAATAGACATGTCCTGATCAAAGATAAAGATTTTTACATTAGAAATGGAGGCGAGATTAATGTCATCCAGAGTAATTAAAGGCTGCAAAATGTGTTACCAAGATGCTCTGGTTAAAAGTAAAAAAATAAAAAATTATATCTTGTCCTACCTTAAAAGCACAAAATTAAAAGTTGATAAAAGATTGTCTATCTGTCCAACACGTATGTAACTGTCAAACAAATTGTAAATGATTGGATAATCATGGATAAGGTTTGTGGATAATATTTATCAACATAACCATGAAAAAGTATCCTGTACCTCTACCTGGTGGAAACATTTCTGTATAATGTAAACAGTATCTGTCCAAAAGAAACTTCATGGCTAATTCTGATGTAGGAACAAGATTTATTATTAACATGAATGAACTGGATTCTCTCAGACAGATACGATCAACTATTTCAGATCCTGGAATCCCAATTGTTCAAGTCTCCGTAATAAAATATTGTGACCCCAGATGTGTCAAATTGTGTGCCAGATGTATCAGGTGCAGTGCATATGGGCCTGTGTGTAAGTAGTGGCTTGCTGACTTTAAGCTCGTGTTTTGAGCGTTGTGTGTGTGGGTTGGTGTCTCTATGGCTCTCGTTTCCACTGACGACTCACTGGCACCGGATGGAGGTTTCCTGTCGCCTGATCCTTGACACTGCAGACATAGTTCTCATTTCAGATATTTTGAAATTCTAGGTCTTATTCTATTTGTGACACACTCACACGTTTTATAATTATTTTAAAGACATGTTGTCTCAACTTTAGAAGCAGAGGTTGTCACTAAGAATTGAAGAATTGGTCCATTTATTTTGCCTTCTTCTATTTCGTGTTGACCAACACTTTATTCTTGACTCTAAATTTGTTATCCATTTAGAAGAATCACACCTATCACCTTCCCCCATTCCCCCCACTCCTCCTCACCAGCCTTCCCCCATAACCTCATTCCACCACAACACTTCACACTACTGCTTGTGTAAGTCTGTTAAAGTCTGTGTCAGCTCTCCTGGAGCACCAAGTGTCCAATGGCCAAGCCATGACTGTCATCCACATTGACACATAGCAGTTTAGCATTTAAATTTGGATTTTCCTCCTGTTGGATCAATACACTGGCTGTTAGTTGTTTTTTTTCCTGCTGGGAAAAGATCAGGCAGGTAAGGAAAACATTTTGACTTGAATTATCTACAGTTTTGTGAAATAGGATTGTGCTGAGGTGGGCATGACTTTATGAAATCCAGCTGTTGTTTCACACTTACAGTTTTTCCTGAAAAGTTTGGCAGAAACAGATGTTCAACAAAGGTGCTGTGTCATGTTTAATGCACAGCTCATTTTAATTGGTTAGTGGGTTAGATAGAAAAAGTAAAGGTGATAAGGAAATGAAATGTATTATTTCATTGGTCAGGAGACATTAGGATCCTGTTACTGCATATTTATTGTCTCTTCAGGTGGTGGAGTGAATGGGTTTGTAATCAGAGAAAAGAGGACAGCTGGGAGGGTCTAAGCAGAGCTAAATATATGTGCTGGGTCATCTACAACTTTTTTGGGGGCTCTATTAACATTATTTTGTATGATACATACAAGTACAATGGTATGAATGCATTTTTAAAAGATTTCCAATCAGACAGAGCAAGGCTTTCTGAAATACATTAAATCTATAGACCTCAAAAGTCTGATAAAGTCCACCATGTCACAGTTCAGTAGCTATCGTTGAAAATCCATTAGTGGACCTGAAAATATGTCTTTTTCAAAACTAAATAAATAAAGTCTAATTTGTTACAGACCAAATAACTAATGAGAGAGAGAAAAGGTCAAGAAATGGAAAATTAGCCATCTAAATATGTAATAATAAACACAACAATGTTTTAAAAGCACTATCTTAATGTCTCAACGTTGCACATAATGTAATTGCAACTAGAGCGTTTGGTTCAAATTTTTAAACTCTAAGAATAAATAAAGGAATCGAAAGTCAGGGTTTAGCACGACCGGACAGGTAGAACCCAGTGGTGCAGGCAGGGGCTTGGAGACTCAGCAAAGTAAAATCAAATAATTTAAATAATATAAATAAATGAGCTGACTTGGCAGCAAAAACTTACATGGACAGGTCAAACTCAGATGAAACACAAAGACCAGATGAGACTATACCTAATGATGCACTGACGACGACGAGGACTAAACAGACTTAAATACGGACATACTAATGAGACAAGCGCCAACACCTGTGGAACATCACAGATGTAAGGAGACAGAATGATTGACAGAGAGAAAGCAGGACAGAAACAGAATACAACTGGGCACTATCCCCACATCTACTATTTGACTGTGAAAAATGATAGGTTGTTAGATAGAGTTTACATTCATAAATATTTTTTGCTGCATGAATCCTGACATGAACACTGAACACACCACAAAATAATTATTGTTTTGCAAAACAGCTCCATCCATGCATCCATTATCTTTACCCGTGTCTTCATTTTTGGGTCGTGAGGGTCGCTGGTACCTATGTTCAGCAATCACTGTGCAAGAGGTGGGGTACACCCTGGACAGGTCTCCAGTACATCACAGGGCAATATAAAGACAAATGACAAACAACCATTCACTCTCTCATTCATACCTAGAGACAATTTAGAGTTACCAGTCAGCTTAACATGCATGTTGTTGGTTTATGGGAGGAAACCAGAGGACCCAAAAAAAAAACCACGCAAACACGGAAAGAACATACATACTCCACCCAGAAAGGCCCCCGGACCAGGATTTGAACCAGGGTAACCTGCTCTGTGAGAGGCAGTGGCTCTACCAGCTGCCCCTAAATAAAAACATATACAGTATATATATATATATACACATGCATACATACATGGATGGATGGATGGATGGATGGATGGATGGATGGATGGATGGATGACCTTC
>NC_056501.1:34184493-34192959 GCF_014905685.2 Nematolebias whitei | reverse complement strand
ATCTATCTATCTATCTATCTATCTATCTATCTATCTATCTATCTATCTATCTATCTATCTATCTATCTATCTATCTATCTATCTATCTATCTATCTATCCATCTATCCATCTATCCATCTATCCATCCATCCATCCATCCATCCATCCATGTACGTACTGTATGTATGTATGTATGTATGCATGTGTATATACAGTAGGAGGAGATGTATGAAGGCAGCAGACCAAGAAGTGATTTAAAGATGAAAATGTACCAGTGGGAGAGTCTGTGTGAAGTTAATCATGTCCAGTTAACCAGTGAATACAGAGTTTAATGATGGGTACAGTAGTTACAGCCAGTTATGAGGCTTAGCGCACCATGATATGCAGAATCCAATATCTGCAGGGTGCTTGTAGGAGTGGTCATGTAAATAATGTCACTGTAGTCAATGGAGGGAAGGAAAGTCACAGTTACAAGGTGTTTCCTAGCATTCAGATTTAAACAGGATCTATTTCTGAAAAAGAAACCAAATTTAACTTTCAGTTTCTTTCCTAGGTTTTCCACATGGAGCTTAAAAGAGAGATGCGAGCCGACCAAGATACCCCAATATTTATAGGAATTGACAAACTCAATAGGGACACCATTTGAGGATAAAATCAGAGGAAGAACTGCTGGGACCGACTTTCTGTTTGAAATAAGCATCCCTTTGGTTTTATCGGCATTTAAGACAAATTTGAGATGGAACAAATCTGATTGAATGATGTCAAAGGTGGACTACAAAAGCTGGAAAGCCTTAGCAACTGTTTTAGCTCGACAACGTACAACTGTGTCATTAGTATAGAAATGTAAGGATGCATCAGGGATGCTCTGACCTACATTACCTATGTAGATTGTAAAGAGGGTGGGTCCTAAGACTGAGCCTTGTGGTACACCATTGTTGACTGTTAAATAACTTGAGGAAAATATCCTTATGTTGAACACATTGCTGCCTATCTGAGAGCTAGTTAGAGAACCAACCAATGGTGTGATCTGAGAAACAAATTTCTGAGAGCTTATGACAAAAGATGTCATGATCCACAGTGTCAAAAACTTTAGACAGGTCTAAGAAAGTGCGGCACAATAATCCTTAGCATCCAGTGCTTCAACAACGTCAATAAAAACATTCAGTGAAGCAATGGTTGTGCTGTATTGTTTCCTGAAACCAGATTGAAGGCGAGGTAATATGTTAAATGAGTCCAGGTAATTTTTGATTTGAGAGTTTATCAGTTTTTCTAGAACCTTGGCTAAAATGCAGAGTTTAGAGATTGGTCGATAGTTGTTCAGTGAGGTGGGGTCAACTCCCTTCAGCAAAGGTATAACAAAGGCTGTTTTCCAAGTGTCTGGAATGGAGTTTTGGCTTATAGACAGGTTAAAGATGTGGGACACAGGGACTGTGATGATATGAGCATCAAGCCTTAAGAAATAAGGTGTAAGTTCATCTGATCCTGCAGATTTTTTAGAGTCTAGACTTTTTAACAGTTTATTAACCTCATTAACTGAGAACGGGGAAAGAGAAAAGGTGTGACTTACTGAAGATTGACTTGTAGGAGAGATATGGTTTGTAGAAGTTTGACTTTTAGGGGAAGTGGCTGATTTTCCATTAGTAACTGTGTCAAATAAAGAAAATAACCAACTAGAAGTAACAAAATGTTTGTTGAAACAGTTCAGGATCTCGTGCTTATTTGACACAGGAACCGAGTTAACAAGAAGTCATGATGGGAGGTCAGATGATTGGGAGCTGCCTGAGAGCGATTTGATTGTTTTCCAGAATATTTTAGGGTCATTTAAATTTTTGGGGGTCTTAGATAAGAAATAGTTACATTTTGTGGCTTTGAGGGAAGTCGTGAATTTATTCCTCAGCTGTCAAAAACTCAACTTACTGTAGCAAACTACAGTAAGCTACTTCAGCTTACCTGACGTAGTTTGTGCTACATTAAAGATCACTGATATTTACTGTAGCACAAGCTATATCAGATAAGCTAATATTTGCTACAGTAAATAACAGCGATCTTTAATGTAGCACGAGCTACAGCAGCTTACCTGATGTAGCATGTAGCAAGCTATAAGGGACATCTACGTGTATATTATTGTAACTACTTACTCTGCCAGTCACCAGAACTTTGTTAACATGAAGAGTTCGGACGTCCTTCACAAATCCATTATTGATTATAAGCATCCGTGGATTTAAAGCTGCAAAGCTCCTCCGTTGTAGGCACTCCTCGTGTTCATTAATAATTAACAATATCAAAATAACCTGATGCATGCTCAATAATCCTCAATATCCTCAATAATATCAAAATAACTTCTTGGTGACAACTTGTCTGTTTCATTTGACATAATTTCTTTCTCCACCTCATAGAGACCACAGCTATTTTATGCCTATATCTTGCTCTTTGTCAAGAGTATCAATATACTGAGCTCTGGTCTGTCTGTAAGCTATTGTCTTCACATGCGCCTCAACAAACGGCGGAAAACCCAGTATTGCGCAATACCGGTCACGTATGTGGGAACTATGTATACAACACCTCAGACTGAGGAAGTCTTTCGGATGAAAGACGAAACGTTTCTACATTTTTTTTATTTTTTTATTGTTTTGCTTTGTTTTGTTTTTTGAATGTCCAGAGAACCAGATTTAACTTTTTTAGATTTTTTTACCTGGATTATTGAGCATGCATCAGGATATAGGTATAGGATATATCTTGTTTATTATTTTTAAATGATTCTCCTTCATTTTAGGAGATTTAGACCATTTGACAAATTTAGAATGAGCATAAGTCATTATGGTTATATGATTTATATTGGGAGGTTTCTTGAAGGAATCTTTGTTATAATCAGTAAATCCTTTGTCGCAAACATTCGTGGATAATGTTATTGCATTTAAAGTCAACTAAGTTACAGTCATTTAGTTTTAATGTGGGCATCAAATTGTCACCTTTGAATATATAATATTTTTAATTAATTGAATCAGCTGTTGGTCAGGCATACTTCTTGTTGTGCCATTAGCTCTAAAATAGTTGTTAAATCAAGTGTTTACTTGTGTAGGTAAAACTAGATGTTTAACAACCGTTAAAATACACCAGAATGCAGGAAATGGCATCTACTTTTTTCAAAATTTTCTGGGGGAGGACCCCCAGACCCCCCCACCAAAATAAGTGTCCCCTCCCCCAATTACAAATGCTTCTAACACCAATGGCCGACACGCAGCTAAACAAGTACAAGTACATATGGTGTTATGTGGGGGGCAAAGTGGTTTCAACTTAACTCAGTTTTGATTTGCGTCAATAGGATATAGTAGCATTTATAGTTCTATGAGCATTTGGATTTTTATACATCAAAATACTCTTAATAGTTAAAATTTTAAGTATATTTACTGTATATTAAGGTAATTTATTCTGTATTTTGACAGATTATGGTGATTCTGTGGTCGTGCTGATGGGGCACTTGAAGATTGTTGCCCAGGGTACAGTGAAGTCTGGCCCTGGTTGTTGTCCACTGTTGTCATCACTCTTTGTTAAAGAAATCAGGTCTCTCTTGTAAATGAGTCCCTGAGGCTCAATGGGATTAACCTGTATAAATAAAGGTTGAATGAACTTGACTAAATTGACATGATGCCCACAGTATGATTGCTCCACCTACACAGAAATGTAACCCAGGGTGAGCTAACCTCTGACATACAAACAAGATAGCTGTAATGGCAAAGGTAGTGAAGCTCACATTGTTACCAGAGGCATTTGTGCCATTTTGCCATTGATAAGTTGGCTATTCTCTTCTCGATTCTTCTCAGGTGTAAGTGACTTGTCTATACAGTGGAGGCTACACTGTGGTCAGGATCATCAATGCAAAGTGGGCAGGATCATTAAAGCAAAGTGGGTGGGATTGTAAATGGTCAGTGTTCGAACCACTCCACCCGTTGTGGTTCTTGATTGCCCTATCGGATTTCAATTTCTTTAGCTTATCCCAGCACTGATTATTAGTCTATGTCTCTGTAAATGTGCTCATTTCCTATGGCGCCATCCATCAACATGTAGTGTCATCCATCAGATGCCCTTCATAAGATTTTTATCAGACTCAAAATAAGACTGATTCCTACCCCCTTTGGTTCAGTTTTCTTCACCCTGAGACATTTCCAAACATTCCTTTTTAATCCCACCCGTCTCTAGACAATATCGCAACAGACATCATCTGATTTTATCGGTTTTAAGATGTCTTGCCAAGATTCCCTTCATCAAAGAAACTTCCTGTTGTTGATTCTATCAGTTTCTGGTTTTCTCCTGGACACCATAAAAGTGACACATTTTGTTTATTTATCAGGACATTAAGAACTTTTACAACTCTGAAACTTCCTCTATATAAACTGTTGCAAAAGGTTATTGAGAAGCCTGCATAAGGCCTCAGTGTGTCATAGGTTCCCACAGAGTAGTAAATACATGCGTGTGTGTGGGTTGCTGGGGGCTCCACAGCACAACTGTGGCATTCCAGTGTGACACAGAGCTCCGGTTGGTGGGAAGATGTGTCAGCTGAGCAGCTAAATTTGACTTTCTTCACTGACCACCTGAGAGGTTGGGGGAACTGCTGGAGAGTTGGAGGTCCAGGAATAAAAAAAAAAAAAGCATTTAAAGAAGATAAAAATGTTGTGTAACACAAATTTAACAATATTTTTGGTGAAACACTAGCTCTGATTTGATACTGTTTTACTTCTGTCCAAAATAATGAACACGTATTGAGTATGAGGATCAAATGGGTGATGTCAAACAGTGCACATGTGATGTGTCTGATTTGTTTTTCTACTTTAGACTGGTAAACACCAGTCTAAAGTAGGAGCATTCAGATCTCAAATGATCTCTGAGTGCAAGCATACTGATGTGGCTAATACACAAAGTTTGTTTTCTCAGTCATCCAGGTATATAACAACAAAAAAGGTTGAATCATGTCATCTGGACTTCGTTTTTTTGTTAAAAAAGAAACGTTTCGCCCCTCATCCAAGAGGCTTCGTCAGTCTGAGGCCTAGCCATCTGGTATTACCCAGAAGCCACCCTGACTCTTGTGTTGTCAGCTCGTCTGCTGTTTTTGAAACCATTAGTGAAAAGGCCAGACTTCAGGGGTATCTGAGGCAGGCTTGAAACACAAGAGTCAGGGTGGCTTCTGGGTAATACCAGATGGCTAGGCCTCAGACTGACGAAGCCTCTTGGATGAGGGGTGAAACGTTTCTTTTTTAACAAAAAAACGAAGTCCAGATGACATGATTCAACCTTTTTTGTTGTTGATGTGGCTACTGTTACCACACTTACTTGTCACCATAGATTTATTTTGCTTGTTCTAAATTAATTTCAATTCAGTTTATTTATATAACGCCAAGTCATGACAGAAGTCATCTCAGGGCACTGAACAGAACATTCATATGCAGAAAAATTAAGTTAATAAAATTATTTATCTGAGGAGCCAGCAGGCTCCTTTGAATCTTAACTTTGTTGCAGAACTCTCATACTGAGCAAGCATAAAGGCGACAGCGGAAAGGAAAAACTCTCATGAGGAAGAAACCTCCAGCAGAACCAGACTCAGACCAAGAGGCCATTTGCTTGGACCAGCTGGGTTTCAGAAGACAGGAAGGAAGAACGAACACACAATGACAGGTCGAAAATCGTTAAGATAGAAATAATTTCAAATACAAACAATTCATTTGAAGAAATTAGGTCAATTTGTCCTCCAGTAATCTAAGCCTATGGCAGCATAAAAATCCAGCCCTAACTATAGGATTTATCCCAAAGGAAAGTTTTAAGCCCAGTCTTAAAACTGGACAATGTGTCAGCCTCATGGACAGAAACTGGAAGTTGGTTCCACAAGAGAGGAGCCTGATAACTGAAAGATCTTCCTCCCATTCTGTTTTTAGAAACTCTAAGAACCACGAGTAAACCTGCAGTCTGAGAGTGAAGTGCTCTGTTAGGAAAATATGGAACAATAAGATCTCTAATATAAGATGGAGCTAGGTTGTTGAGAGCTTTGTAGGTTAGAAGTAAGATTTTGAATTCTATTCTGGATTTGACAGGGAGCCAATGGAGAGAAGCTAAAACTGGAGAAATATGATCTCTCCTACTAACTCCAGTTAAGACTCTGGCAGCAGCATTTTGGATCAACTGAAGACGTTTTAAAGACGTTTTTGGACACCCAGATAATAAACCATTGCAATAGTCCATTCTAGACGTAATAAAACTTGAACCAGGTTTTTTTGCATCATTATTAAATAATATGTTTTTAAGTTAATGTTAATAATTTAATCTTTCTGCAACATTTTCATTCAGTGATTTTCTTTTTAATGGATTAGTTTTGTTTCTTTTGTTTCTTTTAAATGAATGAATAAAAAGAAAATGAAAAAATTTAACTACATTTTGCAGGTGGGAAAAAAAACCCAGTTCTGGTAAACTTTCTAATGTGGGGGTTAAAAGACACATCCTGATAAAAAATAACACCAAGATTAACACCACTGGAGGCCAAATTAATACCATCCAGAGTTGGTGAAATACTGCAAAATTTATTTCTACGATGCTCAGGTCCAAAAACCAAAATCTCTATCTTGTCTGAGTTTAAAAGTAAAAATACAGGTCATCGATATTTTTATGTCTTTAAGACATGTTTGTAGTCTAAGTAGCTGATTGGATTCATTGAGTTTCATGGACAAATATACAGTAATTGTGTATCATCAGCATAACAATGAAAATGTATCCCATGCTGTTTAATAACATTACCCAATGGAAGCATATATAAGGTAAAGAGTATTGGTCCAATCACTGAACTATGAGGAACTCCGCTGACTAATTTTGGTTTAAGAAGATAAATTATAAAATTGTAGAAACGTTTCATCTTTCATCCAGAAGACTTTTTCAGTCTTTCTACTTCAGACTGAAGAAGTATTTCGGATGAAAGACGAAACATTTCTACAATTTTTTTTTTTTTTTTTTTTTTTTAATGTCCAGAGGACCAGATTTAACTTTTTTACATCACAAGGACACATATAGACAAACAACCATTCACTCTCTCACTCACACCTAGGAACAGTTTAGAGTTACCAATCAGACTAACATGCATGTTTTTGGTCTGTGGGAGGAAACCGGAGTACCCAGAGAAAACCCACGCATACACAGAGAGAAGATGCAAACTCCTCCCAGAAAGGCCCCCGGACCAGGATTTGAACCAGGGTAACCTGCTTGCTGAGAGGCAGCAGCTCTACCATTTGTTCCACCATGCTGCCCCTGTTGTGTTCATAACAGTTGTTACAGTGAGTTCTACATCTTGACCACTAGGGAGGTGTCTGAATGCTGGATAAGACCGTCGGTAAAGAGAGATACATGAGATGACACAACTGATTTGATGAGTTTTGTTGAACTGAGTTAGAACACATTAAAGCTTTTAAAAAAGTCACCTGTGATTTTACATACATAACAATAACACTCTTGATGGTTGCCTGTATGTGTTATGTTAATCGATATGGTGAGTTGTATCTCAGGTCAGAGGAGCTGTTATGCTCAAGAAGTGTCAGAGTTTAATTTAGCCCAGAAATATGACACTCAACCACCTACGTCAGCTCCTTCTCCAGGCTAAAGACAGAACTAGGTAGGGCAATAGACTTAGATGGATGGGAGTCTCTTAGGTATGAAATGGAAGATCAACCATACCTTCAGGTACCAGAGAAACACTATGATACTGCTGAAAAAAGTCCAACAATACTAAGGAAATGTTGTGATTTTCTGCACAGGAAGTGATGCAATTGCTAATCTGCCTGAAGTATTTTTTACATCTGTTCATCTACACTGATTAAAAAAATGAAAACACTTTTATTTTTGCTCCTATTTTTCATGAGCTAAACTCAAAGATCTAAGACTTTTTCTTTGTACACACAAGGCCTTTATGTCTCTAATATTATTCACAAATTTATGTAAATCTGTGTTAGTGAGCATTTCTCCTTTGCTGAGATAATCCATCCACCTCACATGTGGGGCATATTATTGTGCTGATTAGACAGCATGATTATTGCACAAGTGTGCCTTAGGCTGACCACAATAAACGGCTACTCAAAACATGCAGATATACTGTATTGGTGGGGTCAGGGGGGTCAGAAAATCAGAATCTGATGTGACCACCATTTGCCTCACTCAGTGTAAGATCTCCGTCGCATAGAGTTGATCAGGTTGTCGATTGTGGTCCGCTCCTCTTTAATGACTGTATGAAGTTGCTGGGTAATGTGAGGAACTGGAACAAGCTGTTGTATACGCAGATGCAGAGCATCCCAGACATGCTCAATGGGTGACGTGTCTGGTGGGAATGCTGACCATGCAATAACTGGGAAGTTTTCAGCTTCCAGGATTTGTGTACAGATCCTTGCAACACTGGGGTTGTACATTATCATACTGCTGTAGTATAAACATATGCTACATATATTCATACATTTTTCACGAGT
>NC_056501.1:34170931-34184483 GCF_014905685.2 Nematolebias whitei | reverse complement strand
AGTCTCCAGATGGCTCAAACTGTATTTCTGGATGCAGATCAATGAAACAACAGTCTCTGTCCATCTGGTCAGATTTGACATGAGATCAGGTTCACTACACTGCAACATGAGGTGACATTTGCAGATGAATGGCACAACAATGGGCTTCTGGATCTCATCATAGTGTTTTTGTCCCGGTGAACCACCCTCCTCCTGGTGAGTGACTCACCCCGGCCCTCCATCAAAATGGGTAATGGGCTGCTCCGGCCTGCTAGGTTTTATCCAGATTGGACTGCAGTTGGTCTCACTTAGGCTGGGTACAAGAGAGATTAATTCAGATATCTCAGATATCTCATGGTCCACATCCACAAGTCACACCCTCATCTCACTCAATGACTCGTCAGATCAAGTAGCCATGATCCACTTGATGACCATGGGAGAACTTGTGTTAGCAACTGAGGGTAAATAAAAAATAAACAAATAGGCACATAACAATTTTCTTCATAGTGTGTACTGATTACAATATATTTGCTATATTTCCAATTCATTCTCAACTACTTTTTTATTTATTTTGAACAGACATCCTTGAGCATTCAGATAACTTTTTCTCTACTGTCCAAACAGAGGCCGACCTCAAATGCACATTCCTTGACAATGGTATATTTTAATCTTTATCCTTTTAAATTATATTAAATATTTAAATGTCATACATCCATCCATTATTTACGTTTCTTACTTTTTGGATCACAGGGGTCACTGGTGCCCATATCCAGTAGCTACTGTGTGAGAGGCGGGGGACACCTGGACAGGTCACCAGTTCATCACATGGCGACATAGAGACAAACGAGGAAAAACAACCATTCACTCACACCTAGGGACAATTTAGAGTTACCAATCAGCCTAACATGCTGTTATTTAACAGTTAACAATGGTGTACCACAAGGCTCAGTCTTAGGACCCACCCTCTTTACAATATACAAAGGTAATGTCAGAGCATGTCAGGCCTCAGACTGACGAAGCCTCTTGGATGAGGGGCGAAACGTTTCTTTTTAACAAAAAAAACGAAGTCCAGATGACATGATTCAACCTTTTTTGTTGTTATATACCTGGATGACTGAGAAAACAAACTTTGTGTTAAAGGGATGCTGTTTTCAAACAGGAAGTCGGTCCCAACAGTTCTTCCTTTGATTATATCCTCAAATGATGCCCCTATAGACTTTGTTGATTCCTATAAATATTTCAGTATCTTGGTCATTCACATCACTCTTTTAAGCGTCACATGGAAAACCTAGTAAGGAAACTGAAAGTTAAATTGGGTTTCTTTTTTCAGAAACAGATCCAGTCTAACTCTGAATGCTAGGAAACACATTGTAACGGTGACTTTCCTTCCCTCCATTGATTACAGTGACATTATTTACAAGAATGCCCCTACAATCACCCTGCAATTGTTTGACGCTGTCTATCATGGTGCACTAAGATTCATAACTGGCTGTAACTATTGTACCCATCACTGCACCCTGCACTGGTTAACTGGTCTTCATTAACTTCACACAGACTCTCTCACTGGTACATTTTCATCTTTAAATCACTTCTTGGTCTGCTGCCTTCATACATCTCCTACATGTCACTGCGTGAGTGCAGCTACAGCGTGCACTCTCAGGATATTACCCTCAGTAAAAACTGAACTAGACAAAAGGGCCTTCTCCTACTCCGCTCCTGTTTCCTGGTATATCTTGCAAAAAGATCTGAAGCTCTCGACCTTGACCTCTCTGAGTGGCTTCGAACGTCTAAGTTCATGAGAAAAACTAATGCAGACATTTTCCTGTTTTTAGTTTTCTACACCGTCTTACAACCTAGCTGGTTTTTGTTACTTTTTTCAAGTAACATTTTATTTTCACTTGTTATTCTCAATTTATATGCATCCTTTATGATCGTCTATTGTTGTCGTTGTTGTCCACTGTTGTCGTCACTCTTTGTTAAAATCAGGTCTCTCTTGTAAATGAGTCCCCGAGGCTCAATGAGATTAACCTGTATAAATAAAGGTTGAATGAATGAAAAATGCATGTTTTTCGTCTGTGGGAGGAAACTAGAGTACCTGAAGGAAGCCCACGCATGCACAGAAAGAACTTACAAACTCCATCCAGAATGGCCCACCGGCCAGGATTCATTCCGGCAACCTGCTTGCAGCTCTGTCGGCAGCTCTGTCAACTGTGCCACCATGCTACCGTATTGAAATGTCCTTTTCAAGATTTTTTTTAATTTAAAATTACATTTACATATTTCACTCTGTATTGTATTTTATGGCTCCCGTGCAGCAGTGTCAGCATGAAATTATTTTAACTGTCACCTCACTCATCAAACACAGTGACCGGAACTAGTGCGGCTCATCAACAGACTCTGACGTCCTATTGGTAACATGAGTTAAAAAAATAAAAAAAAACTCAAGAACTGACACGTACAGTAAATCACTAATTGACCAGAGGATATTCACTTTGCTCCCAGGACTACTACTTATTGTCTACACCTTAAGTCTAGACGGAACAGGTGAAAAAGTTATTTCAGTTTGTTGCCTGGTTGATCAAGAGTTAACTTCATTCTAGTCAAAAAATGAAGGAATGTGTTTTGTTCAACACATTTAACAATTTTTAAAAGAGATTTCCAGAATCAAACATCAGGTTGTATGTATTTTGTCTAATATGAATAGAAAAATGTTGGTCATTTACTTTGTACAAATGTAGCCTGTTTGAAGGTGAAATTTTATGTTTGTTTTTATTTAAAATTCTGCTTGTTGTTGTTAATGTTGGTTTTATGAAACTTTATGTTTTGTTTTCAGTTTGGGACAGGACACTCGCAAAGTTTAATCTGAGTAAATATAACATTTTAAAGAAAAAATATGTTGATTCAAGATTTCACAGTGTCAACAAATCCCAAAAAAGTTGGGACAAGTAGCAATAAGTAGCTGGAAAAGGGAAATTGAGCATATAACAAACAGCTGAAAGACCAATGAACACTAATTAGGTCAACTGACAACATGATTGGGTATAAAAAGAGCTTCTCAGAGTGTCAGTGTCTCTCAGAAGCCAAGATGGTAAGAGGATCACCAATTCCACCATTGTTGCGCAGAAAGATAGTGCAGCAATATCAGAATGGTGTTACCCAGAGTAAAATAGCAAAGACTTTTAAGTTATCATCATCAACCGTACATAACATCATTAAAAGATTCAGAAAATCTGGAACAATCGCTGTGCGTAAGGGTCAAGGCCGTAAAACTCTACTGGATGCTCGTGATCTCCAGGCCCTTAAATGTCACTGCACCTCAAACAGGAATGCCACTGTCAAGGAAATAACAGAATGGGCTCAGGAATACTTCCAGAAAGCATTGTCAGTGAACACAATCCACCGTGCCATCCGCCGTTGCCAGCTGAAACTCTACAGTGCAAAGAGGAAGCTATTTCTAAGCAAGCTCCACAAGCTCAGACATTTGCACTGGGCCAGGGGTCATTTAAAATGGAGTGTGGCAAAATGGAAGACTGTTCTGTGGTCAGATGAGTTACGATTTGAAGTTCTTTATGGAACACTGGGACGCCATGTCATCCGGACCAGAGAGGACAAGGATAGCCCAAGTTATCAACGCTCCGTTCAGAAGCCTGCATCACTGATGGTATGGGGTTGCATGAGCGCTTGTGGCATGGGCAGCTTGCATGTCTGGAAAGGCACCATTAATGCAGAGAACTATGTTCAGGTTCTAGAACAACATATGCTCCCATCTAGATGCCATCTCTTTCAGGGAAGACCCTGCATTTTTCAACACGATAATGCCAGACCACATTCTGCAGCAATCACAACATCATGGCTACGTAGGAGAAGGATCCAGGTACTGAAATGGCCAGCCTGCAGTCCAGATCTTTCACCTATAGAGAACATTTGGCGCATCATAAAGAGGAAGGTGCGACAAAGAAGGCCCAAGATGATTGAACAGTTAGAGGCCTGTATTAGACATGAATGGGAGAGCATTCCTATTTCTAACTTGAGAAACTGGTCTCCTCTGTCCCCAGACGTCTGTTGAGTGTTGTAAGAAGAAGGGGGGATGCCACACAGTGGTAAAAATGGACTTGTCCCAACTTTTTTGGGATTTGTTGATGCCATGAAATTTGGAAACAACAGATTTTTCCCTTAAAATGATACATTCTCTCAGTTTAAACTTTTGATCTGTGATTTGTGTTCTATTCTGAATAAAATATTAGATGTTGGCATCTCCACATCATTGCAATCAATTTTTAATCACAATTTGTTTAGTGTCCCAACTTTTTTGGAATCCGGTTTGTAGAAAAATAAAGGAAATTAAAGAAATTCTAAAAGGACTGGTTCAAATAAATCATTAACAGCCTGAAAATATGAAAAATTTCCCTATAATAAAAATTTGACTGCAGCTGTAAGTATGAGGAGGTCATGTCTGACAATCTACTTATATTTTTGCAGGACGTGTGACACAGACTGAGTGCACCCGAAACATGGATCAGTAAGTCAAATACACAACCACAGAAAACTGTAAGCATCAGCAGCTGTGCTTATGTCACTATATACCCACATGCAGGGTCCAGAGGGTGCAGAAGACAAGCAGCACCATGTCTCTGACCATCTCCTCCTCCTCTTTTGCATCCTCCACTCGGGTACGCTCCTCCAGCTCCACCTCTTCCTCAGAGTGCAACCACATGCTGCAATGAGTTGCTTACATTAGCTTATCAGTTTGTTAACCTGTGTAAATTTCCTATTTAAATCAGTAAATGTATCATACAGGTGCTGGTGCAACAGACCTCAAGTAAATAAGTAAATAACTAGAATGGCAATCAGCATAATTAAATACTGTCTGTGTTTCTATTCAGACTCAGAGTCCTCTCTATAAGCAGCAGAATTCAGGAAATGGAGTGGCTCCCACTTTTGTCACGGTAAAACAAAATCTTTCATGAAGCACTTTTACACATTTATTTAAAAAAATGTCTTTGAATGTGATGTAGCAATCTGGCCTACTTTTCCCTCTGTTCTTTCCTCCTCCTCCTCTCATCATGTCCTATCCCAGTGCCTCCATGATGTGTCTGCAGTGAAGGGTCAACTTGTGGTCCTAGAGTGCAGACTGAGGGGGACCCCTCCTCTGCAGGTCATATGGTACAGAGACAATAAGCAAATACTGGACTCGGACCATTTTAGGATTCTGCGTAAGAGTGAGTGTGTTTGAGTGTGGTTGGGATTACACACAGATGAATACAAAGACGGGGCAAGGTATTTATAATTCAATGCTTTTGTGAACTATGTAAACATCCATCCATCCATCCATTTTCTTTACCCGCTTATTCCATTTTGGGTCACGGGGGTCGCTGGTGCCCATGTCCAGCAATCACTGTGCGAGGGGCGGGGTACACCCTGGATGGGTCGCAAGTCCATCACAGGGCCACATAGAGACAAACAACCATTCACTCTCTCACTCACACCTAGGGACAATTTAGAGTTACCAATCAGCCTAACATGCATGTTTTTGGTCTGTGGGAGGAAACCGGAGTACCCGGAGAAAACCCACGCATGCACGGAGAGAACATGCAAACTCCACCCAGAAAGGCCCCTGGACTGGGGTTTGAACCAGGGACCTGCTCGCTGAGAGGCAGCAGCTCTACCAGTTGCGCCACCGTGCTGCCCCACTATGTAAACACATGTTGGAAATTTACATTAAATACAAGAGCATCTCAAGTGCCTAAAACCAGTGAATGTTTTCCCATGTAGCTCAGTCAAGACCACCAAGTGCTTGCAGAAAAGGCCCTAGACCTGGCTACAGGATAACACCCTAGCCCTGTCAAAGGCTCTTGGTTTCTTGGTTGTCAATTTAAGGGTTACTGAATCACATTTTGTCTGACCCCTCACCCTGAAACTATTTGCCACAGGAGACCTTAAGCTGCCCGAGACAACAAAGCTTCTAGGATCCTTGGGATCCTTAAATTCCACTACAATAAAGTGGTGTTTCACAGAGGGGGAAGTATTACTGCTATGTCACATTTGTCCCTGGTAAGTGCTGGACTTTGCCAAGGCTGCCCTTTGTCTGTTTCTGGTAATGAGTTTTATGGGTTGAACTTTTAGGTACAGCCAAGGCAGAGAAGGTCTCCTGTTTAGAGGCATCAGACTGCATCACTGATTTTTGTAGATGGTGTGGTACTTTTTTCCAAATCAAATGGGGACCTCCAGCAGGTACTGTAGTGGATAAAGCTCAGTGTGAAGCAGTCAGAATGAAGATCAGCATTTCCAAGTCTGAGACCATGGTTCTCAACTAGAAAAGGGTGGATTGAAGAACTACTGCCCCAAGTGGAGGAATTCAAGCATTTTAGGGTTTTGTTCATTGGGGATTATCATGTGGGGATAAAAAATAGCAGAATATTAATATTTATATGTAGCCCATGGCTGATAGGCTACAAAAACGTAGTATTTGGCTAAGCCAGGAACAATGACACCTAATATTTTAAAAGTTTGAATGAAGTCAGATCAGAAAACCATAGGTACAACAAGAAGCTGGTATTAAATCATGCTCTGTATCTGAAGCAGGGAGAGGAGAAGCACTCGTCATCCATTTCAGAAGGTTTATTTTACCCACATGTAAAGTACAAAGATCAACAGCCCTGGGCCATTGTAACTCCACCATGTTGTCAAAAACAATGGCCCCAAGTGTAAACTGAAAACACATCTTCTTCAGAGCTCGGTCACAACTCCCAGGAGGAGTCACCACCATCAATGAATGGGAAGCCCTACTCGTATCATGTGACCCAGCTTTCAACCAATAATATCTCACCATCTTGTGTCCTATAATAGCCATGGGTGCGTGGATGTTGGAAGTTGTAGGCATGTAACTAAAACTACATTTTCTACTGGAAACAAAATCAGATTGTGTTTTAACACAAAATCATTCTAAATAACAAAACAGGATACATCTATCTAGACATTTCATTAAGTTAATATATTATCTGATAAAATTATATTTCACTGGGGTGTGCGTAATTATAATAAACCACACGCTGTATTTTAAGAAGGCCCAATTAGGATATCCACATTGCTCAAGGGGAAAAAAGGCCTCTGGTAGAGATTATTACAGCTGCAGAATCAGCCATCTGCAACAACAAAAAAAAGTCAGAGTTTGATACAGAACAACTTGGTAATAAAGTTTTAGCCTGCCTCAGCAACACCAAACCACCACCTTCCTACATCAGCAGGGATGCACTCACCACTCTCAGCAAGGACAAGAACAGCATTATCCTCCCAACAGACAAATGAAGGTGCACAATGATTTAGAACCAGAAAGACCATCATGAGAAAGTTGTGGCACTCCTTAGTGACCTAAAAGCTCATGAGCTGCTTGAAAGGATATCCAGGATGTGTTTTCAAGAAGAAGTTGATATAATGATATAATGAATTATTTGGAGCAGGACAAGGCTATGGGTTGTATTCTGTACCACAGATTGCACCCAGTGGAAGACATGCCAAGGTTGTATGGTTTACCCAAAATTCTTAAAGTTAGCACAATTAACTCAGTCATTTACAATGTTTCCAAATATCTGGCTTCCATACTCAGTTCTTAGTCGGCAGCTCAGAACGTCACATACAGAGCACCATGGATTCTGTGGGTAAGATGAGGGATGTCATCATGGAGATAAATGAAACAATGGTCTCTTTTGATATCACATCACTTTTTGCATGCGTTCCTATTGCTGAGGCAGTGGAGGTGGTCTGTTTAAGGTTAAACTCGGGCACCAATCTTTGCATCAAGACCACTCTTTCCAAAGAGCAACTGTGCCAACTCTTGAAACTGTGACTGCAGTCAACCTACTTTGCATATTTGGGGACAATATTATAGGCAGAAACATGGGTGTGCTACGGGTTCTCCAGTTTCTCCTGTTGTTGCAAACTTGTAAATGGATGAGGGAGAAACGACAGAGTTGGTGTCCTTTTCAGGGACACCACCGAGTCATTGATTCAGGTATATTAGTCACAGCTGGATTAAAATTAAATCTCAGGAAGTCCACTTATCACATCAACTCTGGATAAATACATAAAGTTCACACAAAAACAAGTAAAAGATAGCAGGATGGCCTTATTGGACAGTGATGTCTATGTGTCTGATGGAGGACATTTGGAAACTTGTGTTTACTGCAAACCCATCCACACCCACAGGGGCCAAGATGGGGGGATGGTACGAGATGGGGTAGAGGTAAGGCAGCCAACCAGGGACCAGAAAGTTGCGGTTTGACTCCCAGCCATTCCCACATGTTGTGGTGTCTCTGAGCAAGACACTTAATCCCTAATTGCTCTCCGGGTGCTCAGTAGCAGCCCACTGCTCCACCTGTGTGCATTCCAGGTGCAACGGGTTAAATGCAAAGAACCAATTTTGTCATTGTATGGGAATATACAATGATGACAACATTTAACACTTATACTCAGGGCTTAATTTGTAAACTGGTTGATACAGGAATGCAAATAGCAGGCAGGCCAGCTGGTGGAGGGGGGCGATCTGGGGGGTCCTCACACAGAAAATTTTGAATAAAGTAGATATGATTTCCTGCATTTTGGTGTATTTTAAGGGGTTGTTAAACATCTTTGTTTACCTACATTTGCATCCTCCCCCCACACACACACTAACTTGACAGTTTTGAGCTGACGCTTCTCTGCTGAATTCACTGTCTGACTCCACATGTGAAACCTTCCAGGCGCCTCCTCCGTCTGTTCATGGCCGCCGCCTGTGAGCTCATGCCCATATACGACTGCCTGGTTAGCTGGGCACTCACCCCCACCACTCTTTTAGGGGTGGAGATTTTTTTAAGGGTAGCGGTGGAAATGCTTACTTAAAGGGGCAGAAGTGATATGTGATATTAAGATGTATCACAAGTGGCTGTTGTGTTTAAAATTAGTGTTTATGTATTTTTTTTCAGTTTGCATATCCAATATAAGTTTTATTCATTCAAGGCAGTCATATTTGTTCATAACTTTATTATTAGTAACCCTGAGAGTTGCCAAATCCAAGCAAACAGTTGCCGGAATGCACCCTGTCAAAATAAGAGAGTTCCCAAATCCTGTTCCGCAGGATCCGGCTCAAATTAAGCACTGCTTATACTTATATTGGGGCGGCTGTGGCTGAGTGGTTAGAGCAGTTGTCCTCCAACGCGAGAGTTGGGGGTTCAAATCCACCAGCAGTCACATGCTGAAGTGTCCCTGGGAAAGACACGGAACCCCCATAGCCTCTGATGTGTGTCCCATCAGTGTATGAATGTGATCTAAAAGCACTGATTAGTCTGATTAGAATGACTTGTTAAATTAGCTTTGTATAGATCTAGTAGAGTGCTGTATGAATGGATAAATGAGGGCACAGATTGTAGTGTAAAGTGCTTTGAGTATCTCAATAAGATAGAAAGGCACTATATAAGTACAGTCCATTTACCATTTACCATTTATACTTATACTTATACACACACCAGTACTTGTGGTTTGACACCCATCACCTGCTGAAGCACAAGTTAGGAGTCATCAGGACTCTGTACCACAGAGCAGACAGCATCCCCACAAACTCAGGAGCCAAACAGAAGGAGAAATCCCACACAAGACAGGCCCAGGAGCAATGTGGATATCCTAACTGGACCTTCCTGAAAGCAGAGAAGAAACCCAAACAGGACTCCAGTCAGCTATTGGGAGAAAAGGAGAATCCCAGACCACTGGTCATTCCATATGTTGCTGGAGTTTTAGAGAGACAGAGATGTTTATTTTCTAAACATGACATCCCAGTGGCTTTCAAATTTCAAAATATATTACGACAAAGACTGGTCCATCCCAAAGATCTGGTCCTATGGCACAAACATAATGTTTTGTATGTTGTTAAGAGCCAGGAGGACTGTGATCAGTTATACACCACAGAAACAAACCTGCCACTGGCCCAAAAGGATGGCCCAGCATAGAAGAGCAACATCATCAGGCCAGGACTGTGTTTTATACTCATCTGCCAGCCAGCGGTCACGCTTTCAAGGATGAAGATAGGCAGTCTTTTTGTAAAAATAACCTATTCATCGTTAAACAGGGGTGGAGGCCTCTGTGTTCAACTGTCCCCCTCTTACACATAACAATATTACAACATGAATAGCAAGCAGCCATCATGGCACTAACGATCCGTCGTTAGGCTGATCAAAATCAGAATAAACTTTATTGGCATTGCACCGAGATATAACGAGAATATGTCCATACAGTCATCCGAAAGATGGGCGGAGTGCACAAAGCTGCAACTATAAAAAGTGTGGCCTTTTTATTCTTATTCAGAATAATATTTTGCTTAGATGAGAAAAGGGAAGAAAAACATGAGGCGAGACGGTATAAAAAAAGATCTCTCATGCCATGTCCTAGACAGGGTACGATTTGAGGCATAAAAAAAACCTACCACAGCAAAGCAACATAAATAGATGTTATACATACATACAGGCCGGTGAAGACATTGAATTTTTAAGGGAAAGTCGTAGCATAGTCCAGAGCCACCCCTCTCAGCCATTGTCCAGATAAGAGGTGTCATTCATCACCTGATGGTCCTCCTTTTGCATGTGAACTAGTTTTGGCTGTCACCACCAGTAAACTTGATCCACCATGCAAATGTGCTACTTATGAACCTGAGTTTGCTTGCAGCTCCTCAGACTGAAGATCTTTTGGATAAAAGAGAAACATTTCAACAAAGAAGAATCCGTCCAGAGGGCATGACTTAACCTTGTTAGATAACCATTACTCATAGAATAGTTTAAATGGACATAGTCTCATAGTCTTCTAATCATGTTATGCAACTTTCTAAATTCACCTTTTTATCAGAATGAATCGTGAATAGAATTATAAACTTCAGTTTAACACAAACACAACTTTTTAGAACAATCTAAAGATGAATTTGGTGGCAGTATTATTATTCTAATCATATATCAGTTTTAACATGAATACATTGAGTTTAACACCCCTTTTTACTGTTCTGATAATCAAATGACAGTCTAAAGTTTTAGGATAAGTCTATGTAATCTTCAATAGTAAAAGTTAGCATTGCAGCTAAGGGACCTGCTTGTCAAAACTCACTATTGCACAACTCAGTATGGACACGGGAAATGCATCAGTCCTCTCTATTTCAGCCTGCCACAAGTGTCTCATCCCTACCCATGCTTCTTCATTCTAAGTTTAACACAAAATATCAACTTACAACATGAAACGTTAAAATATAAATTATTTACATAGCTGAGCGGACTCAGACGCTTACTACAAGGCTAGACAGTCTCACTCATAAAATGTCTACTGCACGTCTTGAGTGTAGTAATCAAAGCAGGGGACCTGCTGAATATGGACGGGACAAGTGACACAATTAAATCATGCCACTTTGATTTATGGCTGATCAATGTACCAAAATACACTTTATGTATCTTTTAGACACTTTAAGCTTCCCAACACAATAAACTTTTAGGTGTTCAATTCAAAATCACGAACTCTATGTTTTTACACAGGAATTCAACTTTTTCAGACTTTTCTACTGTGGGTCACACTTAGGCAACAAAATTATGTCCACCTCTTCATCGTTCTGATCATAATGTAATGTTGCAAAATATCAGTCCATAATTAAAATAGAGCAACACATCTCAAAACCTGTTGAAATCTAGAACAACGAAGCAGCTGAAATATTGAGAAGGGGCAATCAACCAACAGAGTTTGTTCTTTTATAATTGCAGCAATCATCTTAAAGTTTTAACAGTTTTTCTTTTAATCAGTTTTGTGAAGACAGCATCACTCCTACCAAACAGATAATCTATTCAACTAATAAAACATGGATTTCCAAGGACATAAACATTTGCCTTGCTTAAAAGAGGAAAGCCTTCTTTAAAGAAGATAGGCAGCAGGTGAATGAATTGCAGAAGGAGTGTACACTGAAGTCTAAGACAACAAAGATAGAAGATAAGAATAAAAAAGAAGGAAAGTTAACTTCTAGAAACCCAAGGAAAATATGGAGGGTAGACTTCCTGAACCAATTTTTTTTTGCAGAACATCCATCCATTCATTCGTTATCATTTACCCGCCTCGTCCATTTTGGGTCACAGGACACCGGTGCCCATATCCAGCAGTCACTGTGCAAGAGGTGGGATACACCATGGACATGTTGCAAGTTCATAACAGGGACACATAGAGACAAACAACCATTCACACTTTCCCTCACACCTATGGACAATTTAGAGTTACAAATTAACCTAACATGAATGTTTTTTGGTCTGTGGGAGGAAACCAGAACACCTGGAAAAAACTCACGCATGCACAGAGAGAACATGCAAACTCCACCCAGAAAGGCCCCCGACCAGGATTCGATCTGGCAACCTTCTCACTGTGAAGCAGCAGCTCTACCAACTGAGCCACCATGCCACCTTTGCAGAACAGTTAAATAGATACTTCACCAGATTCAACAGCAGTTTCACTGCAACCAACTGGATCCCTCAAACTCACACCATTCTCAAGATATTATTACTGATGAACGGCTCGTCTCTTCCATCCTTCATCAAGTTAACCCACAACAAGAACCCTGGTCCTGATGGGCTCAGACGCAGAGTGCTGAAGGAATGTTCCACTCAGCTCAGTGGGCCTCTCACTAAACTGCTCTAGTGGTTACTGGATTCTGGTTATGACCCCAATCAATGGATGGGATCCCACTTCTTTCCAATCCCTAATAGGACTCGTGCTAAAGATCTGAAGGACCAGAGACCAGTATAATTAACATGAACTTTGAATAAATGTATGGAGAGAGTGGTGTGTGACTGTCTGACTGATGGTGGCTAAATTCATTACAGTTTGCCTACAAACCAAGATGCAGTGTGGAGGATACAAGCCTCACACTTTTAGACATAGTTGCAAGAAATCTACTCTGTCCATCATCACGCTAAGATTTTGTTCATGGATTTATCTTCTTCTTTCGGCTTTTCCCTCTTCAGGGGTCACCACAGTGAGTCATTCATCTCCATCTCACTTTGTCCTCACTCCAACTACCTCCATGTCCTCTCTAACTGCTTTGACTAACAGTAGCACAATTTCCGCCAGCACCCTGTTTGTCAACAGCACCGGTGGGGGCGTTGTTAACCCGGGCCTCGACCGATCTGGTATGGTGTTGCTTAGATGAACTCACATTATAGTTTTGGCAAATGTGTTTTACTACGGATGCCCTTCCTGACACAATCCTCACCATTTACCCAGGCTTGGGACCAGCTCAAGAGATACACTGGCTTGTACTCCCTAGTGGCATGATTCAACCTTTTTTGTTGTTATATACCTGGATGACTGAGAAAACAAACTTTGTGTTTTTGAAACCATTAGTGAAAAGGCCAGACTTCAGGGGTATCTGAGGCAGGCTTGAAACACAAGAGTCAGGGTGGCTTCTGGGTAATACCAGATGGCTAGGCCTCAGACTGACGAAGCCTCTTGGATGAGGGGCGAAACGTTTCTTTTTAACAAAAAAACGGAGTCCAGATGACATGATTCAACCTTTTTTGTTGTTATATACCTGGAT
>NC_056501.1:34149653-34150931 GCF_014905685.2 Nematolebias whitei | reverse complement strand
ATCCAGGTATATAACAACAAAAAAGGTTGAATCATGTCATCTGGACTTCGTTTTTTTGTTAAAAGGAAACGTTTCGCCCCTCATCCAAGAGGCTTCGTCAGTCTGAGGCCTAGCCATCTGGTATTACCCAGAAGCCACCCTGACTCTTGTGTTTCAAGCCTGCCTCAGATACCCCTGAAGTCTGGCCATATATACCTGGGTGACTGAGAAAACAAACTTTGTGTTTTTGAAACCATTAGTGAAAAGGCCAGACTTCAGGGGTATCTGAGGCAGGCTTGAAACACAAGAGTCAGGATGGCTTCTGGGTAATACCAGATGGCTAGGCCTCAGACTGACGAAGCCTCTTGGATGAGGGGCGAAACGTTTCCTTTTAACAAAAAAACGAAGTCCAGATGACATGATTCAACCTTTTTTGTTAATTCAAGTTAGAGTATTTTGAGGCCCAGAGTGTCTTTTGAAGTCAAAATTTAAAGTAAACTTGTCTCTTGCAGAGCTGCTTTCAGTCAGAAACATGGAAGAGACGGGACAGAAAGCTTTATAAGGGACCTGTACTGGGACGATGGTCCCCTTCTTGTTTTAATTTTTGGGATCCCGTATGATTTTTTAAAAATTTGTATTTGCATTAGTATTTGGATAAAGATGATAGTCAGAAATGGTAAGGTGAAATTAATAATTGACAAAGTAGGAGGCAGTGTTTGGGATCGTAGCAGGCACTTCTTCTTGCCCCTGCCCCATTGGAAAACACTGTTGATTTTTTCTTAGCCCAGAACCTGTACTTTTAATAATGTTTTAAGTCTCATTATGTCTGTTTCTCTGTCTGTCAGCCTCCCTGAACCTCAAGAGTCCATTCACTCCTTTGAAGAGCATTTTGGTAGCAGCAAGGAGGAGAGTGCCCTGAGCCCAGAGGGTCAAAAGTCACTAGAGATCGCTGTCCAAGTCTGTACACCCAGCCCCCTTCATCCACCCTCAACTCCACCACCAGCACCAGTCAAGGAGAAGACACCCAAACTGTTCACGCTGAGCAAGCTCAGTTTCACAGTAAGCATGTCTGATACACGTTGTTACGGTGGCCCTGAGGTGTAAATGAACACCATTTGAAAAAACACAACAAAAACACAACGTTTGGAAAAAAGGGAATTACATTAAGCCAAAGCGGAAGTGGCCGAAGCGGAAGTGGCCAAGATCGCATTTGAAAAAACAGAATCACATTAGAAAAATGGAGTTACGTTTGGAAAAAATGGAATTATATTAGAAAAACAGAATTACATTTGGAAAACA
>NC_056501.1:34115893-34149643 GCF_014905685.2 Nematolebias whitei | reverse complement strand
TTGAAAAAATGGAATTATATTAGAAAAACAGAATTACATTTGGAAAAAAACAGACTCACATTAAAAAAATGGAATTACGTTTGAAAAAATGGTATTATATTAGAAAAACAGAATTACATTTTAAGAAATGGAATTACATTTGAAAAAAACATAATCAAAAATTATATGTTTTCTGTTTTTTCCAATGAAATTCTGTTTTTTCAAATGTAATTTTAGTTTTTCTCAAATGTGATTTTGGCCACTTCCGCTTTGGCTTAATGTAATTCCGTTTTTTAAAATGTTGTATTTTTGTTGTTTTAGTTGTGTTTTTTCAAATGTAATTCTGTTTTTTCATATGTTGTTTATTTACACCTTAGGGCCACCATATGTTGTGCGTTTAAACAAACAAACAAAAAAGCAGTGTTTCTCATCTCTGAAGAATTTCTTTGGTGTGAATGAATGGTTTTTTCTTTCCAGTCCTCCCAGTCAGGAGGCACCAACATGAACCTGTCGGATCTGCCTACCCCTACCTCCTTCCCTCCCAGCGCCTTCAACTACGAGCGGCCGAGGCATTTCATCCAGTCACAGCCAGCTTTCCAAGTGCCAAGCTACGAGTGTGTCCTGAGAGAGGCCCAGGAGAACCAGAATCACCAACTAAACCTCAATAGCACCCAGAGTCCAAATGTTACAGAGACTCAAAGTCACATTAAAAACACACAGACTCAGTCATTTTCTCAAACCCAGTCAGTGCCGAAGTCTGTGATGCAAACACAGTCACAATTTCAATCCCTGAACCTCATTCAGAACCAAACAACTTCAGTGACCCACTCTCAGATTCAGAACCAGGCCAAGCTGTCCACTTCACTGTCCAGCTGCAACCGTCCTGCTTCCGTCTCCGATTCCTCTGCTGTATTTCCTCTGTCCTGCTCTGCTTCCTTACTCACTCCCTCTGCTCCCACCTCCTCCTCTCCTGCCCCTACCATCTCATCTTCTCTGACCCGCCCCACCATGCGCTCCACCATCACTCTCACCCCCAGAGTTCCCAGTGTGACGGGCCTTGGCAGCGCCACCTTGCCAGCCAACCAGGACACCATGTTAGCATCAGCTGCTTACCTCTGCTCTGTGCTGCCCTCCCAGTCCTCCACCTCCACTCTGTTCTCCTCCAAATTATCTCCCAACTCCAACCTCTCCCACCACTCCCCTTCTCACTCTAGCTCCCCACTTTCACCCTCCAGCCCCCTCCTTCCTACGGAGGCCTCTTCTCCATCCTCCCTTTCTCAACAGCCACTTTTAATGTCCCCTTCTCTCTCTGGCTCCACTCTGTCTTCCCCCTCTTCTTCTCTCCCACAGCCGAAAACCCCCAACATTCAGAACATGGATCAACCTGCTGTAGTCTCTCTGCCTGCCAGCTACAAGGGGACACCCAACACGTGAGTTTAATATACATTTTATACCATACCATACCAGCTTTATTTATAGAGCACTTTAAACACCTACAGAACCAAAGTGCTGTACACACAACAAAACAATCATACAGTCAGATAAGAAAAATGATTAAAATGATTAAAAATCAGATAATAAAAGTCGTGTAAAATAGAATCATACAATCGGATAATACAAGCGGTAAAAATTATTAAAAGTCAAAATCTCAGATGGTGCCAAAGGCCACGGAGAAGAGATGGTTTTAAGAAGGGATTTAAAAAAAAAAAATTTTTATTTACCCTTTATTTATACAGGTAGTGTCATTGAGTCTCATTGAGGTTTAAAAACGGAAAGGGAAGAGGCCTGTCTGATGTTCAAGGGAAGGTCGTTCCACAGTTTAGGAGCTGCTACAGCAAAAGCACGGTGTCCTCTGATTTTACGCTTTGTCTTTGGCACACTCAAGAGCAGCTGATCACATGACCTGAGGGATCGAGAGGGTGTGTATAGATGCAGCAACTCGGACAGATAGGGCAGGGCAAGTCCATTAAGAGCTTTAAAAGCAAATAAAAGAATTTTAAAATGAATCCTGGAATGTACGGGCAGCCAGTGCAGGGAGGCTAAAACAGGAGAAATGCGTTCAAACTTTCATGTGCCAGTTAAAAGCCGTGCAGCAGCATTCTGTACCCTCTGAAGCTGAGAGATACATGAATCACTGATTCCTGTATAGAGTGCATCACAGTAGTCCAGCCGAGTGGTCACAAAGGCATGAACTACTGTTAGGATCGGCTTCACCTTAGCCAGCTGCCTCAGATGGAAAAAACAAGTTTCAACAACTGCTCTGACGTGGTTTTCTAATTTTAGTCCAGCATCGACTTTGACCCCCAGGTTTGTAATAATTGGCCTGATATACTGGGCCAATGAACCAACAATGACATTGGGAGTCTCAGTGGAGCTTCCAAAGATCATCACCTCAGTTTTTTCCTCATTAAACTTTAAGAAGTTTACAGCCATCCAGGCTTTGATGTCCTCCAGACATGAAAACAGAGGGGCCAGAGAGTTAGTCATTTTTCTTTAGCGAGACATATATCTGCGTATCATCTGCGTAACAATGAAATAAGATCCCATATTTTCTAAAAATAGAGCCAAGAGGGAGCAGGTATAGCATGAAGAGGAGGGGCCTAAGACTGAGCCCTGTGGAACCCCACACAAGAGAGGAGCAGAGGAGGACACATAGTCACCAAGGCAGACACAGAAAGTACCCTCCACTAAGTAGGACCTAAACCAGACCAGTGCTGCACCACTGACACCCCCCCCCCCCCCCCCCCATTGCTTCAAACGACAAAGTAAGATGTTATGGTCCACGGTGTCAAAAGCAGCTGATAAGTCTAAAAGCAGGAGGACAACACAGTCACCAGAGTCCGTTGCTAAAATGTTGTTGAAAACCTTTAAAAGAGCAGATTCTGTGCAGTGTAGAGCTTTAAAACCAGACTGTAAAACCTTGAGGATGTTCTGTTCTTTCAAATATGCTGATAGCTGTTCGTACACCACCTTCTTGAGAATTTTTGAAAGAAATGACAGTTTGGAGATTGTCCTGTAGTTAGCAAGAACAGAGGGGTCCAGAGTAGGTTTCTTAATGAGAAGCTGGACCGCTGCATGTTTAAAATTTCCAGGGACAACACCAGAGGACAGACTGCTGCTCAGAAGAGCAAGGACCGAAGGACCCACAGTGAGGAAAACCTCTTTGAATAAACAAGGAGGTATAGCATCACTTGGTGAACCTGTTGGCTTTAAGTGACTGACCACCTGCTGCAGAGACGAGAGAGTCACAGGTTCAAAGCTGTCAAAAACAGTCGAGCAAGGCACAAAGACTGAGGGGTCATGAGCAGAAGGAGAGATCTGGGCTCTGGTGGAATTGACTTTCTCAACAAAGAAATTTAGAAAGTTTTCACATGCAGCAGGTGAGGATTCAATACAGTTAGTTTGTGGTGCATTAATAACAGAACAAATTACTTTAAATAAAACATAAGGATTGTGACTGTTTGATACAATCACATTTGACAAGTATTTTCTTTTGGCATCTTTCACAGTTTTTTGATAGTGACGCCAGCAGTCCTTTAATATTTGAAATGACACCTGTAATTTGTCTGCTTTCCACCTGCGCTCGGCTCTGCGACACTCTCTCCTGGCCGCCCTGGTGTTGTCATCCAACCATGGTTCGCACTTGATTTTAGGAGATCTGATTTTTAACGGAGACACAGAATCCAGAACTGTTGTGCAGGTGGAGTGAAACCATGAGCTGAGGGTCTCGGTGTTGCTGGTCTCTGGGACGGCACAGTTCTGATTAAAAGCAGATGAAAAGAGACCAGCAGTGGAAGAGTTCAAAACTCGACAGAGTCAAGCTGCAGCGCGGGGTTTAGCTTTAGTGCAGGACAGGTTTGTTTCAAATAAAACAGGCATGTGGTCTGAAAACACAGGATCACTACTCACTACATTAAAAACAGGTAGACCGCACGATAAAACCAGATCCAGAGTGTGTCCATGTTCACAGACTGCACAAGATTAATGATTAATAATTTATGACACTCGCTTGATGTGTCAGATAATCATTTAGGGGCGTTTACACGGCGCGTATTTTGAGTGCATCCGCTCCTTTTTCTCTGCGGTTCTGCTGATCATTTACACGACACCAGTGGCCCCCCTCTTTGAATCCGGAGGTTTCTGAACCCACCTTCCAGAGTGGAGATTTTTGCTGACCCCCCACTGATAATGTAAACATCTCCAGCTGAGGCTTTGTGTTAAACCACATACTCACGCGTGGACCGACGCTATATTTCTATCAACATTGCGGCGGACACAGTGCTTTCTGAACTACGACTGATGGAATATATTTTTAATCTTGTAGTTAATCTACGTCAGATTCCAGGTGCTGTGACCAACATCTGTGTTGCAAGAGACACAATCTGATCCAGTTCTAATATCGCTGTTTATAGAACGAGGCACGCGCACACGTCGCGCTGCACTAGAACATACTATGTGCTAAATAACAAGTTTAATAATAATAAACAGTATTTATCTTAAGTTTGGGATATATAATTAAGCTATCTGGACATTATGTAATTCAAATTATGTGATTAAAATGATGCTAAGCATATTGCGTGTTATTAAAATTGAAAATGAAGACATCAGGTTTAATTTTTATTTATTTATCCAACACCACAAACTGTATGTCACACAAACAATGATAATTAAACTGAACACACGATTAAAAACAAGTTAACTGTAAACTACGTTAATGAACTGGACTCTTCCTCTGTTTTCATCCTGGATGTCCCACGTTGTCCATCTGACTCGTTCAGGCTGTCACTCCTTTGATTAATGCAACGTAAAACATTCAATGGTTTGAATAAAAGAACTGAGGGGAATTTTAAATAAGTAGTTCATCCAACATCTCTGTCTTCGACGTCCTCTTGCAGTTCATCTGGGCCGAGCCTCGTTCAGAACCGGTCCGCCTGGTGGGAGGACAGCTCCTTCTTCTTTCAGGAAAAATAAAAACTCAGTTGGTTGTTTTGTAACTGAAGTAAACACAAGCAAACATTATTAAGAACATTGATTTACCTGCAGTAAATCAGCTACTGATTATCACGGAATAAAGTCCAACATCGTCGACTCGGTTCTGGTCCACTCAGCGACCGGTGTGGAGCTGTTAGACGAAGCGGTCCTGCTTGGCGTCAAATTTGTCGACTCTTATCCAAAATCCATCCAGAATCCAGCTTTAACTTGTTGTTACGTTGTTGTTAGCCGAACTTTTAGCCCAGAGGAAAACATGAATGCATGCGCATTAGGTGAAGGTACAAAATTCACAGCGCCATCTAATGACCCGGCATGGTAACTACAGCGGATTCGGGAGGGCGGGGGGGAATCCTCCGGATGCATGTAAACCCAAAATCCGACCGTGTCAACGCAAATCTTTCCTTTAACATACAAAAAAACCTACGTTTCCCCCCATCGTGTCCGTGTAAATAGGGCCTTAATCCGTTTTTATTGTGCCAAAACTTCAGTATTGATATACACGCTAACATGTGTAGCATCCATCTTAACTTTAGTAAAAACAGTGTGCTGCATGTGACGTCTTCTGTGCTTGTAGGTTGGAGTGTTTACACTGCATTCTAATGGAGGTCACATTTAAGTTATAATGTGAACGACAGCCCCCAAAATTAGAACTGAGCAAAAATATTGTAATTTATAGTAGGGGGTAGTGACAAAGGTTTGTTACATTAAGTCCTAAATATAGATATTTACAGGATTAAAATGTGTCTGTTACCCTCCTTTTAGCCTACCTAAACCTATATTGAAGAAGTCTGTTGTGCCTCAGCACTCCTCCTCTTCCTCCATAAAAGAAGACATCCAGGGCTCGAAAGATGCTCTCATTCAGGACCTGGAAAAGAAGCTTCGCTCTAAAGAAGTCAGAAGAAGACACAGTCAGGTATGATGGTGTGTTCTGCAGACTGAGAAAAAAAAGATACAAATTCTTATCCCTAGATTTCTGGCCTGGGTGGACAAATAACGTGTTTTGCACTTGATAATTTTTAATACTTTTATTACTTAGATTATGTTTTTACAATGTGTGCAGCTTTTCTCACTGCAGTGTTCTCTTCAATGAAAATAACATTTTCAAAGCTCCTTGTTATAGATGAAAACACACTTTTTGGGGGTTTCAAATGGTTGCAGCAGTTTTGAATGAATTAAACTCAACAAATGATCACACGAGATATTAATGACAGTTTGTGCATTGATTCTGTTTGAATCTGTTTGTCTAGTTTGTGCGTATTGTTACCAATCATGAGGTTTTAATGTTCATTTCAGAATCAACTTTATTGACATTGCACAGTTAAGCACAGCAAAAATACATTCCAGTACAGCCGTCCAACAAGGGTAGACAGAAATGCATGGAGGCTGAAGCTTCGGTGATGTGCTGCCCTTATCACTTAGAGAAGAAAAGGGAATTAAAAACATGAGGAAAGAAGGTATAAAAAAGATCTCTCACACTGTGTCCTTGACATAGGGCACAGTGTAAGGAAGCAAAAAAAACTACCTCAGCACAAGCAACATAGACATAATACATTTTGAGGAAGCCGACAAAGGGAGATTGTCTGAACACAACCGGAAAGTTGCATTGTCCTGATAAAGATGGTACAGTGTCTATCAGCCGGTGCAGCTCTGATAAGGGTCCACAGATGTTCTCTGGGGGACAGGGACGGGGGAGGGACAGCACAGATTCGTTATTTACATATCCTCCAGGAGCAATTTGAGATAATTTGACCTATCCAAGGCCAAACGGGGGAGCCAGTTACAGATAAGCAACAATTGTTTTGGGACAGGCCGACTCTACTGATTTCATGTCTGCCTTCAAAGTTTCTGCTGGTGCACTCAATGGCAAATACAAACAGCCAGATTCGTGGTCGTTCCACCGGTCCGTGCATGTAGCCTTCTCCAAGGTCGATTCATGCCAGCGAGCATCCGAGACTGAGAGCTCAAAACACGGTGCAGTCCTTATAAGACAGACAGCCTCACCATTGCCAAAACTGCAGCTGACTTCTTCCCAATTTGTCAATATCCCAGGTACCCGCTGATTCCAAAAAGCAGAGACCCTGTTATTATAAATCCAATTATGTACGCGTCTTCAACATTCTCAACGGACAATACAGACAGGCACATCATCTTTCATGCACCCCAGGAATCCATAATATATCCAGCTGCGTGTGTCCCTTGAGGGCATGAGGGCTCTCCTTCACCCCGTCTTCTCATCAAATAAATTGTATTGATTGCGTTGAGAAACCAGCTGACCAGATCCATGACCAGAAGATGTATAAAGAGAGGCTCTGAATTCACAGGGCAAGGGCAAAAGCAGGAGGGAGGCAGGGGAGGGAAAGAAAGAGTCAGTTTTCGTCAAGAGCAAGTCAGAAAGAAAGAAAAGAAAGAAAGGATTTGAGTGACAAGAAGTCCTGAAATTTGAATTTTCAGATATATCAACCCTCATAGTGGGATGTTCACAAGTTAAAATGTAAGTAAAGTAATAAAAGTTGACACTGAAAGTATCTTTTTACTTTCATGTAACATTGTTACATGAAAGTAAAAGGTAATATTTAAAGGGTAATATTTAAAAATATACAGCACATGCAGTCCTCTGCACAATACAAAATAACAAAAAAGTTATTTCTTTATTATTGTGTGTTATTGTTTATTATCGTTATTAAATGTTATTACTTTTTGCCAAACTGATAGATTTCTGCTTTAAAATGACTTAATTTTACTCAAAGGAATTATATTTTAAAGATTTTAGCTATTTAGTCGTTTAATACAGTTTATTTTTCATATTTGATCATTTATTGAATTATATTTATCACTAAACAATTACCTCACAGTATGGTTCCAAAAATAAACAAGCTTAGCACATACAGAGAACCAAAACCTGAAAATGTACTACAGCTTTCTCAATAACTTTTTGAGTAGGAGGTTAATGGTTCTCTTTCTATTTTAGTGGGAGTTTGGTCACACGCAAGTCAGACATGTCTTTATGCTAATGACGTTAGTCCTAATGCATTAACATTTAATACAAAGTTAAATTTTAGATGCAGAAGTCCCTTAAAGGTTGGGGCACGGTGTAGGATGATTAGGTAATGATGGGAAAAAAGCATATTTGGTGTCTCCCCACAGCACAGAATTAGTCAGGTTCAATTCAATTCAGTTTATTTATATAGCATCAAGTTACAACAGAAGTCCTCTCAGGGCATTGTACAGAAACTTACTTGGGTATGAACATGTATAGACATTTATGAATTTATTATATGTCGTGCTCTTTATGGCATGGTGGGCTGTTCAGCCCTCCTTGGATAATGAGGTAGGGTATGAGGTATAGGTATGAGTATTACTGCTCATAATAGAATTTTTAAACTTTTCAAGTATCTGAAGAACAAAAAGAAAGGTGTTTTTTGTGGAAAAATAGCAATACTAACACAAATACACTATAAATATATTTTATAACTGAAAAAATTGCAATGAGGTCACTTTTCCCTATTTAGAAAAAAAACTACTTAGAACAGTTTCTTTGAGCTGAAATTCTTGATCAGGACTGCTTGTACCACCACTCTTAATATGCATTCCTCTATGTTTGCATTAAGACATTTTAACAACATGACGCTTGTTTTTGACAGAAACTCTCCTATGAGGAGCAGATGGCTCGCAGGCTTTTGGGTCCAAACAACGCTACACACATGTTTGACAAAGACAATTTGTCAGATTCACAACTTGAGCAGGTACCACAACATGCTACATTTTTTAAAGATTTTTTATCATATACTGTATATATTCGAAAGTATTTACCAGTTTGCTTTTTCTTTTTTGTGTATTAGTAAATTGTAGATCAAAATAGATAAATTGAGATTAAATCTGTTTGATCTTAGTATGTGTGTGTGTGTGGTGGGGGTGTATATATATATATGTATGTATGTATGTGTGTGTGTGTGTGTGTGTGTATATATATATATATATATATATATATATATATATATATATATAATCTTGCGCTGAGTTGGGAGTAACTGTAGGACCACTGTAGGCTACAGAGGTTTTTTATTAAAATGTAGACCGGAAATAGTCCTTGCTTAAAGAATTAAAAAAAAGACTGTTATCAGCAGGGACTGGTAATTTAGTCATCATTTCCATCATTAAGAAACACCTTAGTAGAGCCCGACTGATATACTGGTAGGGGCCAATATTTTAGGCCAATATAGACATTTGGGTACCTATCAGTATTGGTGATAATTGTCCCATTATGCTCAGACATAAGCACTCCTAAGCACATTTATAAGCAGTTTTCACCTGTAAAATACTGAGAACCAGACTTAATTGAATCCAGCAGAGAGCACATGCAGACTACTTTCAAGTCATGGCCGTTTACTTAAGTTTCACTTTGACGTTCATCACAGTCGAGGCAGGGAGCAATATTGTGTAGAGTATTGTACTGAACAGAGCATGGTAAATTTATTTGAACTGATCTGTAAAATAAATCAACAATAATAAGTTTATCTTCAGTCCTCCAACCCGCTTGTCATTAACTATGTGTCTCTCAAGTTAGCAAGCTAACGCTTGGATAACCTAGCATAGATTATTGTCTTGTTAAACTTTAGCCGAAGCAATAAATCTAACGTAGAGGTAAAATATATCGATGTTAGTAATGTTATCTTTGTCATCCTCAATGAAATGCATTGTTTGTCTGAAATCTTTACTTCTCTGCAAAAAAAAAAAAAAAACAAACGCTGCTGCGGTCGATACAAATTAGATCTTTGCCTTATGTGACTAAGTGTTTAAACAATAAACAGGAAGGACGTTTCTTAGGTTAATTTATATTTTTGTAACACACAATAAATTTATGGTGAATAGTGGAGGATAGAAAATGTGAACGCACATTAGAAAGTCCATTTTTATAACCAGTGCACCACTTCTAAACCTACAGTAGTGTAGGACTACCTATATCATGGATCTGATTTGATTAGCTTCATGGTTGCTAACAGCTGTGTAAAACAAGCCCCGCTCCACTTGCTGTTTTCTTAGATTCTTGGGGGTGGTCAAAGCTTTAAAAAAATTCTGCCATTATTGGTTATTGGCATTAGCCTTCCCTTCCCAATATCGGTTTTGGCGATAGCCAAAATTTCCATATCGGTCGGGCTTTACACCTTTGATTTGAGACTTGGGCTGTCCTTCCAGTAAGAAAATGGCATTAAACACTCTGCTGAAGCAACACTTTAGCTGTTTAAGGAGAACCAGTTAAATGTCCTGGAATGGTCAAAGCCCTGACCTCAAACACAATCCACAATCCAGTTATTTTGTTTTGACGTCTTGAGTTCAACATGTTGTTTTGTCAAGTTGGTCAAAAAATAATTTATTAGTAAGCTTCATTCCCCCAAGTAGAATTACATAAACATTGTGTGATTTACAAGATGTACAAATTTTCCAACCCACTTTATTATTAAGCAATCTTCCACCGTGCTGCTAATGAATGTAATTGTACTGACATGTAATGTTTTACAAACCTTAGTATGGGTTAGACTGGTGGCAAAAGAGCTGATTTCCTTCTTTGGGGCCTCCCAACAGGTTCATGAGCCTAGAGCTGAAACTACCTGCAGCCACACTGAGCAGCTACATGCTGTCATGTAAACTACTGCACTCTGCGTATTAACCTCTCACTCAAGGGGCTTTGCACCCTTTTCTGTCTTCACCCCCATCTCTCTCTCTCTTTTACACACACACACATGTTCACACACAATCATTGGCATTTTCACACACCTATTTAGTTCAACAGTTTGTTCACTGTTAGCCTGCCTTCTAAAATCGAATCCCCACATGCACAGAGTGACTCAGCTGGCATTTAGTCACATTTAGTCTTTATAATGAAAGCTGTGTTTATCTTTCTTTACACTGACCTATTGTCTCTTTGCAGCCAGATTCTTCTGAAGGACGACACACAGGTGGTCTATGGTAAATAAACTTTATGAATCATTATTAAATGTATTAACTTATCCAAGTGTCAATGGACACCTGGATGTCCATTGACACCTGGATGTCCAAGTGCCAAGGGGAGAGACCTTGAATGTGGTCTCTCTCCTTGATATCACTGGCTGTGTTTATTTAATGTACTTTGTAGTTGTAATAGGATATCCGGTTTTGCTGAAAAAAATGTTGACCAAGCCTGTCACCTTGTCAGTATTCCACACGGTCTGTTTTGGTTCTTTGTTCATTTTTCACAGTGCACCCTGGAGCTGTGTGTAACAACACTCACAGTGTGCTTTGATACTAGGTTTTAAAATATGTCCGTTCAAGCCTTATGAGAAAAAGCACAAAGAACCTTCCACTGGTTTGATTTTCAACTTCTTATCCATCCATCCATTTTCTTTACCCACTTTTGCTGCTGCCTATCTCCGGCAGTCACTGTGCGAAAGGCAGAGGATACCCTGGACAGGTTGCAAGTCCCTCACAAGGACACAAAGACACAAAAAACATTCACACTCTCACTCACACTAAGAGATTGCCAGTGAATCTAACATGCATGTTTTAGGTTTGTGGGAAAAAACCCTCATGAACAATGGGAGAATATACAAACTTCCCACAGAAAGGCTGGGAGGTGATCATGCAACACTCTTGCTATGATGCAACAGCTCTAACCACTTTACTACAGTGCTGCTCCTGATATCTAGAGTGATTTACTTGCAAATATTTTTCTCAGACTGTTAAATATATGAATATGACAGCTGTATTAAATCTCTGGTTTAGTATAATTTTATTTTTGAGCCTTGATTTCTACAAAATTATACTTTTAGAATAATCAGGAGCAAGCTAAAGTTCTAAGAACTGTGTAAATGGTGTGCCAAAAAAAAAGTGTCTTAATGTTTACATCACTGTGTAATTAATCTAAAAAAAGTTAAGTCTGGTCCTCCGGACATGGACATGTCCGGAGGACCAGACTTAACTTTTTTAGATTTTTCTACCTGGATTATTGAGCATGCATCAGGATATTGTGTAATTAATTTTGCTCTGAATGGGACCAATTTGTACAACATGCTTTCATTAATAAGGCATAACTAAACCTAAGTGCTTCATAAATACAAAAAAACTTCTTTTTTTCCCCCTAAGGTTAGAAATCAGATATAATGTAAAGCACTGCATGATTATGATGCTAATATTGGCTTCACTTTTGACACAAGGTCATATGTCTATATTTTTATAAAGTCTGAATTTGTTCCAAGTTTACTCTTGAACTTGAGGTAAATGTCGAAAAAGAATTGCATCACAGTTATTGTGACAAGAGTCTCAAGAAGAGAATGAGAAGAGTTTAGTGAACAGAAATCAAACGAACTGTCAAAGTCCCTGTCAGCATGAGTACTGCACACCTGTGCCCCTAACTCTCCAGCAGTGTGTTTAATCAGACAGAAATGCGGTGAATAAGCCTCAAACAGTCCGTGCAAAACCTACATAAACATATATATGGAACATGGAATGTCACCTTTCTTTTTGTGAAGGAGCCTGCACTTGTACATGAGGTTGAGAGGTACTGATATGGGCTGGACCATATTCCACTCTAGAGTTGCCCCCATTGTAAGCATTGCAGGCTGATGTGTATCTACTTAAAGTCCCCCAAATAATGAGAGGGTAGCTTTCCTACGACTTCGGGTGGGATGACAGGGTACCTAGCCTTCTTGGAGTCCTTAGCGGGTGTGTTGAAAAGTGCTCAAACCCGGGACTCCTTTACTCTTCTGGAGAACCGCATTAGTGTGCAACAGTGTGACCTGGAAGGGAGTGATTGGGAGGAACAACTTCTCTGATCTGAACCCAAGTGATGTTCTGTTGTTGGACTCCTGTGCTGTCAGTAGGACATTAACAGAGTACTCGAGTAATCTACACATCGTTGCTAGGACCTCTATCGAGGTTAAAAATTTAACATCGAGTAACCGTAGTGACGTCATATTATGTGACCACCGTATGACCGTAGGGGCGGTGTTGCACTGTTGCAGGTCACAGAGTATGGTGTAACACCGGGTCCAATCCACTGAACCAGAACCAGCTTCGGTTTAAGTTTCGTTTTTGACGTGCTGCATGTTTCTTCACGTTTTGCAGTTTAATTAAAATAACTAATAGTTTAGTTTTTCCTGTGACTTATTTGCAGTATGATAAATGGTAGGAGCATAATATACGCTCCCAATGTTTTGTTGGTCTTTTTTTTTCGTAAATAATTACCTTTTTTTGCGGTTTTATTTATTTATTTATTTTTGTATCTTGAGATCTATGACGTCATCAAATACTCGAGTTCTACTTGGGTTTATTATGTTAATGTCGAGTTTAAAAATTATATACTCGTTCAACCCCTAGCTGTCAGGGTTTGTCCATCACAAACACCACGGTCGATGGTGGTGGTGGGGGTGCTCTGTGAGTATATGATTAGTGGTCTGTTGTTACAGGCCGTTCAGTCCTATACAAGTGGTGCAAGAGTTTGGTTTGCATTGCCGGCAGTGAGTTGCACACTTTAGACACAACAAGTACCTCAACTAATTTGAGATCGATAAGACTTATTGGTGCAGCTTCCACATTATTGTGGACTCTGTGCTGGTCTGTTGTGGTGAAGAAGGAGCTGAAATGTAAGGCGAAGCTCCCTGTTTATCCATTGTTCTACATTCCTATGAACTTTGGGTAGTGACTGAAAGAACAAGATCGCAGATACAGGCGGATTAAATAAACTTTATCTGCAAGGTACTAGACTCTAGAGTTATGAAGTCATAATCAGCAGCAGTTGTCTATTTTATAGAGCGAGATAATATATATTTTCAAGAATCTAAAAGAAGAACTATTTCACATTACATTTGTTTTCATTATTTTGCAGCAGTCTCAGCTGAATGCATGCAGCTCAAAAACTTCACTTTGTTTTCTGTAACTACAGACGAGATCATGAAGTCTGGTCCACATCAAAAGCATCATATTGTGAACATGTGAATAATGACAGTTTTTATTATAACTATTCAAGTTCTTCAGGAGGAATATCAACTACTTTGTACCTTAAAAGTGGTTAAAAGTACACACTGCTTAAAAATACAATTTTTTAAATGTTTTTTCAACAAAAATCTAGTCAGTCCTTTATAGCTGTCTCTGTCATGATCAGCGGCCCCCGCTGCCCCCCATCTGCTCACTTCCCTGCCCCTTCATGACATGCTATGTTTTCTGCCATTCTGGTCATAGTTTCTGTTCATGTTTATTCTCATCTCCTGTCAACCTGCACCTCTGCCTGCTCACTTCACCACACCCCCTCAGCTTATCACAGCAATCAGCCCTGATTCCACTCACCTGTTCAGTTCATCTGGTTCACCTGCTCTGCACCCTTCATAAGATCCATTTTCCCCTCTTCACCAGTGTGAGATTATTACACCTTCCATGGTCCCTGATTTTCAAGCCCTCATAGTTTCATGCCTAGACCTCAAGCCTTTTTCTCTGGATTATTGACCTCACGCCTGCCTTCTGGATTTCTTGTTTTTTGCCTGCTCCTCATCTGGTTCTGTTCTGCCTCTCTGACCACGGTAACGACCTCCTCTTCAGTCTATGACCTCGACTCACGGATCAACCTTTTGGATTGCCCTTTGGACCACAAACTTTCATTGCCCCACTGTCCATAGCATTAAAGGCCTCCCTCTGCAGCTACCAGCAGCCTTACTAATAAAAACTGTTAATTTTTGCACTCCTGTGTCCGGCTTATATTGGATCCAAAACCTTGGTTTGTGACAGTCTCAGCCTGAAATAAAAAAAAAACACTAAGTGTGTTTTGTTTAAAAACTCTGCAGTTTTTTTTTAATTTTTTTTCAACTGACAAAGTACTGTATATCTTTTTTTTGGTAAAAACAAAAATTTTAAGGACATTTTCCTCCATTGGTATATCCTCTGGATCAACATCCACATCCTCCTTTGTTCTCCAGAGCTCAGAACTGATGTTTGGTTTTGTTGACCATGTCAGAATGGTTCTGGACCCCCTCCTCTGTGCAGTGTCAGACCTCCTAGTGGGGCTCAGCCCGCTTTTCCTCTTTCTTCTTCTAAAGCAAATCATGATCACTCTCTTCATCAACAAAGTCCTTACTCTGACTCAGACTCTGTTTTTCTCCTTCATGATCCTCTCCTACATCCAAGATTCTGACTCTGCGGTTCTGTTCTCTGGGTCTGCAGCTCCGCCACCCTCACGTTCAAAAATTCTCATTGTTTCGACTCTACTGACTAAACTAAACCCCAATGCACTAAACTGCATGCTAACTATAAAAGCCAAACACGCTAAACATCACAAATCTCTCAAATCTCATGACTCCCGCTCTCACGCCAAACCCCATTCAACTTCTGCACCTTTTTCTTCTTCTTACTCTAGATTTTTTGGTGCTTGACAAATAACTTCAAGCCTCCATCAGAAAGGACGGGGGAGGTTGTTTATCTGTTCGGCAGGGGTGTCAGATGAGAGCGGAGGGTGATGTGGGTGTTTTATCTTTGAGACTGCCCGTCTTTGTTGCAGCCTCTGCTCTAACATGCTTCAGACATGACTGATTTTCTGAAAAATATGTGGTGTGGATCCTTTATCATAACTGTTATTACTTGGCTCATCAACACAATTTAAAAACGGGTGTGTAGATTGAAGTCTGTACTTTTGGAAGAAAGTAAAACATAGTCTCTGAGAGGCTGTGCCTTTCCCACTAGAGCGACTAAAATCGGTCATGTGACTGTCACTTGCCTGAGTGTTGACACCAAACAAAAAAAAATTGTTACTCAGAATAAGTGACTGCAGACACTTGAGTAGGCAGCAAAGATGCAGCCCGCTGCTTGTTATTGAGAAGGCAGCCTTAGAGAGAGGGTGAAAAGTTCAGTTGACTGGCAGATACTTGGAATATAGTTGATGCTCCTCCACATTAAGAGGAGCCGGATGAGGTGATTCAGGCATCTCCTTAGGATGCCTGCATATGCTTCCCTAGAGAAGTTTTTGTTTAAAAATATCTTCTGTTCATCTAACTTACTCAAAGAAGCCATGATGACAGGAGAAGAGTTTTAACCGGTTTTACTTGAAACGGCAGATTTCCACTACAGGTTACACAGATGTACAGACGTTTACATGCATGGAGCCCAGTCATGAGAATCTGTCACAGGCAGCGCGTGAGAATTGTTTTTGTAAGCTTATCAGCTCTCACTGCTCACAGACAGACTGGTGTCCTTGGACTGCCAGCTGTACATGCAGAATCAAATCAGCTCCTCATTCAGCTCTCTGAGAGAGCAGATAACTCTCTGCTAACTCAAACACATGGTTCATGGGCAGTTATTCTCAGTAGGTGAAACATCTATAAAACCTTGTCCAAAGTTCCCTAACGTAGCCCCCTGTTTATGGGTGTTTATTACATTATCAATATCAACCTTGCATGTAGGGATGCTCTATGCATGTGGCGAGGAAAAAAAAACCTTGGGGCGAAAACAGTTCATTGAAGAGGACAACACCACATCGTCTCAACACCCTTTGATGACAACCCTACTTACTTAGCATCCCTCAGGGACAGTGGGGTCAATTAAAAAGAAATCATAAATGCATAAAACAAACAAAAATGATCTAAGTAAAACACGAAGAGAGGAAAAAGGCAACAAAAACAAATCAAAACACAAAGCGTACAAGTAAACTCTTTAGCTCCCTCAGACGGAATTCTCTTTCTTCCTGAAAGCTTTTCTGAGTATTAAGAAATAATAAAAACAACAATAAATAAATAAAACATAAGTATTATACCCCTCCATTTAAACCAACATCAATGTCTTAGTGCTACCCCCTTTTTGTGAGTTTAGAAACCAGGAGACTGTATCTTTAATGGCAAAGTATAAACATCAGAGCCTCCATTTTTCTCCATCTGGTTCTGGTGGTGGCAGATCTCCATTTGGACATAGTCTCATTCCTGGTTGGGGCCTCGGTTTTCTGTGAGGCAGCAATTGTAGAGACAACTTCCTGTTTGCAGTTAAAACTCGCAACAGTCCGTCCCTCTGTCCATACTCCATCCAACAAGGTAATTATCGATGTAGAAGATACCTCTATCTGGAAACAAAATGAATTATATGAATCAATTTAAGAAAACAAATTCTTCAGCACACACAATAATGACAATTTATCCATACCTTAAGGAAAAATAAAGTTAATGCATTAGCCCTCATTTTATTATTAATAATGCAATACAGTAGTCCCTCATTTATTGCGGGGCATCCGTACCCTGAAGACCTGTGATAAGTGGAAAACCGCGAAGTAGGAATAGTAGTAAGTAGTAGTTTGAGAGAGAGAGAGAGTGAGAGTGAGAGAGAGAGAGAGAGAGAGAGAGAGAGGTGTTTTAAACTCTTCCTACATTCTTGCAATATTCTAAACAATGTTTCTAAACTCTAAACGCTGTAACAGAGCACAGAGTGTCATGATTTCAGTTCCCTGCCTCCTCTGCTCTTTGCCACCTGAAAGCACTATTGGCCACGCCCACTTCTCTGCTCTGCACAGTGAACAGCTGATCAGCTGCAACAGGAAGTTTATCCTGCAGTGTGGGCTGCACAAATGTGCAGCAGGTGCTAAATAATTTAAAATAATTTATTTTAAATAAAAATTCCATGCCAATCTTGCGGCTCATCTATCAATCAGTCAATTGTGTGTCATGACCAATCTTATTTTGTGCTTCCCTCTACTTCACTTGTCAATTTTTTCCAGCTATTGGTGTGTTTTAAATAACCTCTAGGTTTATTTTCAGCAGCTTCCAGCAAAATAATTCAGCAATCACACTCACGCTGCACTTCTGCTGGAAATGCAATTTCTCTAGTCATTTGTTATTTTCCATTATGTTATTATTTTATCAACCAGTGAACTGTAAGTCATTATGTAAAACCTTAAATCATCATCTTAAGTCTAAATAAAATAATAACTTATTTGACTTTTCTCTCTTAAATTTAGGTTAACCAATTAGAATACCTTTTTGCTAGATGGTTCAACCCTTATGAATTTTGAAGAACTGATAAACCCTTTAAGGAGTCATTTATACCCCAAATATTAAAAATATTTTCATTTCCTCTGGTAAGTGAAACCAAACTATTGCATATCAAATCTGTTTACATTCTGGTGTCTGAAACTAGATATTGAAAGGCAATATTTACAGGGTAGTTGCATTTTAATTTATTTTCCTAGATGTAGCCCAATCTGTTTCAAAAGTAAAGGTAAAATAAAACAACTTCTCAGGTTATTGTGGACCACTTAAAAAGCATAAACACAATAAAATTAAAGTAAAACATAATAAAAGGCACTGTACTACTACCCCATAGTAGTCTTGTCATCATCCAAGTGGCACTCATGTTGCAAGGCTCTCTTATTCATCCTCTTTTATTTTCCTTTATTTTTATTTTGATGATGATGTCACGCTGATTGATGCGTTGTTGGTTCCTTCACCAGTGTGGAAACGGATCACGCTGTATGTGTGAAATTCTCCTTCGTAGTCGGGTTTTAACCTGTGAGTCAGTGACGTCAATGTGTTAGTTACCTCTTGAAGCAAGAGGATACAGTGCCTTGCAAAAGTATTTGGCCCCCTTGAACTTTTCAAACTTTTGCCACATTTCAGGCTTCAAACATAAAGATATATAAAAAAAATTTTTTGTGAAGAATCAACAACAAGTGGGACACAATCGTGAAGTGGAATGAAATTTATTGGATGTGTCAAACTTTTTTAACAAATAAAAAACTGAAAAGTGGGGCGTGCAATATTATTCGGCCCCCTTGCGTTAATACTTTGTAGCGCCGCCTTTTGCTGCAGTTCCAGCTGCAAGTCTCTTGGGGTTTGTCTCTATCAGTTTTACACATGAGAGACTGAAATTCTGCCCATTCTTTCTTTGCAAAACAGCTCGAGCTCAGTGAGGTTGGATGGAGAGCGTTTGTGAACAGCAGTCTTCAGCTCTTTCCACAGATTCTCGATTGGATTCAGGTCTGGACTTTGACTTGGCCATTCCAACACCTGGATACGTTTATTTGTGAACCATTCCATCGTAGATTTGTCTTTATGTTTTGGATCATTGTCTTGTTGGAAGATAAATCTCCGTCCCAGTCTCAGGTCTCTTGCAGACTCAAACAGGTTTTCTTCCAGAATGGTCCTGTATTTGGCCCCATCCATCTTCCCATCAATACTGACCATCTTCCCTGTCCCTGCTGACGAAAAGCAGACCCAAACCATGATGCTGCCACCACCATGTTTGACATTGGGGATGTTGTGTTCAGGGTGATGAGCTGTGTTGCTTTTACGCCAAACATATCGTTTTGCATTGTGGCCAAACAGTTTGATTTTGGTTTCATGTGACCAGAGCACCTTCTTCCACATGTTTGGTGTCTCCCAGGTGCTTGTGCAAACTTTAAACAACACTTTTTATGGATATCTTTGAGAAATGGCTTTTTTCTCGCCACTCTTCCATAAAGGCCAGATTTGTGCAGTGTACGGCTGATTGTTGTCCTATGGACAGACTCTCCCACCTCAGCTGTAGATCTCTGCAGTTCATCCAGAGTGATCATGGGCCTCTTGGCTGCATCTCTGATCAGTCTTCTCCTTGTTCGAGATGAAAGTTTAGAGGGATGGCCGGGTCTTGGTAGATTTGCAGTGGTCTGATACTCCTTCCATTTCAATATGATTGCTTGCACAGTGCTCCTTGGGATGTTTAAAGCTTGGGAAATCTTTTCGGTTCCAAATCCGGCTTTAAACTTCTCCACAACAGTATCTCGGACCTGCCTGGTGTGTTCCTTGGTCTTCATGATGCTCTCTGCACTTTGAACAGAACCCTGAGATTATCACAGAGCAGGTGCATTTATACGGAGACTTGATTACACACAGGTGGATTCTATTTATCATCATCAGTCATTTGGGACAACATTGGATCATTCATAGATCCTCACTGAACTTCTGGAGTGAGTTTGCTGCACTGAAAGTAAAGGGGCCGAATAATATTGCACGCCCCACTTTTCAGTTTTTTATTTGTTAAAAAAGTTTGACACATCCAATAAATTTCATTCCACTTCTTGATCGTGTCCCACTTGTTGTTGATTCTTGACAAAAAAATTTATTTTATATCTTTATGTTTGAAGCCTGAAATGTGGCAAAAGGTTGAAAAGTTCAAGAGGGCCGAATACTTTCGCAAGGCACTGTAGATGTATCCAGGTGGGTTTTTTTCAGTGGGTGTGGTCAGCAACACTTGAAACAGTCCATCCCACTTATGATATGTTTACACTTGATGATTTACCCCACTAAAAAAACTTGACCTTGACTTGACCTTGAATCTGGCCACAGTCGGCCCATCCCCAGTCTTTCCTGGCTCTGGTTTTATTTGCTTTAATCAAAGTGCTGCCTCGATTTAGGCGGGATTGTCAAAACAAGACTGTGCAAAACTCAACTCAACGATAACTGCACTTTGTCATTTGTCCAGGGCATTGGTGCTATTTTTTGTGTTGACATTGTTTCTAAAGACAAATAGGAGCTGTCTTTATCACACAACCGGGCAGAAGCAAGTAGCTGACAGAAATGAGCATAGGGAGCAGTCACTGGAATGTCACTCATCTGTGACATGACCCCTAGGAAAGCGGAACAATTAATGACCTGCAGACCACTGAGGTCAAATCTGCAGCATCAGCCCAGCTCAAACGGATCCCAAAGTCTCTGGGTTCTGAAAATTGAGTTGGAAATGGGCCAGACTGCTCTGTGCCAACACTCAAAACCCAGTGTAGAAGCTGGGTCAGACCAGTCCAGGCCAGGCCTTACAATGCATATGGGACATAAATCTCTTGGCTGAACTGGGAACACATTGGAATCCTTCCTAAAGAGCTGGAAGAGGTGGCCTTGGAAAAATATATCTGGTCCTCCCTGCTCAAGCTGATGCCCGCAAACCAACTCCAGAACAAGCGGAAGATAATGAATGGATGGAATTTCAGAACGCTCAAAAATTAGTTTGTGATACCACACTCGGTTAAATATTTAATTGTGAAAAATTACAAATAAAAGCCAGTTCAGTCCTATAAAGTTATTCGCTGACCCGTTAAAACTTTGATGGATCTATTATGATTTACAGAGGTCGAAAAATAGCTGGGATTTATTAAAAAAAAACCTGTAGTATATGTTTAAATCTTTTGTTCTAATTGTTTTAGAGAAAATTTGTCTACATCAGCACGGTGGCACAGTTGGTAGAGCAGCTGCCTCTCAGCGAGAAGGTCATCCCGGTTCAAATCCCGGCCGGGACTGGTAACTCTAAATTGTCCCTAGTTGTGAGTGAGAGAGTGAATGGATTTTTGTCTCATTCATCTCTATGTGGCTCTGTGATGGACTGGAGACCTGCCCAGGGTGTACCCCACCTCTCGCACAGTGATGGCTGGACATGGACACCAGTGACCCTCGCGACCCAAAAGAAAATAAGCAGTTAAAAATAATGGATGGATGAAATTTGTCTACACTATACAATGTACCGCTATCCTGATGCATGCTCAATAATCCAGGTAGAAAAATCTAAAAAAGTTCAATCTGGTCCTCTGGACATTCAAAAAAACAAAATGTTTGTTTTGCTTTGTTTTGTATTTTTGAATGTCCAGAGGACCAGATTTAACTTTTTTTTTAGAATGTACTGCTATCAAAAGTCATAGCAAACTATGCTCAACCTAAACGAATGCTTTGAAAGCTGCACGAATAGCAGTAAATTAAAAGTTATTGGCATATACAGAATAATTACAATATATTACTCATAAGACATACAATTGAAACCGAGATATTTACAGATACTGTATAAAAAGGCAAGTTTTTTTTTCTCACTGTCTGAAAATAAATCAGACCAAATATTTTCTGTTTTGGATCAGGTAGAATTCACGTATTTATTTCTATGTATTAAATGCCTAAATAATGGAAAATTTTCTTTAAATAATTTTCTAAGGTTGAGTCAGTTCCTCTGGACGGATTCCTTTTTGTTGAAACGTTTCATCTTCTATTCAAAAGACATCTTCAGTCAGAAGATCTGGAAGCAAACTGTCTTAGTAGCACCTTTGCATAGTGGATCAGCCAGTTTGCTGGTTCACATGCAAAAGAGCACCATCATCCTAACAACTCATTGGTAGTGCCCTGATGGCCACTTGCTATTCACAGAGGACTGAGTGACACTTGCAATAACAGCATTGTAAGAGGGAGACAGTTGGACAGGGAAGCCTCTGTTTAACGACGGGCTGGTTCTCTTAGCAAACATGGCCTCCTATAAGGACCAAGCATACTCCATCTGATGCTGGATGGTTGATATGTGGTCACATGGTTGTGAGATGTTCATTTACACAGACACATATGATAGTCCATAAGATACAGATACAGAACTCCTGGGAACCTTTCCCCTATGCAGTATATGTCACCATGCTGGTTTCTTCCCACCAGTGTCTTCACTATGTTCCTGCAACTGCTGTGTGGCCATAAATCTATCATGAAGAAAGCACCACACTTTTAATCAGACAAACCTCCATTCACAATTTCTGCACATCTCCATCCAGGAGATTTTGGCCATTTGTCTAATTTTGTGTGTTTGAAAAGTCAAACAGCTCAATGTCGGAGCGCAATTCTGCATTGACAGACACACCTGCAAACTTCTGACCAATCACACAATACTTGGCACATATGCCTGTGAGAAAAAGTTTAGTCTATGCCTTGTGTCAAGAGGGGGTGAGCGAAGCTGCTCTGAGAACAAAATGACGCAATTTTGTTCTCGCAGCTACGACCATGAGAGACGATTTTGGCACTTTGGATGGAGTATGCCAGGCCCTTTACACCTCTCTCAAACCAATGTTCCTCTCTATCAAGGATGTGAACATCTTCATCTCTGAAAGAGTGACTGCTAGCTTGCAAATAGGTTTAGCCCACAAAGTCCTACTTTCTTGTGCTGGGCCATCCTTTTGGGCCAGTGGCTGCTTTGTTTCCTCAATATATAACTGATCACAGACCTCCTGGCACTTAACAGCATACCTAATATTACTGTTTGCGCCAGAGGACTGGATATTTGGGATGAGCTAGTCTTTGTCATCGTGCATTTTGAGCAACTATGCTAATTCTTAAAACTGTGCCTACAGTCAACCTACTTCATGTATGGGCGGCAGTCTTATAGGCAGAAACATGGATGTATTATGGTGTCCCCAGTTTATCCTATTGTTGCAAACCTGTACATGGAGGAGGTAGAAAAGAAAGCTTTATTGTCCTTTCAGGGATACCACAGAATCATTGTTTCAGATATGTTGATGACACCTGGATTAAAATAAAATTTAGGAAATTAAATCAACTCTTTGGATAAATGTACAAAAAATCACACAAGAAGATGTCAAAGATGGCTGGTTGGCTTTCTTGGATTGTGAAGTCTCAGTCTTTAATGGACAACATTTGGAAACTGATGTGTACCGCAAACCCACCCATACAGACCAGTATTTGCATTTTTTAAATCAAAGTCTTTTTAGTTTTTTTTCTTCTTTTTTTTAGAACGCACACACAAAAGATAAATTAAAAACATACAACACAATCCGCTCCCACTCCAGAACAGGCACTGACATGTTTTCAACATACAACAAAAATGGCTGCCAAGTGTCTGAAAATCTCTTAACAGAACATTTCAAAGTATATCTGATCTTTTCCAGATGAACATGATACATGACTTCTCTTATCCAGTGTTCATATGCCGGGGGATGTGAATCCTTTCCATCTGCATAAAATAAGTCTTCTCGCTAGAAGAGAGCCAAAAGCAATCTTTCATACTTAATGAAGGAACACACCAAACAGTGAAATTAATGGTACACAGTTTTTCCAATTGTCACAGAGAAAGTATCAAAAATAGATTGCCAATAGGATTACAGCTTTGGACAAGTCCAGAATGCATGTAAGAGTGTAGCTGGAGTTTGTTCACAGTAGTAACATGTAGGATCCAGGTCAGTTTTAATCTTGGATAGCTTGTCTTTGGACCAATGCAGCCAGTGCACCACCCTGAATTGAATTACACAATATCTCAGACAGATTGAGGATGAATAAATGAATTGATAAATAATTAATTTATTAATTTATTATTGATAAATTAATTATCTTTCACCAGACTGTGTATGATATGGATCCCTCCAAGTCCATTTCTCATTTCAGTTTAAGACAGTCTAAACTGGTCTCATGGTGAGACCTGAGAACTGAGCAATATATAAATCTTTCTGAGGGCCCCCTTAGTTTCAGACCTGCGCTCCAAAGTCTTAACCACAAAATGTTTAGATGGGTACAAAGGAAAACAATCAGAGTTAGACCGCACAAAATGCCCAAGTTGCAGTTATCTGAAGAAATGTGACTTGTGGATATAAAATGTCTATATCAGTTGCTCAAAAGAGGCAAACATAGAGATCATATATTGAATGTACTGCATCCAAGTCCCAGACATCAAAAGCTGTAGCCGCTACTGAGGGAGTAAACATGATTATTTGACACTGATGCCACAAACAGTAACTCTGTAGAATTAAATGTCCTCCTGAACTGATTCCAGATCTTGACTGTCCAGATCATAATTGGGTTAGAAGTGTAAGTTGAAAATGGCTGTTTAAAAAAGGCAACTGAGAGCAAAGTAATGCAGAGGAGGAACTGCATCTCATTGAGGCCCTCTCCAAAGCCGCCCTGTTGGGAGCAGGAGTATCCATTCTTAACCAGAATAATAGAACTCTGATATTAGCTGCCCAGTAATGGTGCATGAAATTATAAAGTGACATGCCTTCAGGACAACGGGTTAGATACAAGATCTTGGCAATCTTTAGGTGCTTTTTATTCCAAATAAATGTCAATAGCTGGCTTTTCAGGTTGGAAAAGAATGATTTTGTAAGAAAAATTGGCAGACTTTGAAACAAGTGCAAAGATTTGGGTAGAATATTCACTTTGACAGAATTTATTCTATTCCCCAGGGTGTAAGATACGGTTTGCCATCTAGCAATGTCTTTCTTAAGGTTCGACATGTGAGGTAGATAATTAGGCTTATAGAGGTTCTTATATTCTTGTGTTATCCAAACACCAAAGTATTTAAATTTTTTTAACTAATTTTAAATGGAAGAGTACCTAAAATTTCCTTTTCTTTAGAGGTCACAGCAACAGCTCATTTTTCTCAAAATTAACCTTATAGATCAGTTCCTCCAAATCCGAGGCCATGGTCTTGAGCCGGAAAAGGGTAGAGTGCCCTCTCTGGGTCAGGGAGGAGGTCCTACCCTCATCTATGGTTACGAGCTTTGGGTTGTGACCGAAAGAATGAGATCTCGGATACAAGCGGCCGAAATGAGTTTTCTCCGCAGGGTGTCTGGGCTCTCCCTTAGAGATAGGGTGAGAAGCTCGATCATCTGGGAGGGACTCAGAGTAGAGCCGCTGCTTCTCCACGTCGAGAGGAGCCAGTTGAGGTGGCTTGGGCATCTGTTTAGGATGCCTCCTGGACGCCTCCCTGGTGAGGTGTTCTGGAAGGAGGCCCAGAGGAAGACCCAGGACACGCTGGAGGGACTATGTTTCTCGGCTAGCCTGGGAACGCCTCGGGATTCCCCCGGAAGAGCTGGCCCAAGTGGCTGGGGAGAGGGAAGTCTGGGCCTCCCTTTTTAGGCTGCTACCCCCGCGACCTGACCCCGGATAAGCAGAAGAAAATGGATGGATGGATGGATGGATGGATAACCTTATAGCCAGATCCAACATTTTTCTGTCAGGTCATCTGGACAGTTTCTATATATATATATATTTTTTTTTTTTGTGCTGAAACGTTTCTCCTTCTATCCGGAAGCCTTCATCAAATGTTCCACTTTGGAGTAAGCTGTTAGGTAGAAGAATCAATTTTGTGTTGTGTGTTTCCTTGACTGATGAAGCCTTCCGGATAATGTTGAAGAAAGCCTGACTATTTTCTACAAACCCTATCTGATCAGTTTGGACAATTGTGGGAACCACCTGTTCAAGTCGGCTTGCCAGGACCTTTGCAATGACCTTTTTGCATCAGTGCTAAGTGAGATAGGTCGATATGATCCACAGTTTAAAGGATCTTTATCCTTCTTCGTTAACAATGAAATTGCAACTTGACACATGCACAATGACAATATTTGTGTAGCAAATGACTCTTCAAACACAGTCATTAATAAAGGCAAGAGCAAATCGGAAAATTTATTTAAAAATTCAGTTGGAAAGCCATCTGGTATGGGGGACTTCCCGTTTTGCATATCATTGATCACAGAATATATCTCCACTACAGAGAACACTTTCTCCAAATCTCTGGCCAGATCAAGACCCACTGAAGGAAGTTTTAACGTCCTTAAAAAAATCCTCTTATCCTCTTATTAGAATAAGTTAGCTGATGACTCAGACGTTTACAGTAATTGGGAGAATTTACTAAAACTTGTATTAATTCCAGCATTATTGCGACACTCAGTACCTTGGTCGTTATTTATTGTTGGAATAGTGTGTTTGACTGAATGTCGCCGTAGCTGATGTGCGAGTAAACCCCCAGCCTTTTCACCGTGTTCCAGCGGTGTAGTCTACGTGATACTCAGGCATACGGAGTATACCCACTAGAAAAGCTTAAGAATTTTAGTATGCCCACTTAAAAGTGCCCACTGATACATGACATATCATTAGACATGTGTCAATGATATGTTAAACAGCAGCTAAATGCTTCTGTAACAATCTATCTGCATGCAGCGCTTGTTTATTACATTAACTGATCCAGCAAATTATTGAATAATTAATACTTCTGTACGTACTACTTAATGTTTGAACATGTTTTGCTTTGACACTGTTTTGTAAATTCTACAACATTTTTAATATAAAGCCAACTGTTGTTCAAAGTTTGTTGTTCATTTATTCAAATATAAGCATCAGAGAAATTTGGAAATGTTCAATATGCTTAAAAATCAAAATAAATTGACAGTTACATTGTACTAACCGGTGTACTTTGGTTTCTAAGCACAGTATACGGATCGACCGCAGTAAGTTAGTTTTACGTTGGACGTTAGGCATTCACTCACCGTGGCTTCAATGGTGTCCAACGTAAAGATAACTTTACCGTGGTATGCCACTACAAAAATGTAGACTACACCACTGCCATGTTCATAGTAACCATGTATTTACTGTAGATATTCAGTATTGTGCCTGTAGAGTAGACAAAGTATTAAATTCAGTTTGAAGAAACAAATGTTTTTTTCACTAAATCTTGTGAAGGGGAGTGGCTGTATTCTCTGTCCAAATGTAAAACCTCATCAGTCTTAACCGTACCTAGCTTTTCTTCTTTTTATGTGCACAATAGGAAGTTATTTGAACCCTCAGGTACGCCTTTAATGCCTCCCAGACAGTACAGAGTGGCATCCTAGAAGTTTGATTAACATTAAGAAATATTTCAATTTCAGATGTAAGTGTCATGAACCAGAGGCCGGATCGCAAACAACAACAACAACCACTGAGAGGGTTAAAAGGTTTATTGTGAAATAAAGTAAAACCCTGGAGTAGGTCCGGTTCTGGGCCGGTTCCGATCTTCTGATTGGTAGTTCGTGATTGGGTAGTGTTGAAGTGGCGGGCTGCCAGTAGAAGTAGAACTGATGTTAAGGTCCACTGGAACGGAGTCCAACAGGCTTGCAACTAAAAGATAAAGGTTAGTAGATGCAGGGGGAAAGAGACTAATTGGGGAAATGAATCTGTGGGAATCAGATTCAGGGATAAGGATAAGTCCGTGATACAGAATGAGCTTGACCTTTAATCCGTGATCCAAAAAACAGTCAGAAGGGAAAAGCAGAGTTCATACCGTGAAGTCAGTTGTTCAGCAGAAGTATCCAGTACGTGATCCAAAAGAGAGTCAAAAAACAAGAGCATGAGTCGGTACCTGATCAGATGAGCAAAAGCAGACGAGGGCTGAGGCAAAAGCGTGGTCGTGGTCAAGGCAAGGGTCATGAACGTGATGAGTCAATCAATGGAATGCTGGAAAGTCTACTGCTGATGAGACAGGATAGAGAATCTGGCCCAGACTGAGAGGAATGAGTGAACTTAAGTACTGACTGGACCAGGTGGTGGAGCTGTGGGATAATGAGCGGTGACAGGTGACATGAGTTGAGTGATTACTGAGTGTGCAGCATGACAGAGGAGCTGACAGAGAGCAGAGATATGACAGTAAGGAACTTGAGATAGTCCTCCTCAGACAAGAGCAAGGGGTTAAGTCTCCAAGGAAGCTTGGAGGATTGTGTGACCGAAATAAGCAGTTTCATAATAAGTGGACCATGGTCAGAAATAATCATGGCCTCATAGTCACATTCTCTCACTAAGGGCAGAATTTGTTTATCAAGGAAGAAATAGTCAATTTAATACATCTTATGAATGGTGGAAAAGAATATATATGATCTCGAAGCAGGAGAGAGATTAGGAGAGTAAGAGAGAGGAACGTTGTTTTGAGAGACAAGTAAAGGAAGCCATCTTTGTAAAGATAACCCATCCATTGCTAAACGGGGCAGAGGCTTTCATGTCCAATTGTTTCCTTTTTACAATGGTGTTATTGCGAGCATCACTCAGACTTCTGTGAATAGCAAGTGGCCATGAGAGCACTAATGATTGTTCGTTATGCTGATGATCCTCCTTTTGCATGTGAACAACTAGTTTTGGCTGTTACCAGCAAACTGGTTGATCCAATATATCATTGTGCTGCTTATAAGGATGCATTCACCAGCCCTGTTTAGCCCACTTTAAACGAACATTTGTCTATTGCCCCTTTTGCACCGCCCCTAATAAGCCCCAACTCTGCTCAGCCCGCCACAGAAAGAACCCTTTTGCACCAGCACTTTAGCTAGTATATTTAGCTGATTTGAGGCTGATTCAGGACCTCTTTTCGTCCCTGCTTCTCTGGTGGGACCGAGCGAGCTCAGCCGAGCTGAGTCGGGACCAAACGTGAATGCAGGACTCTGATTGGTCAGGGGGAGGAGTCACTGGATCTCAGAAACGTTTCACTGAGCCGCCATTTGCAATTTTTCTGGATGCGGAGCAGCAGCTGGATCTATTTTTAAGATTTTAAAAACAATAATGACAATGCCGTGTTTAATTCTGAAGTCCATATATATTTTGTGTTTGGTGACCGACTATAAAATTCGAGCATGTGGTGTCACCTCAGAGGATCATATGAGCTGCCGAGCCGTTGAAGACCGCGAGGCCGAACCCCGAGCCCCAGCCTCGCCTGCTCACAAAGGCCAGATTCGAGCCCTGGCAGGCGGGAGGACCGAGATGGAGGGACGGGGGGTGGAAACATTTTTTTTTTACACTTTATGTATAAAATATACGTTTGTTTTTTTTTATCAGTGAAGATTAAAAATAAATAAAAAGTGCCGGTGAATGTGCAATTGAACTCTGACGCAGACCAAATAAGCAAACTCTGGTCTGCCTAAATATCTAGGTCTCAGTTCGGTTGAAGTGAACTCTAGCACAGTTCAAAGGCATTGTGGATGCAAGCAGACTGAAGACAGCTCCAAAAGCAGGAAGTGGTCTACAGCACAGGACAAACAAACACTCATTTGTCTTACATGATACGAAGCCGTCAGCCGCCTTGTGTGAAAAACAACATGCTCATGGTCTTCTGCCTCATCTTCAGCTCATGTTGAGTCCATTGTTGAAAAATGACAAAACAGAAATCCTAAAACTGCTAAAATTGGACACCACTCCGTTTTTGTTTTAATATTCAGAAGAAGAAGTGTCTTCTTCAGAGGTTTTTGTGTTGTTTCCTTCAGTAGTTCTTGCTGCAGCGCCACCATAGGCGAGGGGGGGAACAGGTTGGCTCAATTAACTCAGTGCAGTGTGAATGCGAACCGCACCAGCTGAAAATGTAAACAAATGTTCTGAATTTTGGTCCCCAATCGAACCTGTCAGGTATGAAAACACCTCAGTATGTGTGCAGCTCCTCAGCCTAAAGAAGTATTTTGAATAAAAGATGAAATGTTTCAGTAAAGAGGGATCCATCCAGATGACCTGACTCAACCTTGTTAGAAAATCCAAATACCTTGTGAAGATGCTGTTGAAACCAGTAAAAGTGTTATTGCATACAAGGAAACAAGTTTTGCAATGGCATAGACTGAAATTGCCCATTTGTAAAAAGCCACTGTCGTGGATAGATTACCACGTCGTGTTCAAAACGACGGAGGCGTCGCCCTTCGTATAAAAGATTTATTTGACACAACATGGGTTACAGATATTCAGAGACAAACAATTACATTAATAAGATATATGCATATAAATGGAGCATTAAGAACGAACCACCTCGTGTGCGCCTCCCGGAAAATGCTCGGTGGGCGTGCGTCATTTCCGGCCTTTTATCCCCGTTTGAGAAGGCTAGCTTCCTGATTGGTTCAGCTTCTGTCGCTATGGTTACGACTTAGCCCGCCCCCTCAAGGACGTTAACGTCTATATTTCAGATAAGTTTTGGTTCACCGAAATCAGCTTTTGTTTAAAGTTTACCTTGCTATTATACTATATTAAATTGTTTATACGTAATAATTAATAACCATTAATTATTACCTACCTCCTGGGTGTTAATTCAATATCTGTTGAAGGCCTGGTGATTCTGTTTTTTAAGGCAGAATCATCTTAGTTTCCTTGTCTGCGTTTAAACTGTTAACACTGTTTGTTTAACGTGATTATACCTTAGTGATAACACTGATTTGAAATAGTTGTTTATTTCTAGGAATAATTATATTATCTAACTTATGTTCGTGTTTTTATTTGGATCATGGTTATACTCTTAATTTGATTTTACTTAGTCAAACTATATTGTCTAACTTAAAGAGCTGTGTTCTATCTTTATTTATGTTAATCAGTCTGCTCTCTGGCCTGATTTGATTGTTTGTAATCTATCAAATGTGAACTTGTAAAATTATCCTTAGCTCTTATGAGATTATATTCAAAGGTCAACTAGTTAGAATTAGCAAACATTTTCTATAAACATCGTTCAACCCTGGAAGAAAGACACACACACACTTTATATGACATGACATTTGAGTGCTTGATAGGAATTATAAAAAGGTATAAAATATTAAATCCAACACCACATAATTTAACTTTTAGGGTAATGGCTTCTTACTGTGTGCACACATCTGGTTTAAAATGAATTTGTATTCTTTATTAGCCCTATACAAGTAATTAGTTCTTAGTATTTAGTATATTTTACTGTAGAAGGACAATATTTTTTCTCAGAATTCAAAGAAAGGAAAAAATACTGATTGCTTTTTTTTTATATTAAACCCTAATTTTCTGAATCCCTTGAGTTGTTCTACATCTCCTGGTGCCACCCTAAAGAAACAGACATCTTAACACTTTTGCCTTCATTTCATCACAGGGCAGAAATGGAACATAAATCTGTATTATTATGGCTGTGTGTGTGCATGCATGCATGCACTTACACTCGATAGTGAACTGTAAAACTCGGTCTATTAAACTAGAGCAAAGTGAGATCATAAATACATAATCTCTTCCTACAGGGGTAGCCACCACTTGGGGACAGATGAGAAGAGCAGTGAAGAATCCGCTATCCAGGAGAAATGTTATGCTCCTCGCTTCCTTCAAATACCCCCAGACCTCAAAGTTGAAGAGGGACGATTCTGTAGGATTGACTTCAAGGTGACACACACGCAGTGTTTGCATTTCTTCTGAAGTCCTTACATTAGATTCCTTAAGGCGCTTTTGCAGAACAGTTCCCCAAAATGCTGAAAAAGACCAGTCTGTCAAATTTGACTGATCGTTCACAAATTACTATAAATCAAATCGAATGAAGCCGGCCACTTCCCACATAGACGAACTATCAGGAATGAAGCGAGCTCTTTGGAATCAAAACAGATGTGGAACAGAACTAAGCTTCAATGACTTGGAGCACTACGCAATGTGTGACTAGCATGCAACCATCAGGGCACTAACGATCAGTCGTTAGGCTGATGGTCCTCCTTTTGCACATGTACAACTAGTTTTGTCTGTCACCAGCAAACTGGCGCATCCACCATGAGAAGATCCTGCTTATAAGATGAGTTTGTTGCAGCTCCTTAGACTGAAGATTTTGGATAAAAGACAAAACAGTTCAACAAAGAAGAATCTGTTCAAAGGAACTGACTCAACCAAAAAGTCCATGCTCAATAATCCAGATATACAATCCAACAATTTTCAGTCACTGAAAATTGTTGGACCTGACTTGTTAGATTTATCTACCTGGATTATTGAGCATGCATCAAGACATAAATTAAGTCAATTTATCTTTCCTCTTTGTGATTAACCCATTCTTTTATCAGTAATAAAAAAATAAGTTGTTTTAAGTTTGAGTTCAAAGTGTTTTGTGAGTGTCTAGTATTCTGTCACCAGAGTCCTATAAGATAAATGTTGCTGCAGGTTGGTGGTCTTCCAGCTCCAGACATTTCTTGGTATCTGGATGGTAAGGCCATTCGCCCAGACGACTACCACAAGATGTTGGTGTGTGAGAAAGGAATGCACTCATTCATCATCGAGATCATCACAGTGCATCATGCCGGTGTGTATGAGTGTGTGGCTACAAACCGAGCTGGGCAAAGCAGATTCACCATGAGGCTTCATGTAATAGGTAAAAAATCTGTCCGTTACAAGACAAAAATGTTTTGGAATATTTGACTAAAGTGTACAAACTCTTTATTTTGTATGCAGCTCAGGAAGTTCTCCGTCCTCCCACCTTCATCCAGAAGATGTTGAACACCAGAGCCCTTGAGGGTGACACAGTTAGGTTAGAGTGTAAAGTGGACGCCTCCCCTCCTCCACAGCTTTTCTGGAAGAAAGATAAAGACATGCTGCGCATCGACCCCAACAGAATGAGGTGCACCAGCTGAAACAGCTCCTCGCATGATGCTGAATATAGATTCTGTATAACAGATCCAACATAAGTTTTACCTAAAATAATCACAGCCACCTCAATAAATGGAAGTCTGACAAATAAGACCTACAGATATTCTCTGTTCACTTAATAAAATTAAATTCCATTGTCTTATATATTGTAGCTCCAATTATAACAAAAATCATTTTAGAGCTCTAAAAATAAGAAACAAGAAGAATCATTCAGCTTGACCCTAACTTAAATAATTCAAAAATCATATTAAAGTCCAAATGCAACAAATGAATCACTGCAGGACAAACTAGGAAAGTTCCTGGAAAAACTTTGAAAGGGACTTCTACCTGGTGGACATTTAGAATTTTTAATTTACTTTTGTCCTCTCCTGCTTCCATATTAAATTTCAAGTCAATAGGTGTAAAAATGGCTGAGTTAAAGACCTTTTTCTTATTTAGCTCTGGCAGCCATCTTGGATTTTTAATTACCAAATAGTATGTGTTAGGGATCAGTTTCAGCTACCACCATATGAAGTTTAAGCTCAATTTGTCAAAGAAGGGCTGAATTATAGTCAGTTTTTCCTTTTAGCTTTGCTGAGCAAGATTTTTTATTTCTTTTAGTTCATGCTGGGTTTAATTTTCAGCTTTCACCACAGCAGATTTCAGTTTATTATAGCTGAAACTTATTGATAGCAATGTATTTACTTTTTCCTTTCAGCTTTGGTGGCCATCTTGAATTGTTAAATAGCGTTCATAATTTGTTAAGTGGGGGAGGGGGGAAGGTCAGTAGGCAGGGTGCTTGGTTCTGGAGACGGTGTGTATACTGTGTATATATACTGTGTATATACTGTGTAGATATGTATGTTGTGTATGTTTTATATATATATATGTGTGTGTGTATATATATATATAT